>NC_089845.1:170172667-170497667 GCF_035609145.1 Eleutherodactylus coqui
CACATAGGATAGAACATGGAGTCACATCCGTTTCACTAACACCAGGAGATGTTTTCCCGCTGCTCAGTGATACAAGTTTTGCGGTCTTTTGCCCGCTGGCGTCTTTCTGTTCCTCTTAGACACAATGGCGCTGGAACTGGTCGTCTGCTGTTATACCATCCGTGCGGAGGAACGGCGAGTTGTGCGTTCGGACACGTTAGTTGGAGCTCCAGCGTTGTATTCAGCTGACTGTGCAGCCTGTTGGTCAGAACGATTCCTGACATCCTCCTCCGACCCCTTTCAGTGAGGAGTTGTTTTGGACCACAGGATCCCCTTTCGCTGGATGTTTTCCTTCATGGCGCCATTCTCTGTATACTCTTCACACTGTTACATGAGAACACCCCCCCACCCCAGTTTAACGGTGAGACCCCGGATAGTCTAGCGACGATGACCCAGCCTCAATGGAAGTCACTCCGATCACTAGATTTTCTGAACTAATGTGGATTCACACTGAAACTGATCCACGGAAAGCTTGTTATGTGATTTTATGCCGCACTCCGGGGTCATGGGGCGGACTTCCATTCCTGCACTATATGAGACCCTGAATGGTTCATGAACAAAAAACAGAGCAGAGGAGAAAGAGGTGCAGCAAGAAATGACTCTACCCACAAAGAGGAGAGGAGAAAGAGGTGCAGCAAGAAATGACTCTACCCACAAAGAGGAGAGGAGAAAGAGGTACAGCAAGAAACGACTCTACCCACAAACAGCAGAGGAGAAAGAGGTACAGCAAGAAATGACTCTACCCACAAAGAACAGAGGAGAAAGAGGTACAGCAAGAAATGACTGTAACCACAAAGAGCAGAGGAGAAAGAGGTGCAGCAAGAAATGACTCTACCCACAAAGAGCAGAGGAGAAAGAGGTACAGCAAGAAATGACTCTACCCACAAAGAGCGGAGGAGAAAGAGGTACAGCCAGAAATGACTCTACCCACAAAGAGCAGAGGAGAAAGAGGCACAGCAAGAAATGACTCTACCCACATAGAGCAGAGGAGAAAGAGGTACAGCAAGAAATGACTCTATCCACAAAGAGGAGAGGAGAAAGAGGTACAGCAAGAAATGACTCTACCCACAAAGAGCAGAGGAGAGGAGAAAGAGGTACAGCCAGAAATGACTCTACCCACAAAGAGCAGAGGAGAAAGAGGCACAGCAAGAAATGACTCTACCCACATAGAGCAGAGGAGAAAGAGGTACAGCAAGAAATGACTCTATCCACAAAGAGGAGAGGAGAAAGAGGTACAGCAAGAAATGACTCTACCCACAAAGAGCAGAGGAGAGGAGAAAGAGGTACAGCAAGAAATGACTCTATCCACAAAGAACAGAGGAGAGGAGAAAGAGGTACAGCCAGAAATGACTCTACCCACAAAGATCAGAGGGGAAAGAGGCACAGCAAGAAATGACTCTACCCACATAGAGCAGAGGAGAAAGAGGTACAGCAAGAAATGACTCTACCAACAAAGACCAGAGGAGAAAGAGGCACAGCAAGAAATGACTCTACCCACAAAGACCAGAGGAGAAAGAGGCACAGCAAGAAATGACTCTACCCACAGAGAGCAGAGGAGAAAGAGGTACAGCAAGAAATGACTCTACCCACAGAGAGCAGAGGAGAAAGAGGTGCAGCAAGAAATGACTCTACCAACAAAGACCAGAGGAGAAAGAGGCACAGCAAGAAATGACTCTACCCACAGAGAGCAGAGGAGAAAGAGGTACAGCAAGAAATGACTCTACCCACAGAGAGCAGAGGAGAAAGAGGTGCAGCAAGAAATGACTCTACCCACAAAGAACAAAGCAGAGGAGAAAGAGGTACAGCAAGAAATGACTCTACCCACAAAGACCAGAGGAGAAAGAGGCACAGCAAGAAATGACTCTACCCACAAAGAGGAGAGGAGAAAGAGGTACAGCAAGAAATGACTCTACCCACAAAGAGCAGAGGAGAAAGAGGTCCAGCAAGAAATGACTCTACCCACAAAGAGGAGGGGAGAAAGAGGTACAGCAAGAAATGACTCTACCCACAAAGAGCAGAGCAGAGGAGAAAGAGGTACAGCAAGAAATGACTCTACCCACTAAGAACAGAGGAGAAAGAGGTGCAGCAAGAAATGACTCTACCAACAAAGAAGAGATACAGATACGTTGGGACAGCGCTCCACTAGTCCACTAAGGCAATAATATAAATGTAGATGTATGAAACAGGACTTACGCGGTGTCTAGTGGGGCCCCTGGAAGGGAGCTCCACTAGCACCTCCATGTCCTGGTTCGCCTATAACAAATACTGCAGAGGTATTCCAGTTGACCCTTAAATCCTGATAGGACTTGGGAGAGCTGCTGGGCTTCTGTGTCCAACTGATATGCTGGACCCACGATGCTAGCAATTAGCCAAGAAGAAAAGGCGGCCCACGCTCGCAAGGACAGACTTTAGAAATCTTCCTTAATAGGTAAAAGGTTCTTTAATCTTGTGCAATGCGTTTCGTCGCCTGATTGTGACTTTATCAAGCACATAATCACAGTACAACACCACTTTATATAATAAAATAAACACTGACATCTCATCTAGGCTTGTGTGATCTGTCACTCTGGTAACTCCTTCCGGGTTTATCATGTGACCTCGTTGGCCCCATTACGTCACTCAGTACTGGATGTTCATTGGATGGTATACCTGCGTCATCATGACTATCTGGAATGCAGAGCCCCCTCCCCTATCCTCGATGCATTCCATCAGGATGCTACTACGTCATCCTGAGACTCCACTATACTGTATTGCCAGCTCCATTGAATTCAATGGGCTAACATCGTTCTTCTCTGCCACTGCTGTTACAGCTGTGGCAGAGGAGAACGATCTTTATGCTGACAGTGCTGGGGGCGCTCTTGCCGCTATTGTGGCTTAATAGTGGGACCTGTGAACTTGAGATGCAGCCCAACATGTAGCCCCTCACCTGCCCTATCCGTTTCTGTGTCGTTCCCATCACTTTTGTGAATTTCCCAGATTTTCACAAATGAAAACCTTAGCGAGCATCGGCGATATACAAAAATGCTCGGGTCGCCCATTGACTTTAATGGGGTTCGTTACTCGAAACGAACCCTCGAGCATCGCGGGAAGTTCGACTCGAGTAACGAGCACCCGAGCATTTTGGTGCTCGCTCATCTCTAATCCCAAGTTATTCCTTTAATAATATCCAATAGATGGCTAGAATCCCTTACAGAAGAAGGAAGTCCTTTTACATATTTTTGCAATTGTAAGTCAACATATTCCGATAGTCGATTGGCAATAGAGCACATTCCTGCTACTATCCGTCCACCTGGGGGGTTATATAGATCCTTGTGGATTTTTGGAATATGGTAAAAATAGGGTATATCAGATGATGTCTCACAAATATAGTTAGACTCTGGTTTAGATATCTTATTTCCTGCTGCCGCATCCTTCATGAGTGAATTACCTATATAATGGACTGCTTGCCGAAAACGGGCTGCTTCTTACAGAAACAGGTAAGTATATATTTGGTAGGTGCCTTGCTTCACTCATTAGGAGAGCTTTAGAACAATATGGGAAGAGAAGTGAAAGGCAACAATATACAGCTAATTAATATATTTGAGAACCCTGCTTCAGCGTCCCGTAGGGTGACCCAAGACACAGAGTGTATGTTGAGGAGCTGGGAGGGAAAGATGCTGGCTTGTCATGGTGGCACTTACCACGTCCTCGAAGGGACGGATGTAGCCTCGGCCAAGGCAGTGCTGGGCCTCTTCCGGACACCCCTAGGATAGGGAAGCCCAATAAACTGTAGATCAGGGATTACGGATTTCACAGGTGACGTCACCATTCCGCTACCCACCGGTATGACCCTCTGTGGAGAATAAATGGAGCCACAGACAGAAGTAACGTACCTCAGATCCCTGGGAACAGTCAGGGCCTGGCAAAAATTTTACTGGAACAACTTATTGCATACAAGGCACAAATAACAATGATTTGCAGTGCAGGTATTAGAAAGATTTGAGAGTACCTCCACCCAGTTATCCCAGACTTCTGGATGGCTGGATGTGACAAATAAATGGGTGTACTCTACGCGATGATCCACTAGATCCGGACAGCCGCATAGGAAAAATGAATAAAGAGTACCTCTGCACTAGGCCTTGGAAGTGGCACCTGCTTCTTGCTCATGCTCTCTCTCTCTCTTCAATTAGGGCTCACTCCTCTCTCATCTCCGGAACATTCACTCTCAGGGAACCTCTCTTTTTCCTCTATTCTTCATGACATGAGGGTTGAAGGTACCATCATGTGGCTGGCACTCTCAGGAACCCAGAAGCAATGGACTGAACTCTTTCCCGCTCTCCCACACTCACATTTACAGCCTCACTCATACCACGTGACAGGACATAAATTGATACATTTACAGGCAATCCCCAGGCTTTTGCAAACACTTAACCCATCACACACTGGGTTAAGTGATGGGTTAAGTGCACTTCTGCACAGAGCATCAACAAAAGACATGACATGTATGACAGTATGAAGGGGGCCAGGAAGGAATGTACTGAGCCACTACATTGCTATTAGAAGTGGAAAGAAAGAACAAAGACAAAAAATTCTGAAGGAAAGTAGAGGAACAAGAGACACAAATCACAAACTATCATGTTTCTACACAAATGCACAGAGCATGGGAAACAAACAAGGAGAATTAGTGCTCCTAAGACAGGAAGAGAAATATGATGTCACAGGCATCATGGAAACTTGGTGGGATGATACACATGATTGGAATACAAGGCTTGTAGGATACAATGTATTTATAAGAAACAGACCTAATAAAAGGGGAGGAGTTGCTGTGTTGTATGTTAGGAGAACATTCATCTCCACAGAGATTCAAGCTCAGAGCTGGGAGTTCTGTAGAAACTGTATGAGTAAGAATACAAGGAGAGAACAACAAAAAGGACACCATTGTAGGCATTTACTATAGGCCGCCTGGACCAGCAGAAGGTATTGATGAACTCTTTCTACATCAGATGGCCAAGCTCTCAAAAAAGCCCAACATAGTGATCATGGGAGATTTTACCAATCCAGACATTTGTTGGGAATCTCTCTCAGGTAAAAGTAATGGATCCAACAAATTCTTATCAGCTCTTGCTGACAACTTCATCCTCCAGAGGGTAGAAGAGAAAACAAGGGGATCTGCTATCTTGGACCTAATTCTTACCAACAGGGAGGGAATGGTCGAGGAAGTAAGGGTGGCCAGGACCTTAGGAGGCAGTGATCATGATATCGTTGGATGTTGGATAACAAGGGGAGGAAGACCTGAGAAAACTCAGACCTCAAGGTTGGATTTGAGAAAGGCAGATTTTAATGAACTCAGAAAGAGGAGAGGAAGAATCCAATGGCTGGATGTTCTTAAGAACAGAAATGTCCAAAAAGGTTGGGAAATATTGCAAAATGAGATTCTCAAAGCACAATCGTTCACAATCCCTAAAATAAGGAAGAATGGGAAGTATTTAAAGAGACCAGGATGGATGAAC
Organism: Eleutherodactylus coqui; assembly: GCF_035609145.1. Classification (NCBI taxonomy): domain Eukaryota; kingdom Metazoa; phylum Chordata; class Amphibia; order Anura; family Eleutherodactylidae; genus Eleutherodactylus; species Eleutherodactylus coqui. The sequence goes on from NC_089845.1 coordinate 170,178,196, forward strand.
ACAGAACTTGCACATATGTTAAAAATGAAGAAAAATATATTTATCAAATAGAAAGAGGGGAGAATATCTACAGAAGAGTGTAATGCGGTCCGTAGCAAAAATAAAAAAGGCAAAGATGCTATTGGATGTTTACAAGATCAAAATGGTGAATTGGTTAAGAGTAGAGATGAGCGAACACGTTCGGCCCCGCCCCTTTTTCGCCCGAACACCGAACCTTGCGAACACTTCAGTGTTCGGGCGAAAAAGTTCGGGGGCCGCCGTGGCAGCGCGGGGGGGTGCGGCGGGGAGTGGGGGGGAGAGGGAGAGAGAGAGGGCTCCCCCCTGTTCCCCGCTACTGCCGCCCGCGCCGCCGCGCATCTCCCCGCCCCCCGGCGGCACCCGGACACTTACGCGCGAACACTGCAGTGTTCGGCAAAGCGGGTGTCCGGGTGCGGATGTGTCCGTAACGGACACGTTCGCTCATCTCTAGTTAAGAGTGATGTTAAGAAGGCTTTTAAATTCTTATTTTGTATCTGTTTTCTCTCAGAAAGTAGATGTAACATCAACTGATCTTCCCTGTGCTATGGGGGGAATAAAAGATTGCAGACTATCTGTAAGCAGAGAGATGGTGAGGGAACACTTAGCTAACCTAAATTAATTCAAGTCTCAAGGTCCAGATGAGTTACATCCTAGGATACTAAAGGAACCACTCGCCATAATCTTTGAACATTCTTGGAGAACAGGAGAAGTCCCAGAAGATTGGAAAAGGGCAAATGTTTTCCCTATCTTAAAAAAAGGGAAAAAGGTGGATCCAGGAAACTACAGGCCTGTGAGCTTGATTTCTAGATCGGGAAAGATATTTGAACAAATTATTAAACAGCATGTATGCAAGTACTTGGATGAGAATGGAGTAATTAACCAGAGCCAGCATGGGTTTGTAACAAACAAGTCATGCCACACAAATCTAATTTTCTTCTATGACAGAATCACCGACTGGGTTGATCAGGAAAATGCGGTGGATATAGTTTGTCTTGGCTTTAGTAAAGCATTTGACAAAATATCTCATACCATACTTATTGGAAAAAATGACCAAATCTGGGATTGGCAAGGCAACTGTTAGGTGGATTCACAACTGGCTGAGTGATCATACTCAAAGAGTGGTCATAAATGGCTGCACATCCAAGTGGAAGAATGTATCAAGTGGGGGACCACAAGGCTCTGTCCTAGGCCCAGTGTTGGTCAACCGTTCTTTTTAAATGATCTGGAGGAGGAAATTGAACAAAAAAGAGAGAGAGAGAGTGTTCAAAAAGACTTAGAAAAGCTTGAACAGTGGGCAGCGACTAGCAGAATGGAAATTTAACAGGGGGAAAGTCCTATATCTGGGCAAGAAAAATGAAAAAAGCACATATATAATGGGAGTAATTGGGCTAAGCAGCAGCACATGGGAAAAAGACTTGGGTATACTAATAGATCGTTAACTGAACATGAGTCAACAATGTGATGCAGCAGCCAAAAAGGCAAACACAATTCTGGGATGTATTAAGAGAAGCATAGAGTCCTGATCACGTGAGGTCATTATCCCCCTGTACTCTTCCTTAGTCAGACCTCATCTGAAATACTGGGTCCATTTCTGGGCACCCCACTTTATAAAAGACATAGACAAACTGGAGCAAGTTCAGAGAAGAGTTACCAAGATGGTGAGCGGTCTGCAAATCATGTCCTATGAAGAACGGTTAAAGGATCTGGGAATGTTTAGCTTGCAGAAGAGAAGGCTGAGAGGAGACTTAATAGCTGTCTACAAATATCTAAAGGGCTGTCACAGTGCATAGGGATTAGCCCTGTTCTCATCTGAACAAGGAAAGACTAGAAGTAGAGATGAGCAGGTATACTCGCTAAAGGCAATTGCCCTCCATTCCTCCCCACTCTCCCCCGCAGCTCCCTGCCCGCCGCCGGCACCTGAACCTTCAGTCTCGAGTGGGCAGGTACTCGCTAAAGGCAATGCTCGCTCGAGCAATTGCCTATAGCGAGTATACTCGCTCATCTCTAACTAAAAGCAATGGGATGGAACTGAAAGGGAGGAGACACAGATTAGATATTAGACAGTGAGGGGATCAATGAGTGGAACAGGTTACCACAGGAGGCGGAGAGTTCTCCTTCAAAGGCTGAATGATTTAGTGAATCCTGCATTGAGCAGGGGATTAGACCAGATGACCCTGGAGGTCCGTTCCAACTCCACCATTCTATGATTCTATGCTGCTGTACAAAGATAGAATTTCTCCTTCCTTGTGATATTCCTGGAGGAGGAGTCTCCCGAAAAGCAGAACTAAAGGTACAGCATCTTCCAGAAGGGGGCACACTGCATGGCATGGAGTTGTTCTATGCTGTTGTTCTATGTTCTTCTACATTGTATATTGCGCATATCATTGGGAAATGACATGCTACGTCTGTGGATACGACCCACAGTGGGTACTTTACGTTGTCATTGACTTTCAAGGCCTTTGTTAATATTCTGCACATATGCTGAAACACGCAGGAAGAAAGGCAGTTTGTGGCTTTGTTGATTGTCATGTTGGTGAGGCGCAGTGTGGAGAGTTTAGTCGTCTACTATGTTCTTATTATCCACTTGTTTTGTGTAAACGGCTGGGCTCCGTGCACCGGGCGGTGAAGTGCCGCAGAGCCACAGTGTGGTTGGCTTTGTTTGAAATCAATTTGGATCTAATTAACAAAGTAAACAAAGCAGAAGTCTGCGGAGGATAAGAGGCGATAAACTGCTTGGCGCACTCCACAAGAGAAGAAAAGAACTTGGATGCAAGAACTTCATATGATACATAAATGTTTCTTACAGGAGGTCTACGGTTTGGACAACCTCTACTTGGTAAAAGGTTCCCTTGATAGTCGGCAGATCGGAAACTTTCCTTAGCGATCAACTTAATCAGTGCGGAAACCCGGCAGTGCAAAATAAACCATTTATCTTTGTGTCTAAACTGACTGCCCAGCAAACTGGGACATCATTTGTTTTTTCGCTCAGGTGAATGTAATTGTTTTTGTGTAAAAGTATCCTTAGTGTTCAGTTTATCTGCAGCACCCCTACAGGTAAAATTAAGCATTACACAGTGTCCACTCACATGAATGGTGTTATGACGGTCGGTGCCTCCTCTCTCCCTCTATTTTTCACCTACCACAACATCAGCCTCCTCCTGCCCCTGTTTTCTGTGTGCCAAAAACCACACAATTTCCCCAGTTGCAATCTTTGCCCATGAAAAGGACCGATGTCAATCTGACATACATATGGAGCAGGAGTTGTGATTGCTGAACAAACACTTTAATAACTAACACATAAAAACGGTAATGGCCCCAATAGTAATAATGCCCCCAGTAATAATTGTGCCCCCAGGTGAGTCCCCAGTAGTAATAGTGCCCCAGTAGTAATGGTGCCCCCAGTTGAGGCCTCAATAGTAATAGTTACCTTAGTAGTGGCCTCAATAGTAATAGTGCCCCGGGTAGGGGCTCCAATAATAATAGTGCCCCCAGTTATGGCCCCAATGAAGTTATGAAGAGAAATGTTCATTATGCCAGTGCTGTAATGTAGCAGGTTCGATGCCGCAGCGATACTGTTATGTAGCTGTTGGGAGGAAGCGGGTCATCGGCAGCGCTACAGTGTCTTCCACCTGGATAGTTCTTTCTGAAGGCCTCCTTAATAGAATAGAAGACCTTGTCGTGACTGATTTTTACATTATAGCTTACGCTGTCTGTCTCTGTCGTGGCCTGTGTGGATGTGTGTGTCCGAGGTCTTCAACCCAGAGCACCAAGTCCCCATGCTGGGTGAGAAGCAGAAGGCACATTGTGCTGCACAAGGTGTTGCTGACTAAGACATGAAAGGTGAGTTGTAGCAGGTAAGTTGTTTTGCTGCAGTAGTGGGTAGTATGAGCGTGAGTGGCAAAGATAAAAGAGGGTGTGATTTTGGTGGTTGTGAGCGTGGCTTATCATGGTGTATGTTTTTAACGCCATTATTCTGGTAGCCCCAACTAGTAATTGTCGCCCCTCAGTGACTTAATAATAATTTTGCCCCCTGTTTATTACAGCTGACACCCGCGGGCAATAGCTACAATCGGCCGCATGGCTGATCGCGGCTATAAACCCTTTAAATGCCGCTGTCAATTCTGACAGCGGCATTTAAATCCCGGGGACGATGTTCAAAGTCCCGTACGGCCTGCCTGCAGTGAGATTGTAGGGAGCCATGCAGATGTCATGGCAAGCGAGGTCCCCCTGAAAGGCCCCAGGGCTGTCTTGGCAGACTGTCTATCAAGCCATTGCCATGCTATGGCATTACATCATATTGCAGGAGTGATCAAAGCATCGCTAGTTGTGGTCCCCTAGGGGGGCTAAAAAAAAATTAATAATCAGATCAATAAAGTTTTACTAATTGTAAAAAAAAAAAGTAATAAAAGTTGAAATCACTCCCCTTTTGCCATATCTATAATAAAAAAAATCTAAATCATAACACCAAAATACATATTTGGTATTGCAGCATCCATAAAAGTCCGATCTATCAAAGTAGCACATTATTTACCCCACATTATGAATGTTGGACGAAAAAAAAAAAAAGGACGCTAAAAATGCACTTTTTCAGTCACCCTGTCTTCCAGAAAAAATGTAATGAAAAGCGATCAAAAAGTCGTGTGTATTCTGAAATGGTACCAACATAAACTACAGGACATCTCGCAAAAAGTGAGCCCTCACACAACTAAGTCGACGGAAAAACAAAAAAGTTATTGCGAGCAGAAGATGGCGGCAGAAAATTATTTTAAAAAATTAAATGTTTTTGAAAAAAAAAAAAAAATTAGTGCAACAAAAAAAAAAACTATATAAGTTTGGTATCGTAGTAATCGTATTGACCCATGGAATAAAGTTATCATGTCATTTTTGTTGCAGTTTGTGTGCTGTAGAAACAAGATTGGATTGGCTGGGCTGGAGAATGGGTGGACATAATCTTCCCTGCCGGCTGCTGTCAATCACCCCTCCGTCCCTCGGCCTTGTCCCCTTGACGGCTGCAGAGCTGTAAGTGTCGTTGCCCTCACTGCCGTTCCGTCGCTCGCCCTCGCTGTCATCACTGATGGGTCCTCAAGGAGACTCACAGCGGCAGAGCGAGGCTGAACAAAGCGCCTAACAGCCTCGGGGGGATGGGAAGAGAGAGAGCATTGTGACAGGCGACGGGGGACAGGGAGATCTCACAGCTTGCGGTCCACAGTAAGAGAGAGAGAGAGAGCGCGTCATGACAGGTGGCGGGGGAGATCTCACAACCGGTGGGGGACGGGTGGATCTGACATCCGCCGAGGAGAGCGGAGAGAGACAGCGGGCCCCGCCGGGTCACAGCGTGGAAGGCTTCAGTGACATCGGAGCTCGTGGGGGTGACTGTCAGCATGCTAGCAGTGATGGGAGAAGGGGCAGCGGCCACGACATTGACGGGAGCTGGTAAGGGAGTGTGACTGTCACCGCCGGAGCCGCGAGGTAACTAAGAATCCAGGACCGCGGCCACAGACTGATAGCGGGGCCAGGAACAGATCTGTGGAGGAATCTCAGATAGCCAATTGGCAGCTATGGGTGTGCCTGGCACTGCACCTGGACAATCGGAGGTCTCCACCCATTCTTTTGGTGGAGACAACATACACCAGTATCATGGCCCAATACATCATCCTGGTCCCCTCTGGTACTGGTGTATCTTGTCCCCACCACAAGTATGGGTGAAGAGAAATGATGAGCGAGCATACTTGCTAAGGGCAATTGCTCGAGCGAGCATTGCCCTTAGTGAGTACCTGCCCGCTCGAGCGAAAAGGTTGGGCTGCCGGCTGCGGGCAGGGAGCTGCGGAGGAGAGCGGGGAGGAACGGAGGTGAGATCTCTCTCCCTCTTCCCCCTGCCGCTCCCCCTGCTCACTGCCGCAACTCACCTGTCACCCGTGCCGGCACCCGAACCTTTTCTCTCGAGCGGGCAGGTACTCGCTAAGGGCAATGCTCGCTTGAGCAATTGCCCTTAGTGAGTATGCTCGCTCATCACTAGTGGAGACCTTGTGATGGGCTGTATCCGCCCACTGTATGCCCACATGGTAATAATTGGCTGCCTGCAGTGAGGTCCAGGCAGCGTGGAATGAGTTTTGGCTGGGATGGAGGGTTAGGGTTTGTTTCACTGTTAGGCTTACATTATTAGCTGTTAATGGTTCCATGTGAGAGCGGCGGGGCACATTACATGGAAGCATGGACAGCTATTAATGGAAGGCTAACACTGAAATGAAACCTAACTCTCTGCTGCTCTGGCGGTCTTCGTCCCCCGCTGTCAATCTCTCCGACGCCGCTGCTAACAGCTTCTGTCTGGAGCCGCCACCGCTGCTGTGCCTTCTCCACTGCTGCTCCTACGCTCTTTGTCCCCTGTCAGTCTCCCCGGCTCCGCTGCTAACAGCCAGTCAGGTAGTGAGGGCGTTACCTGGCTGTGAAGAAGCCTAACCCACTACTTCTGATGTCAACAAAGTGCAACAGTACCATATTATAGCAGTTATATCCTTGAGATATATGACAGAGATATGAGATAGATAGATAGATAGATAGATAGATAGATAGATAGATAGATAGATAGATAGATAGGAGATAGATAGATAGATATGAGATAGACAGATAGATAGATAGGAGATAGATAGATAGATAGGAGATAGATAGATAGATAGATAGATAGATAGATAGGAGATAGATATATAGATAGATAGATAGATAGATAGATAGATAGATAGATAGATAGATAGATAGATAGGAGATAGATAGATAGGAGATAGATAGATAGATAGATAGATAGATAGATAGATAGGAGATAGATAGATAGATATGAGATAGACAGATAGATAGATAGGAGATAGATAGATAGATATGAGATAGACAGATAGATAGATAGGACATAGATAGATAGATAGATAGATAGATAGATATGAGATAGATAGATAGATATGAGATAGATAGATAGATATGAGATAGATAGATAGATAGATAGATAGATAGATATGAGATAGATAGATAGATATGAGATAGATAGATATGAGATAGATAGATAGATAGATATGAGATAGATAGATAGATAGATAGATATGAGATAGACAGATAGATATGAGATAGATAGAAAGATAGATATGAGATAGATAGATATGAGATAGATAGATAGATAGGAGATAGATAGATAGATAGATATGAGATAGATAGATAGATAGATATGAGATAGACAGATAGATAGATATGAGATAGATAGATAGATATGAGATAGATAGAAAGATAGATATGAGATAGATAGATATGAGATAGATAGATAGATAGGAGATAGATAGATAGATATGAGATAGACAGATAGATAGATAGATATGAGATAGATAGATAGATAGATATGAGATAGATAGATAGATAGATAGATATGAGATAGACAGATAGATAGATATGAGATAGATAGATAGATATGAGATAGATAGAAAGATAGATATGAGATAGATAGATATGAGATAGATAGATAGATAGGAGATAGATAGATAGATATGAGATAGACAGATAGATAGATAGATATGAGATAGATAGATATGAGATAGATAGATAGATAGATAGATATGAGATAGATAGATATGAGATAGATAGATAGATAGATATGAGAGAGATAGATAGATAGATAGATAGATAGGAGATAGATAGATAGATAGATAGATAGCAAGATATGAGATAAGTCCTGCCTCCATAATGCAATGGCTGTAATTGGTTCATTGAGAGTTGCATTGATTGGCTGAACAGTGCCCGAAGAACCAATCACAGCCTTCTCTTTGTGGATGCAGGATTTATGAATCCTATAACCAGCGATGAGCAGCTAAGGACTGTGGTAACCACGCTGGAGCTGTGGACAGAAGCAGGAGGGACCTAGACTGAACTTGCTAAGAAACGTATTCCAATTTTTTTTCAAATGTAATTAAGCTAGCGTTTATTTTGGGGGTAGCGCTTATGTTTCAAGCCTCCCCGAAAATCCTGAAGAATCAGGCTAGGGTTTATTTTGGAGGTAGGTCTTACTTTCGGAGAAACAGGATAGTTATTTTCTAGTACATAGGAGGCAGTATTATGGTGGTTATATTCTTGTACATAGGAGCAGTATTATAGTTATTATACTCTGGCACATAGGAGACAGTATTATAGTAATTATATTCTTGTACACAGGGGGCAGTATTATAGTAGTTATATTCTTGTACATAGGGGGCAGTATTATAGTAGTTATATTCTTGTACATAGGAGGCAGTACAATAGTAGTTATATTCTTGTACACAGGGGGCAGTATTATAGTAGTTATATTCTTGTACATAGGGGCAGTATTATAGTAGTTATATTCTTGTACATAGGAGGCAGTACAATAGTAGTTATATTCTTGTACATAGGGGGCAGTATTATAGTAGTTATATTCTGGTACATAGAGGGCAGTATTATAGTAGTTATGCTCTTGTACATAGGAGGCAGTATTATAGTAGTTATATTCTTGTACATAGGAGCAGTATTATAGTAGTTATATTCTTGTACATAGGAGCTGTATTACAGTAGTTATATTCTTGTACATAGGAGGCAGTATTATAGTAGTTATATTCTTGTACATAGGGGCAGTATTATAGTAGTTATATTCTTGTACATAGGAGGCAGTACAATAGTAGTTATATTCTTGTACATAGGGGGCAGTATTATAGTAGTTATATTCTGGTACATAGAGGGCAGTATTATAGTAGTTATGCTCTTGTACATAGGAGGCAGTATTATAGTGGTTACATTCTTGTACATAGGAGCAGTATTATAGTAGTTATATTCTTGTACATAGGAGGCAATATTATAGTAGTTATATTCTTGCACGTAGAGGGCAATACTATAGTAGTTATGCTCTTGTACATAGGGGCAATATTATAGTAGTTATATACTTGCTATACAAATAAAGTTTATTATTATTATTATTATTCTTGTACATAGGAGGCTGAATTATATTAGTTATATTCTTGTACATAGGGGGTAGTATTATAGTAGTTATATTCTTGTACATAGGGGGCAGTATTATAGTAGTTATATTCTTGTACATAGGGGGCAGTATTATAGTAGTTATATTCTTGTACATAGGAGGCAGTATTATAGTAGTTATATTCTTGTACATAGGGGGCAGTATTATAGTAGTTATATTCCTGTACATAGGGGGCAGTATTATAGTAGTTATATTCTTGTACATAGGGGGCAGTATTATAGTAGTTATATTCCTGTACATAGGGGGCAGTATTATAGTAGTTTTATTTTTGTACATAAAAGACAGTATTATAGTAGTTATATTCTTGTACATAGGAGGCAGTATTATAGTAGTTATATTCTTGAACATAGGAGCAGTATTATAATAGTTATATTCTTGTACATAGGGGCAGTATTATAGTAGTTATATTCTTGTACATAGAGGGCAGTATTATAGTAGTTATATTCTTGTACATAGGAGGCAGAATTATAGCAGCTATATTCTTGTACATAGGAGCAGTATTATAGTAGTTATATTCCAGTACATAGGGGGCAGTATTATAGTAGTTATATTCTTGTACATAGTAGGCAGTATTATAGTAGTTATATTCTTGTACATTGGGGGCAGTATTACAGTAGTTATATTATTGCACATAGGAGGCAGTATTATAGTAGTTATATTCTTGTACATAGCGTGCAGTATTATAGTAGTTATATTCTTCTGCATAGGAGGCAGTATTATAGTAGTTATATTATAGTACATAGAAGGCAGTATTAGAGTAGTTATATTCTTGTACATAGGAGGCAGTATTATAGTAGTTATATTCTTGTACATAAGGGACAGTATTATAGTAGTTATATACTTGAACATAGGGGGCAGTATTATAGTAGTTATATTCTTGTACATAGGAGGCAGTATTATAGTAGTTATATTCTTGTACATAGGGGGCAGTATTGGAGTCGTTATATTCTTGTACATAGGAGGCAGTATTATAGTAGTTATATTCTTGTACATAGGAGCAGTATTATAGTAGTTATATACTTGTACATAGGGGGGCAGTATTATAGTAGTTATGTTCTTGTACATAGGGGGCAGTATTATAGTAGTTATATTCTCATACATAGGAGCAGTTTTATGGTAGTTATATTCTTGTACATAGGGGGCAGTATTATAAAAGTTATAGTAGTTATATTATTGTACATTGGGAGCAGCACTATAATAGTTATATTATGGTACTACGGAGCAGTATTATAGTAGTAATATTTCTGTACATAGGGGGGCAGTATTTTAGTAGTTATATTCTTGTACAGGCAGTATTATAGTAGTTATTTTCTTGTACATTGAGGGCAGTATTACAGTAGTTATATTACTGCACATAGGAGGCAGTATTATAATAGTTATATTATTGTACATAGGGGGCAGTATTAGAGTAGTTATATTCTCATACATAGGAGCAGGTTTATGGTAGTTATATTCTTGTACATAGGGGGGCAGTATTATAACAGTTATATTTTTGTACATAGGAGGCAGTATTATAGTAGTTATATTCTTGTACATAGGAGCAGTATTATAGTAGTTCTATTCTTGTACATAGGGGGCAGTATTAGAGTAGTTATATTCTTGTACATATGAGGCAGCATTATAGTAGTTATATTCTTGTACATAGGAGCAGTATTATAGTAGTTATATTCTCATACATAGGAGCAATTTTATGGTAGTTATATTCTTGTACATAGGGGGGCAGTATTATAGTAGTTATATTCTTGTACATAGGGGCAGTATTATAGTAGTTATATTCTTGTACATAGGGGGCAGTATTATAGTAGTTATGTTCTTGTACATAGGAGCAGTATTATAGTAGTTATATTCTTGTACATAGGAGGCAGTATTATAGTAGTTATATTCTTGTACATAGGAGGCAGTATTATAGTAGTTATATTCTTGTACATAGGAGCAGTATTATAGTAGTTATATTATTGTACGTAGGGAGCAGTATTATAGTAGTTATATGTTTGTACTACGGAGCAGTATTATAGTAGTTATATTCTTGTACATAGGGGGCAGTATTATAGTAGTTGTATCCTTGTACTTGGGGCCAGTATTATAGTAGTTATATTCTCGAACATAGAAGCAGTATTATAGTAGTTATATTCTTGTACATAGGAGCAGTATTAGAGTAGTTATATTCTTGTACATAGGAGCTGTATTATAGTAGTTATATTCTCGTACATAGGGGGCAGTATTATAGCAGTTATATTTTTGTACATAGGCGGCAATATTATGGCAATTATCTTCTTGTACATAGGAATCAGTATTATAGTATTTTAATTCTTTTACATAAGGAGCAGTATTATACTATTTATATTCTTGTACATAGGGGGCAGTATTATAGTAGTTATATTCTTGTACATAGGGGGCAGTATTATAGTAGTTATATTCTTGTACATAGGAGCAGTATTATAGTAGTTATATTTTTGTACATAAGCTGAAATATTATAGTAGTTATATTCTTGTACATAGGAGCAGTATTGTAGCGGTTATATTCTTGTACGTATGAGGCAGTATTATAGTATTTATATTCGTGTACATAGGAGGCAGTATTATAGTAGTTATATTCTTGAACATATGGGGCAGTATTAAAGTAGTTATATACTTTTACATAGGAGGCAGTATTATAGTACTTATAGTCTTGTACATAGGAGCAGTATTATAGTAGTTATATTCGTGTACATGGGAGGCGGTATTATAGTAGTTATATTCTTGTACATAGGGGGAGTATTATAGTAGTTATATTCTTGTACATAGGGGTCAGTATTATAGTAGTTATATTCTTGTACATAGGGGACAGTATTATAGTAATTATATTCGTGTACATAGGAGGCAGTATTATAGTAGGTATATTCTTGTACATGGGGCAGTATTATAGTAGTTATATTCTTGCACATAGGGGGCAGTATTATTGTAGTTATATTCTTGTACATAGGGGGCAGTATTATAGTAGTTATATTGTACATAGGGGGCAGTATTATAGTAGTTATTTTGTACATAGCGGGCAGTATTACAGTAGTTATATTGTTGTACATAGGAGGCAGTATTATAGTAGTTATATTCTTGTACATAGGAGGCAGTATTATAGTAGTTATATTATTGTACATAGGAGGCAGTATTATAGTAGTTATATTCTTGTACATAGGGGCAGTATTATAGTAGTTATATTCTTGTACATAGGGGCAGTATTATAGTAGTTATATTATTGTACATAGGGGGCAGTATTACAGTAGTTATATTGTTGTACATAGGAGGCAGTATTATAGTAGTTATATTGTTGTACATAGGAGCAGTATTATAGTAGTTTTATTCTTGTACATAGGGGGCAGTATTATAGTAGTTATAGTCTTCCACATAGGAGACAGTATTATAGTAGTTATATTCTTGTACATAGGAGGCAGTATTATAGTAGTTATATTCTTGTACATAGAAGGCAGTATTATAGTAGTTATATTCTTGTACATAGGAGGCAGTATTATAGTAGTTATATTCTTGTACATAGGAGCAGTATTATAGTAGTTATATTCTTGTACATAGGGGCAGAATTATAGTAGTAATATTCTTGTACATAGGAGCAGTATTATAGTAGTTATATTCTTGTACATAGGGGGCAGTATTATAGTAGTTATATTCTTGTACATAGGGGGGCAGTATTACAGTAGTTATATTCTTGTACATAGGGGGCAGTATTATAGTAGTTGTATTGTACATAGGGGGCAGTATTATAGTAGTTATATTCTTATACATAGGGGGCAGTATTATAGTAGTTATATTCTTGTACATAGGGGGCAGTATTACAGTAGTTATATTCTTGTACATAGGAGGCAGTATTATAGTAGTTTAATTCTTGTACATATGAGCAGTATTATAGTAGTTTTATTCTTGTACATAGGGGGGCAGTATTATAGTAGTTATATTCTTTCACATAGGAGACAGTATTATAGTAGTTATATTCTTGTACATAGGCGGCAGTATTAGAGTAGTTATATTCTTGTACATAGGAGCAGTATTATAGTAGTTATATTCTTGTACATAGGGGGCAGTATTATAGTAGTTATATTCTTGTACATAGAGGGCAGTATTATAGTAGTTATATTCTTGTACATAGGGGGCAGTATTATAGTAGTTATATTCTTGTACATAGGAGGCAGTATTATAGTAGTTATATCCTTGTACATAGGGGCAGTATTATAGTAGTTATATCCTTGTACATAGGGGGCAGTATTATAGTAGTTATATTCTTGTAAATTTGTATGATATGTATTTTATAGAACTGTCTTCCTTTTTGTCTTTTAGGTATTAGACGTTGTAAAAGTATGATTGACAAGTTATATTACCTCAGGCTAAAATACATGGATGAAAGGTAAAGAACATCTGCAAGAAGAAGAACATTTGTAGGTTTATGGGCATTTTTGTACTGAGGGGAGTCGTGTGCTGAGCTGCTATTTAGCAGTGAAAATATGAAAGATCACGTTGAAGTCATTTGTTTTCCATTGGATGGCGTAGCAAGTTAGTTAGCTGTTGTCTATTTCACTGTGTCTATAAAATGTCAGTCATTTCTGAATTTAAATGTATTTTAGCATTACTCTGTGCGGAGAGGAAACTTTATTTGAATTTCAAATATACAAAGAAATGGAGATGGGAAAGTGCGTAAAATGTAGTGCTGTGATATTTTGTATAGTTCAGTACATTGAAGTACCATAAGCGGCTTAGAAGAACATTGTGATCTATCTGAATATCAGGTAACATAGCTAGATTCTGGCATAGAGTGTAGTAAATGAGTAGAGTTTTACGTGGCCGACACTCCTAATGCCATGCTCCTCCTCTTTTTAAAATAGTAGCAGGGGCTGGAGTAAACCATCAAATGTGTTCCAAATTTGCAACTTTTTCACAACTTAATTCTGTTGCAAGCCTGATGATAAATAATCCCACAGGGCTCGTTCACACAAGTGCTGTAGGCACGCAGTATAGCTGTGTGCAAAGATCTGCACTAAGGATCGCGTGAAGGGGTAATTCCAGTTATTTGAAGTAGCCCGTCACATGATCCGAGGTGCGTGGTGCATGCTCTTCACCTACCATAGGAGTTAATGGAAAGCACGCACCAAAGATAGGTCAGGTCCTATCTTAGTGCGCACCACGGAGCTTAGATGTGACCTTGCAGTCACATGTCCCATCTTCGTTAGGTGCACAAATTCAGCACGTCTAACATTCTTTCATGTGAACGCTTCTACTAGAAATCATTGGTTCCTATAGAAACGCTTTCTGTGCGCGGCTAAACAGCGTGCCACAGCGTTCGTGTGAACGAGCCCATATGAAGTGGTTTCTTTCTGCTGGCCTATGTAGGGAATGCGCCCCTGGAGGGCTGACTAGCAACCTGTTCCTAAATCCTGTAATGACTGGAATGAAAAAATTGTCTAGACTGTGTCCCAATATTGACTTGTATGAGTGTCATGCAGAAACACATACAATTGAATGAGGTCATAGTTGGGCCTGTAGGCATGGCAAAAGCAAAGATAGATTCATACTAGATAGATAGATGGATAGATCACAAATGGATGGATGAACAGATAGATTATTGTGGACACTTTAGGACATCAGTACTCAAGAAGGACATATCAGAGCTTGAGCGGATCCCAAGGAGGCAACTAGAGTAATAAATGAAAATAGGAGTTTTTTAGTTTAGAAAATAGATGGCCGAGGGGCAACATAATAACTATGTATAAATATATCAGGGGTCAGTACAGAGATCTCTCCCATCATCTATTATACCCCGGACTGTAACAAGGGGGCTCTCTAATAACTATGTATAATATATCAGAGGTCAGTACAGAGATCTCTCCTATCATCTATTATACCCAGGACTGTAACAAGGGGGCGATCTAATAACTATGTATAATATATCAGGGGTCAGTACAGAGATCTCTTTCATCATCTATTATACCCAGGACAGTAACAAGGGGGCACTCTAATAACTATGTATAGATATATCGGGTCAGTACAGAGATCTCTCCCAGCATCTATTTATACCCAGGACTGTAACAAGGGGGCGCTCCAATAACTATGTATAGATATATCAGGGGTCAGTACAGAGATCTCTCACATCATCTATTATACCCAGGACTGTAACAAGGGGGCGCTCTAATAACTATGTATAGATATATCAGGGGTCAGTACAGAGATCTCTTTCATCATCTATTATACCCAGGTCTGTAACAAGGGGACGCTCTAATAACTATGCATAGATATATCAGGGGTCAGTACAGAGATCTCTCCCATCATCTATTATATCCAGGACTGTAACAAGGGGGCACTCTAATAACTATGTATAATATATCAGCGGTCAGTACAGAGATCTCTCCCATCATCTTTTATACCCAGGACTGTAACAAGGGGGCGCTCTAATAACTATGTATAATATATCAGGGGTCAGTGCAGAGATCTCTCCCATCATCTATTATACCCAGGACTGTAACAAGGGGGTGCTCTAATAACTATATATAGATATATATCAGGGGTCAGTACAGAGATCTCTCCCATCATCTATTATACCCAAAACATCACTGCTCTTGAGGAGATCCGCATGGAGGAATGGACCAACATACCAGCCACAGTGTGTGCCAACCTTGTGAGGACTTACAGAAAACGTTTGACCTAGGTCTTTGCCAATAAAGGATGTATAACAAAGTATTGAGAAGAACTTTTGTTATTGAACAAATACTTATTTTCCACCATAATTTGCAAATAAATTCATTAAAAATCAGACAATGTGATTTTCTGGATGTGTTTTCTCATGTTGTCTCTCATAGTTGAGGTCGACCTATGATGTCAATTACAGGAGAACTTGTACAATTGGGATCTGACTAAATACTTTTTTTCCCCACTGTATATCAAGGGTCAGTAGAAAGATCTCTCCCATCATCTGTTATACCCCAGACTGTAACAAGGGGGCGCTCTAATAACTATGTACAGATATATCAGGGGTCAGTACAGAGATCTCTCCCATCATCTATTATACCCAGGACTGTAACAAGGGGGCGCTCTAATAACTATGTATAATGTATCAGGGGTCAGCACAGACATCTCTCCCATCATTTATTATACCCAGGATTGTAACAAAGGGGCACTCTAATAACTATGTATAGATATATCAGGGGTCAGTACAGAGATCTCTCCCATCATCTATTATACCCTGGACTGTATCAAGGAGGCGCTCTAATAACTATGTATAGCTATATCAGGGGTCAGTACAGAGATCTCTTCCATCATCTATTATATCCAGGACTGTAACAAGGAGGCACTCTAATAACTATGTATAAATATATCGTACAGAGATCTCTCCTATAATCTATTTATACTGAGGACTGTAACAAGGGGGCGGTCTAATAACTATGTATAGATATAACAGGGGTCAGTACAGAGATCTCTCCCATCATCTATTTATACTGAGGACTGTAACAAGGGGGCGCTCTAATAACTATGCATAGATATATCAGGGGACAGTACAGAGATCTCTCCCATCATCTATTATACCCACGACTGTAACAAGGGGGCGCTCCAATAATCATGCATAGATATATCAGGGGACAAGACAGATCTCTCCCATCATCTATTTATATATTTATACTGAGGACTGTAACAAGGGGGCGCTCAAATACCTATGTATAGATATATCAAGGGACAGTACAGAGATCTCTCCCATCATCTATTTATACTGAGGACTGTAACAAGGGGCGCTCTAATAACTATGTATAGATATATCAGGGGTCAGTACAGAGATCTCTCCCATCATCTATTATACTCAGGGCTGTAACAAGGGGGCGCTCTAATAACTATGTATAGATATATCAGGGGACGGTACAGAGATCTCTCCCATCATCTATTATATGCAAGACTGTAACAAGGGGGCGCTCTAATAACTATGTATAATATATCAGGAGTCAGCACAGATATCTCCCCCATCATCTATTATACCTAGGACTGTAACAAGGGGGCGCTCTAATAACTATGTATAGATATATCAGAAGTCAGTACAGAGATCTCTTCCATCATCTATTATACTCAGGGCTGTAACAAGGGGGCGCTCTAATAACTATGTATAGATATATCTGGGGTCACTACAGAGATCTTTCCATCATCTATAATACCTAGGACTGTAACAAGGCGGCGCCCTAACAACTATGTATAGATATATCAGGGGGTCAGTGCAGAGATCTCTCCCAGCATCTATTATACCCAGGACTGTAATAAGGGGGCGCTCTAATAACTATGTATAATATATCAGGGGTCAGTACAGAGATATCTCCCATCATCTATTATACCCAGGACTGTAACAAGTGGCGCTCTTTACATCTTGAGGAATGAAGGTTTCTACACAACATAAAAGTGTGGAGTGAGAAATCGCTCACCCTTGTGAACAAGTATACGACATCGCGGTTTGCCCATTCATTCGGACGTTCAGTTTAAATACATATGTAGAGGCCCAGAACACCATCCTGGTCCCCTCCATAAATGTCATACATGTTTGTCCTATGTAGATGAACTGTGCAAAGCTTGTCTTGTCATATCCAGTGTATGTGTTGCACAGATGTTGTTGAGAGGTTAACTTTAACTTTTATAAAATCATTGGCTGTATCAGGTTGTCATGTCATGTGGTAGAAGTGAAGGTATAAATAGGAGTGCTTGAGAGCGGGAAGAGAGTTCAATCTTCACTCAGAGTGCCATCTTATTCAAGGACCCAGGAACGTGCTAACACAGAGTCACATGAAGCACCTTCAGCTTCCTTGTGGTGAAGATGGAAGAGAAGGAGAGATATCCCGTAGTGTGTGAAGTCTGGATGTGATTGGAGTGGGTCCCGAGATTCTAGAGAGAGAGAGCAATTCCCACTAATTCTGTATGTAGGCACTTATCGTACAGGTACAAATTCACACTACTAATTTCCCTGTGCGGCCGTCCAGAGTCTGGATCATTGCACAGATGTACGTTACTGAGACACATCCACGTGCCTGCCGTTGCGGGGTGTATTTGCTACGTCTTTTGCTTTAAAAAAAAATGTCGTCCAGAGAGTCTGTGGAGTGACCCCTACCCATTTCCTCCTCTGGAGTGCTCCCAGTCCAGGAGCGGTGCCGTACAGATAACATAGACTGTAGGACCGGTGTCATCCTGTGTATCTTAAAAAAAATTGTACCTGCATTGCCTTGGATACCTGTGTGTAAGAGTTGATTCATTAAGTAAAGTTATACCGGGCCCTAACCGTTCCTGGGGACCTGAGGTGCTATACACAAGTCTCTGTGCTATTTTTCCGCCGTGTAGCATGTGTGGGAATGGTGGCGTCACGAGTGATAGCTACTACTACCCCCATCAACCCGTTTATTGGCATTCCCTATCATAGGGGTGTCAAAGCTGGCCTGCAAAGCAGCTCTGGCCTTGGCTGCATGTCATCCCTCTAGGACCGGAGCCTGGCAAGTGCCACCATGACGAGTCAGCACTTATCCCTCCCAGCTCTGCACATTAGTCCAGTGTCCAGGGTCACCCCTCTGGGGTGCTGCACGTAGATAAATGGTGTACTTATATTTTTTACAGGATAATTCAATCGTTCCGTTTTCTATACCAGTGAATGAGAATGATGGAATGATCAGTGTTTAAACCGAATGATCATCAAACGAGACCACAATGATTTTCATGCTTGCATGAAATGAAATGAACAATGAATGACAAGCGAACGAAGCATCGTTCATCGCTCAATCGTTAGCCGTGTTTACAGTGAACGGTTATTGTACCTTGTGAAGGAATCCTTACATGGAGTCTTATATCCCAATTTGGGTCCATCCTTTTTGGCATTAACGTCCAATCCTGCATCCTTGCCGCACAATAGTGATGTCAATAACCATAAAAACAGTAACCTATAAACCAATAAAAGGGGGAAAGGTGAGGGTGGGAGGGGTAGAGAGTCGTTTACGCTGGTTCTTAACAGATCCGGCCTGAACACTTGCTATTTGGTTATTTATGAGGTGTATTCTCCGTAACTGTATGTGCAACCCTCAATGGAGGAGCGGGATGTGTTTGAGCTAAGCAGAAGTTGGACACCAGATTTATATTAAGGTGAGCTTCTGGTTATTTTTTAAAATCAATCCATGGTGACCAAATGGTTAGAAATGTATTTCTGGTGCCGTTCTCCCAGCTTATGAGTTCCTTAAAGTGGGATATTTGGTGTATTTTGTTTTCCCCTTGGGTTAGGGAAGGGGGTTCTTTGTTCCGCCACATTGGAGGGATGAGTAGTTTGGCTGTGGATTTTAGGTTTGTTGGCAAGGTGTCTTTTCTTGGTGTAACGTTTTTAGATGGTTGCCACAGTAATACCTCCTGCCAATTTTAATGAGGTCAAACAGATTTTGCAAGTCCTGGGAGAAGCTGCACCTATTGACATCCTATCGTGGATCCCAATTCACCTCACCAACAAATTCCCAGCTCTTCACCAGAAAATTGGAAAATTCCCTCCAAATTCAAAATTCCAAAGAAAAAGCAGTCATCCTGGACTCTAGAATATTTCATTTTAAATGTGTTCTACTATTTTTTTTCTGACTCTTTTTTGGCAGGTTTAGCAGATGAATAGAGATGAGCGAGCACCAAAATGCTCGGGTGCTCGTTACTCAAGTCGAACTTTCTGCGATGCTCGAGGGTTCATTTCGAGTAACGAACCCCATTGAAGTCAATGGGCGACTCGGGCATTTTTTTATATCGCCGATGCTCGCTAAGGTTTTCATTTGTGCAAATCTTCTAAACCTACAAAAGTGATGGAAACAACACAGAAACGGATAGGGCAGGTGAGGGGCGACATGCTGGGCTGCATTTCAGGTTCCCAGTTCCCACTATTCAGCCACAATAGCGGCAAGAGTGGGCCCCCCCCCCCTAACAATTTTTACTTCAGCCAAACCCTTATTAGCAAGGCACACCTTAGCTAAGCACCACACTACCTCCAACCAAGCACAATCACTGCCTGCATGACACTCCGCTGCCACTTCTCCTGGGTTACATGCTGCCCAACCCCCCCCCCCCCGCACAACCCTGCGTCCGCAGCGCACACAAAAGTGCCCCTGCGCAGCCCTCAGCTGCCCTCATGCCACACGCTGGCCTCATAGCCACACCACCCTCATGTCTATTTATAAGTGCGTCTGCCATGAGGAGGAACCGGAGGCACACACTGCAGAGGGCTGGCAGGGCCGGGTAGCGACCCTCTTTAAAAGGGGCGGGACGATAGCCCGCAATGCTGTAAAGAATCGATGAGAAATTGATGTTCGATCTTCATTCCAATCCTGTGCCACCTCCGTCAGGAGCTGCAAACGTGGGCATGAGTTACATAGCAATGAGGAATCCATGTGCCCACACAGTATTCATTTTGTCAAGGTGTCGCATAGCTCAATCGACACCGCAAGGGGAAAGCCATCTGCACTCTGCCCCCTACCCAACTCAGTCAGTGTCTTTGTGCCAGACAGGTCAAACACCGTGATAGAAACTAAGTGGGCACCAACAGCATAGGTGGGTCTTGGCAACCCAAGATATGAACAATAAATAAATCAGAGCAGCCAAACATGGTAGACTTGCACCGCGCCCACGACATAGGCCTTGGCCCACAGCCTCAGCAATCGTAGGCAGGAAGCGGACTTTCACTGCACCCAGGACATAGGCCTCTGCACAAACCCTCAGCAATCGCGGGCCTACAGCGGACTCCAATGCTAGAGTAGCTGTGAACATCTCATTAGCGCTGTATTGCTCCTGTAGTTTGTCCCATTGCAGTGCTCCGGATAGTAGAGCTAACGTCAGATTAAATACAGGTGGGCTTCGGCCCACACTCCATGCCCTAGTCAGTCTGGCCTTTTTTCATAGACACAGGCAGGTACAACTCCACTCTGGGAAGTCTGTGTGGACTCACAGCATGGGTGGGTCCCAGGAAGCCACCAACGGTACATACATTGCAGTGCCGCGGATAGTTGAGCTAACGTGACATAAAGTACCTGTGGGCTTCGGCCCACACTGCATGCCCAAGTCAGACTGGGGTTTTTTAATTAATAGTCACAGGCATTTACAACTCCGCAATGGGAAGTCTGTGTGCACCCACAGCATGGGTGGCTCCCTGGAACCCACCGACGGTACATAAATAAATCCCATTGCAGTCCCCGGATAGCTGAGGTAAAGTCAGATAAAATACACGTGGGCTTCGGCGAACACTGCATGCCCGAGTCAGACTCATTTTTTTAATTAATAGTCACAGGCAGGTACAACTCTGCTCAGGGAAGTCTGTGTACACCCACAGCACGGGTGGCTCCCTGAAACCCACCAGTGGTACATAAATAAATCCCATTGCAGTGCCCCGGATAGCAGAGCTAACGTCAGATAAAATACAGGTGGGCTTCGGCCCACACTGCATGCCTCAGTCAGACTGGGTTTTTTAAATTAATAGTCACAGGCAGGTACAACTCCCCTATGGGGAAGCCACCGACGGTACATAAATAAATCCCATTGCAGTCCCCCGGATAGCTGAGGTAACGTCAGATAAAGTACAGGTGGGCTTTGGCCAACACTGCATGCCCCAGTCAGACTGTTTTTTTTTTTTTAATTAATAGTCACAGGCAGGTACAACTCTCTTGGGCCAGATACGTAGAACACCGCAATGTGAAAACTTAGTGCAGCCATACTATGCACAGACCCCTGTAGTATTCCTGTAGCAAAGGTATAAGCTGACCCCACTAACAGTTATGTTGCAGAAGTCTAGGTAGACCCCAGTAACATTTTAGTTGCAGCAGTATAGACTGACCCCAGTAATATTTCAGTAGCAGCAGTGTAGGCAGAGCCCAGTAACATTTCAGTAGTAACAGTATAGACAGACCCCAGTAACATTTCATTTGCAGCAGTATAGACAGACTCCAGTAACATTTCAGTAGCAGCAGTGTAAGCAGAGCCCAGTAACATTTCATTTGCAGCATTATCGACAGACCCCTGTAACTTTTTATTTGCAGTATTATAGACAGACCCCAGTAACATTTCAGTAGTAACAGTATAGACAGACCCCAAAAACATTTTAGTTGCAGCAGTATAAACAGACCCCAGTTACATTTCAGTAGCAGCAGTATAGGCAGAGCCCAGTAACATTTTAGCTGCAGCATTATGGACAGACCCCAGTAACATTTCAGTAGCAGCAGTGTAGGCAGAGCCCAGTAACATTTCAGTAGTAACAGTATAGACAGAGCCCAGTAACATTTCAGTAGTAACAGTATAGACAGACCCCAGTGACATTTCAGTAGTAACAGTATAGACAGACCCCAAAAACATTTCAGTTGCAGCAGTATAGGCAGACCCCAGTAACATTTCAGTAGTTAGAGTATAGACAGACCCCAGTAACATTTCATTTGCAGCAGTATAGACAGACCCCAGTAACATTTCAGTAGTAACAGTATAGACAGACCCCCAAGACATTTCAGTTGCAGCAGTGTAGGCAGAGCCCAGTAACATTTCAGTAGTAACAGTATAGACAGACCCCAAAAACATTTCAGTTGCAGCAGTATAGACAGAGCTCAGTAACATTTCAGTAGTAACAGTATAGACAGACGCCCAAACATTTCAGTTACATCAGTATAGTCAGACCACAGTAATATTTTAGTAGCAGCAGTGTAGGGAGAGCCCAGTAACATTTCAGTAGTAACAGTATAGACAGACCCCAGTAACATTTGAGTAGTAACAGTATAGACAGACCCCAAAAACATTTCAGTTGCAGCAGTATAGACAGACCCCAGTAACATTTCATTTGCAGCATTATAGACAGACCCCAGTAACATTTCATTTGCAGCGGTACAGACAGACCCCAGTAACATTTCAGTAGTAACAGTATAGACAGACCCCAGTAACATTTCAGTAGTAACAGTATAGACAGACCCCAAAAACATTTCAGTTACATCAGTATAGTCAGACCGCAGTAATATTTCAGTAGCAGCAGTGTAGGCAGAGCCCAGTAACATTTCAGTAGTAACAGTATAGACAGAGCCCAGTAACATTTCAGTAGTAACAGTATAGACAGACCCCAGTAACATTTCATTTGCAGCATTATAGACAGACCCCAGTAACATTTCAGTAGTAACAGTAAAGACAGACCCCAGTAACATTTCTTTTGCAGCATTATAGACAGACCCCAGTAACATTTCAGTAGTAACAGTATAGACAGACCCCAGTAACATTTCATTTGCAGCAGTGTAGGATTAGCCCAGTAACATTTTTTAGGAGCAGAAGTATATGCAGACCGAAGTAACATTTCTGTTGCAGAAGTATAGGCAGACCCCTGTAGCATTACTGTGGCAGAAGTATAGGCAGGCAGACCCGGGTGACATTTCTGTAGCAAGACTGTAGGCCAAGCCCTGACACATGGTGTACCATGAGTGTAGGCGAAGGCCAGAAAAATTACTTGGATTACAGTGTAGGCGAGGGCCCAAAAAATTGCTGTACCAACAGTACAAATGTACCCCAGAAAAATTGCTCAACCGAGAGGGCAGGTGAAACCCATTAATATTTTAGCTTACTGTGGCTTAATTTGTAACAGAGCCTGGAAGCAGCCCTTATAAAAAAAAAAGGTTCATGTTGAAGTTTCAATGCTTTAGTTATAAATGTAGAAATATTGTTTGACAAAAGTTATATGAGCCTTTTGGGCCGCAGAAAAATTGGCGGTGTAAAAAAATTTTGAATTATTGGCGTGCAGTTGGAGGGAAACAGCGCTTATGTTACGCAAACTGCACCCAGGAAAAAAAAATTATACAGAAGCCTGCGAGCAGGCCTAGCTGTGCAATAGTGAGGTACTACAACTGGCACTATTAAAATGCACACCTAGCAGCCACAACAATAATGCACATGGTCACAGATAGCCCTAAACAGGAGCTTTTTGGGGGTACTTGTGGACAGGATTCTACAGTAGCACTGTCCCTGCCTCACCAATACTGCCCCTATACTCTGTATAATTGGCTGCAGACTGAGAATGCAATAGTCTGCAGAGCCCAAGATTAAAAAAAAATGTTGCAAAACTTCTCCTAGCAGCCACAACAGTAATTTACACGGTAAAATGTGGCCCTAAGAAGGACCGTTGGGGTTCTTCTAGGCAGGATTCCACACTACCACTGTCCCTGCCTCACTAATACTTCCCCTATACTACGTAGTACAGACTGCAGCCTGAGAACGCTATAGCTGTAATGGGGCTGCACGCCCGATATACAAAAAAAAAAATTTGCAAAACTGCTCCCAGCAGCCACAACAGTAATGCACACGGTCAGATGTGGCCCTAAGAAGGACCGTTGGGCTTCTTGAAGATGCTAATACTCTCCCTATAGCACCAGCAGCACTCTCCCTGATCTCTGCCAGTGTGTCTGATGCGAGCAGCGGGCGGGACTGCTTTAAGTACTCAGAGGTCACTTGATCTCCTCAGCCACTCACTGCAGGGGGGTGGGATAGGGCTGGCACGTCACAGGAGGAAGTTGTAATGCCTTCCCTGCATGTCTATTGGCCAGAAAATGGCGCAAAACTTTCAGGGAAGGAAATGGAATTGACTCGAGTACCGCGTGGTGCTCGTCTCGAATAACGAGTATCTCGAACACCCTAATACTCGAACGAGCATCAAGCTCGGACGAGTACGCTCGCTCATCTCTACAGATGAACTATCCAAATATTTTAGCTCAAACCATTGGTCTGTATTAGAGATGAGCGAACGTACTCGGTAAAGCACTACTCGTCCGAGTAATGTGCTTTATCCGAGTACCTCCCCGCTCGTCCTGAAAGATTCGGGGAGCGCCGCTGCTGACAGGTGAGTTGCGGCGGGGAGCAGGGGAGAGCGGGCGGGAGAGAAGGAGAGAGAGATCTCCCCTCCGTTCCTCCCCGCTCTCCCCTGCAGCTCCCCGCTCCGCGGCGCTCCCCGAATCTTTCAGGACGAGCGGGGAGGTACTCTGATAAAGCACATTACTCGGACGAGTAGTGCTTTACCGAGTACGTTCGCTCATCTCTAGTCTGTATGCAATAGCATTGTAATTGTGAGTTATCTATGCAATGCACTCTCACCTCACCCAATAGATGCCTCATTTGGTATACACATTGTGGGTCCCCCCGGCTCCTGCCCATACCACTGGCCCATAGCATATGAGCAGATTGCTTGTGGTGGGCTGTGGAGACGGGACCTGGGTGAATTCCCACGTCACCCCAACACTATAATTATGCTGGTATTACTTATGGGTTCCCCCTGGGTCCTTCCTTTACTGCCGATCTTGCACAAATGTTGTAATCAAATTTGACCCTTTACCACACCCATAGCATCTGGATTCCTACACACATACCAGCCTGTACACAGCACAGATGCCAGGCAGAGAGGTCAGCGGTCAGATTCTGATCACAGAAGGGGTGACTCCTGCCGCCAGTGAACTGGAACTACAGAGCAAATGAGTTACATGCTTGTCAGGTTGCTGCCTAGCTGGGGGCACTATTACTTCTGTGGAGGCAAACAGGGGTGACTATTACTATTGGGTTCACTATGGTGGTCACTAGAGATGAGCGAGTACCAAAATGCTCGGGAGCTCGTTACTCGAGTCGAACTTTTTGTAATGTTCGAGAGCTTGTTTCGAGTAACGAACCCCATTGAAGTCAATGGGAAACTCAAGCATTTTTCAAACTGACCGATGCTCCCCAGGGGGGAGGTTGTGTGAATCACCTGAAAACATCAGAAAGTCATGGAAACACCACAGAAACGGATAAGGAATGGCATGGGCAGCATGCATGGCTGCATCCGAGGCTCCCAGGTCTCACTATTAAGCCAAATTGTTGGTAAGAGCCAAGCGGGGACGCCCCTAACAATTTACTCGGGACAGACCATAAGCAGCAAGGCACACGTGCTGGCACATCTTCGCTAAGCATCACACTAGCTGCAACCAAGGACAATCACCACCTGCGGGTGACACCACTGCCTCTTCTCCTGGGTTACATGCTGGCATTGCTCTCCAACCCCCCACACGAGCCTGCGTCCACAGTGCACAAAAAATTTTCCTTCGCAGCGTTCAGCTGCCCTCATGCCACATGCTCGCTTGATAGACACACCACCCTCATGTCTATTTATAAGTGCGTATTGGATGAGGAGGAACCAGATACACACACTGCAGAGGGTTGGCAGGGCCAGGCAGCGACCCTCTTTGAAAGTGTGGGTGATAGCCCACAATGCTGATGTGAATTACTGATAAATTAACGTACGATCATCATTCCAATCCCGTGCCACCTCCATCGCAAAATTGTCAGGAGCCACAAATGTGGGCATAAAGGGCACTCAGATGCCAGTACTTCTACACATCTCCACAATGCAGCAGCGCATTCTAATACCAAAGATTGGTTTAAAGAAGAAGATGTCGTAAAAGTACCCACCACAGGTATACAGTGACCCTGTGAAAGTCTCACTAAATCAGTTACGTTTCCTGTGAACGCTCCAATCCAGTATCTCGGATAACTGTGGTAATTTGTAGCACGAGAGATAATACATGCGGACCAGTGCTGATCTCCAGACCCCAAGCAGGAGGAGGAGGTGGCATAATAAGCCTGAGAAACCATGACCGAGGTAGGACCCGCAATACTCTGTGTGGGAAGCACGTGAGCGGGCCCAGGGTCAGGCTCGGTCCCAGCCTCCACCTTGTGTGACACAAGGTGTCATGAGTTACCTAGCTATGGGAAATCCATGTGTCCCCACACACTTCATTCTTTGTATGTGTCAGATAGCTGAACAACGCAATGGGAAAGGCTTTGTGCACCCACAGTATAGGCGAACCCCTGAAACATTTCTGTAGCAAGAGTATAGGCGAACCCCTGAAACATTTCTGTAGCAAGAGTATAGCTGGACCCCTCTAACCTTTCTGTAGCAAGTGTATAGGTGGACCCCTGAAACATTTCTGTAGCAAGAGTATAGGCGAACCCCTCAAACCTTTCTGTAACAACACAGACAATGCTGGATGTGAGATGCTGTGCACAGGGGCAGAAAAAATTAACCCAGTGTTTAGCGTGGAGAATTTAGGCTAGTTCACCACACAAAGAGATTGGCAGATGTGAGGTATTCTGCACTGGCCCAGGCAACAATTAACTGACTGTTTAGCGATGAAAACTATGGCTAATTCACCGCACACAGAGAATGGTAGATGTGAAATGCTCTGCATTGGCCTAGATGCTTAAAAAAAAATTGTGCACTACTGCTCCCAGCCAGCCAAAAAAGTAATGCACAAAACGAGGAGTAGCCCTAAGAAGGACCATTGGGGTTCTTGAAGTGAGAATCCCTACTCTAATACTTTCCCTATCTCAGCAGCAGCTCTTTCCCTAAGCTCTGCCAGCATGCGTCTGAGGCAAGCTGCGGGCGGGACCAGTTTAAGTACTCGGCGGTCACCTGATTCCGCCAGCCACTCACTGCTGTAGACGTGCACAGGGCTGGCACGTCTCAGCAGGAAGTGGTAATGCCTTCCCTGCATGTTTAGTGGCTAAAAAATGGTGCTAAACATGCAGGGAAGGAAATGCAATTGACTTGAGTGCCGCGTGGTGCTCGACTCGAGTAACGAGCATCTCGAGTAGCCTAATACTTGAACGAGCATCAAGCTCGGATGAGTGTGCTCGCTCATCTTTAGTGGTCACTATTACTACTAGAGGACCAAAATTACTACTGCTGCCACTATGGGGGCCTGTTATGATCTGTTTCAGGGAGAGATGTTGCCTAGAGCATGGGAGTTCCCAGGTTTGAACCCTGACAGGGCCACTATTACTACCGGGGTCACTATGCAGGTCAATATTACTACTGGGGCCACTAACAGTGGCATTTTTACTACTAGGGTCATTAACGGGGACATTATTACTAATGGGTTCACTAACAGGGTCACTATTACTACTGGAGCCACTATGCCCTATGGGTATCAATATTACTCCTGGGGCCATTAAGAGGATTACTATTATTACTGGAGACATTAAGGGGGTCAAGGGTAACCCTTTACCACAACCACAGAATCTGCATTTCTACATAGGGGTTATAGATCGCTTAACGTGTTTGAGGAAAAACAACTAATAAAGATTTAAGCTTTTTTCTAAAAAGGGTAATCAATGCTTAGATAAAAATATACAGAAGATGTACAGAAGGGGCAGACATTACAAATACACACAATAGTATGAAGACACAAGGGGATAAAATAGAAAATACCAGTCTATAAAGTTCCAACAGTCCTAGGGTGCAGAGTGCATGGAGCGAGGGACAGGCCGGCACTCCTGGGTCTGACAATTGGGAGAGGGGATCTGCCATATTTCCCTAAGGGTCCTTCCAGGTTTTGAGAATGTAACCGCTGTTGGGCTAGGACCTTCAGTTGACCCATAATCCCCATTAATAATTCCTCTTCTGATTAATAACAATATTAATGCTTTGTGCCGCAATGTCTGGGTTGTGTATATTGGACACAGGATGGGAGAGAAATGGTGGGCGTTGTTAGGGAAATCATCAAAGGGATTTCAGAGTGTTTCTGTTATGTCCACCTGGTGCACTAAAGCACCACGCCTCCGTGCAAACGCAGGATTGTGTTCATTTAAAACCGCAAACACACCATAGTGTTGCATAGACTAATTGCATCTCTTCAGGCCAAGATGGAAGGACCCCTGTCCCTTACTAACCAGGGAAAGTGGGGAACCCATGCCTAAAAGCAGGGTAATCATCCTGATAAGGTCTGCCCCACTGTCTTCATCTGGGACTTGGTTATACCTGATCAGAAACCTGGAGAAGTGCACAAAACACACCCATAGGACACGACACTGTGCACAAACACTGAACACAGAACAGGACTGCACATAAAGCACATGTCTGGCCACTTGCACAGACATAACAAATGTCGCTTTTCACACCTACATACCAGGCTATGCATACAACATATAACATGAACCCCACACAAGCTCACATGCATACAGAAAGACAATCATAGCTAGGTCAAGTATACTCACACCAGGGGACTACAAAGTCAGCCATCGTGCTGAAATAGAGAACAATGTCAGGCATCATCCATCTGACACACACATAGGTCATCAGACGTCTGGAGGCCACACCTGCCCAGGAATAGGGAGAAACCTGTGGGCCGCCTGCACCTGTGTGGTCACCGTACCACACACTACACAATGCATGCACCCCAGAATGCAAGGAGGGGAGGGAGAGCAAGTGTCCTAGACTGTCTATAGGGGAGGAGAGAGGGACACTACAGACAAGCATGCACCACACCAGCTCTGATTGGGCTCAACACAGGGTACAAGAGTAAAGCACTAAAATGACCAGCAATGTTTCACAAGAGTTTGCTGCTACTTATCTGCTGCAGAGAAGGGGGATTGGCTGGTGGAGAATACCACACCCAGCCAGCTCATTTAACCCCTCCAATTCTTTGTGAAGATGTGCACAAGGAATCCTGTAGAACCATAGGTCCCAGAAGCACAACCTTAGAAGTTTCATTGTCTGCTCCAGATTGTATGTGAGAGGTTGTGTACACAAATAACTGACACCAGCTAGTATCATACAACTGCAGCATCCCGTAGAGTGACCCCGGACACAAGGCATATGTTGTGGAGCGAGAAGAGTAAAATGCTGGCTTGCACGGGGGCACTTACCACACTCCCTCCCAGAGGGACGCACGTAGCCTCGGCCAGGGAAACGCTGGGCCTCTTCCGGACAGCGCTAGGAGAGGGATGCCCAATAAATAGTAGGGATAGGTATTGTCACAGGTGACGCCACCGTTCCGTTAAACACCGGAATCACCTTTGGAGGTCGCAGATAGATATAACAGACCTCAGGTCCCTGGGAACAGTCAGGGCCTGGCAGAACTTTACTTGAATGTAATTCCAACAGTACAAGGCATGGTAGACAATATTCCAAATGAAGGCATTTAGACAGACTTGATTAGGAGTACCTCCACACGGCGATCCCTTGCTTCAGGATGCCTGTGTGTGAACAATTGAATATGCGTACCTCCACCCAGTGTTCCCAGACTTCAGCATGCTTGGGCATGAACAATTGGAGAAGAGTACCCCGACCCAGCGGTCTCAGACTTCAGGACACTCGGGTGTGAACAATTAGCAAAGAGTACCTCTGCACTGGGCCTTGGGAAAAACTCACGGTTTGCTCATGCTCTCTCCACTTGGGGGGCTCATGTTTCTCTCATGCTAGAACAGTCAATCCAGGAAACCTCTCTTCTTCTTCCATTCTCTACTACATGAGGTTTGAAGGCACTCTCATGTAGCTGGCACTCTTTATCAGGAACCCAGAAGACATGGAACTCCTTTCCCGCTCTCAGACACTCATATTTATAATCACACTCATATCACGTGACAGGACATAAATTGATACATTCACAGGCAATGTGCAGGCTCCTGCAAACATTTAACCCATCACACGCTGCAGCTGTGCAATACACATAACAGAATGACTAGACAGATTTGCACAGCGCACCAAGATAAGACATGACATGTATGACATTGTGGAGGGGACCAGGAAAGCATGTACTGGGCCACTACACGACAATGAAGTTTTTCTGACTTTATTACAAGGCAGACACACATGTATATATATATATATATATATATATATATATATATATATATATATATATATATATATATATATATATATATATAAGATTAGGATGGCCACAATCTACACAATTGGCTTAGCTTGTAATGACTCTAATGAATAACATATTGTTAGGATCCTGGTTTTAACTGTCCATCTTGTCTTCAGTCAGCCATCCTATAAGCTTCAGTTGATTGAGATATGAATTTTCTAGGCGTGCAGCCAGCATCACTAGTGCAGCGATTCTCATGAAAATAATCAAATTGTTATGTCTTAAGTTTAGTGAGAAAATGTATTGTTTGTCTGTTTTTTTTAATGCATATTGTGTCTGTCTCTCATGACTACACTTGCCATCTGTGAGAAATACCTTGTATACAACTTTGGCATAAAACCACTCCCTCTCTTTCTCCATATAGGTCTATGATTGTAGAATAAACATTAGAATTCTTTGGGGCACAGCAACCTGTCTGTGTGTGACTGTTTTTCTCCAGGCCTGAAATCACTATTAATTTGGAACCCTAGCAACATATTAGAGGGGTCCCTGGAATATCTCTAACGAATTGAGGCCCAACTAGGGCTCAAGGCAAGCCAAAGAAGACCACTGTACCCTGATTCTCGGACAATGAGGGGGAAGGAGTAGCCCAGAATCACAGACTGAAAAACAGCGCTGAAAAAGGTAAGACATCTCGCCAATTTGACCAGTCTTTTTTGGCTGATCTTTCCCCTGTCTGAGGGTAGGTGCGCATGTCTCTTTATAACTCCTCGAGTCTTTAAGAACTTGACAAATATATGTTGCTAGGGTGGACATTTGCATGATTGCTGGAATATGTGTATATTTTCTTTTTGTGTTGTGGGTACTGTATAAGATTATGTAGAAAGCGTGGAAGGGCATCAGTGAGCTCTGGAACCCTCTTACTGATCTCTGAGTCCATACATAATATAAGGTACAGTTCTCGGAACTGCAAGAAGACTTTTTGAGATTATATATATATATATATAATCAAGCTCTTTCTTACGGACAGCTTGATTGGGAGCCCCTCTTAGGAAGAGGGAAGAAGTATAGACAGAAGGAAGGAGAGGGGGGGACAGTACACCAGGAAAGAACATGGGAAGTTCGAATGGGGAAAAATACACATTGATAGAAGACAGCTAGGGAAATAGTTGAGGAAAGAGAAGGTAAACAAGCTGTGGGGAAGGGATGTAGTAAGTTATTACAACGAGCAGGATGCTGGGAGAATGGAATCTTAGATTAGAACGTCTGGAAGAAATTCAGGGACAGCCATGGGGGCTGGGTAAAAGATAATAGATTAGAAGGAATGTTGGGAAGTTGGATCAGGTGAGTGAAGCAACAGATGAGATGGGTTATCAGAAAAAGTAATATAAAGGACATATGTATTATGCCCCACCTGATACTCCAATGCACTACCCACCACCATATGCACAACCCTCAGCTCCAAATGGTCCGACCAGCTGTACCTGTATGGTGTGCGGACAATAAAAAATTCTGATCGCGAAAATTCCTGCTGTGCCTGTGAGGCTGCATGCCTGAACAGGATGGTAGGAATTTTCCCCATGGTGACCAGAAGTCAGGCGGTGGTAGGAACAGTGCAGGTGGGGGGGAGGAGGTGTAGAAAGCAGTGACGAGGACACTAAGGAAACCACCAGAGGGGGTAGTTCCTCCAAGGTTACCCAACAGGCACCACAGACTTTGACGTTGGCTGAGTATAGACCTTGGACCCCCCAAAAATATATGTCGCTATTACAACAACTCCCGGATCCGATATCTAGACCTATACCTTTCTTTAGGCAGAAAGTTCAGATACAAAGTACATATAATGCCACCTGGGCAGATTTGGCCCCGTTAGTCGCCCTTAAGGCTGGAGAAGCATTGTGGGAACTTATAAATCAGCACCTAGAGGAAAATTGTGGAAATGAGTATGTAGATAGAAGAAAGGCTATGTCCGGACCGTATTATAATATTGGACTGTTACATTGGGCAAAGGAGAAACTTCAAAAATTATCTCTGTCCTTGTTTACTATAGTACAGGACAAGGGGGAAGTAGTAGAAAGTTTCTACTCCAGACTATTGACTTGGGATATAGTCGGATTGGTAACACTATGCTTGCTTTAGCATTTGTGGACGTTCTTAAACCCTCCATCAGAAAGAAACTTCAGGATTGCAAACCTGAATGGAGACAAAGCCCCCCTCAGCCTTATTACAAGCAGCAAAAAGGATAGGACTAAATGAAAAAATCAGAACAATCTGCCCCTACCAAACACATCATGATGAGACCCAAACAACACAATTTTAAATGTGATTTTTGTGGTAAACCAGGTCATTTAAAGTGTGATGTCATGACTGGCGGTGCTCGGGGTCTCCATGCCCATGCTGCTGGTCCTGCCAGCTACCAGGGTGTGGTGCAGGGGAGCCCCGGTGTCGGTAATCTCCTCTGGCTGCGGTATTCATGGACGCCACCAGGTTGCTAGGGACACGGTGGATGCTGTCCCGTGCCACGTCTTGATTGCCATGGCAGCCAGGCATGCCCGCTCTGTCTCTCCCTGTTGTTAGCAGGATCCAGAGGCTGGTTCACCAAGCTTCCCTGATTGGATCTTGTTGCTGTCAGACTCTCCACCCCAATCAGCTGCTGGGTTGGGAGTTCTGACAGCATTTAGGTGCTCAGTTTTAAGCATTATTGCCAGTGTATGTTAGGTCTTCCAGCTGCACCCGCGTTTTCTTGTATTGACTCCCATTTGGACTCTCTGCTTTCTGGACCCGGCTTTGTCTTTCGTCTGATCCTTGATACTGTGTTTTTTCCTGTTGCCGACCAGGACTGTCTGACCTGCCTCTGTGTTGTTTGTCTCCGTGTTTGTTTGTGGTCTGACTCCCTGCCCCGCTTCCCTAGAGAGTCTGGGGACTGTCGCCCATTTGTCTGGGGTTTAGCTCAGGGGGGCAAGTAGGTAGGGACAGGGGTTGCGGGCAGTTCAGGGACTTCCGTACCCAGACCCTAGTCCCTTGACATGTGAATGCTGGAAATTCCTGGGACAGAAGCAACAGTCTAACATCATGCCTCTTCCTCCTCCTCTGCTGGAGGAACAGGCATGAAAAACAGGCCACACCCTGTCCCTATTTCCCGTCACTGTAGAAACAGAAGGTACAGCGGTCTACATGAAGGGGGAAGTGTTACATCATGAGATTCCATTTCTTATAGATACGGGGGTTGCCATGTCCGTTGTACAGGGGCACCTTGTACCCTCACCCCATAGACAGCAGAGTACACAATCTGTAGTGGGGTTGGGAGGGAAACCTGTTGCATTACAAGAAACCAAACCGCTTCAACTCAAATTTAGTGGTCAAATGGTAATGGCTAAGCTGCTGGTCATTCCTATATCTGTTCTTGCACTGACATCTTACAAGCTCTATCGCATCCATCAAATTCTCACCAGATGGATCGGTACAGGTTGAGACCTCAAGTGCCAGTACAGAAGAATTTTGCAAACTAACTGCTCTATTGGTGGATCTGGTGCATGTGTTTGTCCTTACAGCTGCTAAAGAAATCCAGCTTTCCGCGGTTCCTCAGAAATTGTGGGACACCTCCAAGACAGACATAGGGAAATTGAATGTACTCCCTATGATGGTATATCTGAAGCCAGGATATACATCCCTCAGGATCAAACAGTATCCCCTTAGTTTCCCACAAAAAGGTGCAAATGGGGGACAAGTGGGAGACTTGGTTCAAATGGGGGCTTTGCGCGAGATACGCTCTCCAGCAAACACCCCTCTTTTTCCTGTCAAGAAAAAGACACAAAAAGGTCAGCGAGACACCTACCGCATTGTCCTTGACCTCTGAGAGGTGAACAAGGTTACAGATTTGGACACTCCTTTTGTCAGGCCAGTGTCCGGGATATGGGGGTCCCTGAGATATCCCGCAACCCCTGTCCCTGCCTACTTGCCCCCCTGGGCTAACCCCCAGGGCGACAACTGGGCGGCGGTCCCTACCCTCACTAGGGAAGCGGGACACGGGAAGACAAACAGACACTGAGACAAACAACGGTAGAATGGTCAGACAATCCGGGTTGGCAACAAGAGGGTACGCAGTACGGAGGGGTCAGGCAAAAACGTGGTCAAGTCCAAAAGCAGGTGTCAGAAAAGCCGAGGTCACAAGAGTAGTCAGGATAACGCGGGTGCAGCTGGAGAACCAAACTAACACTGGCAAGGCCTGAAAGGAAAACACACCTATTTAAATGCTGTCAGTGCTCCCGCCCCAGAAGCTGATTGGGGCGGGGAGCCTGACAGCAGCAGGGCTAATCAGGGCGGTGCTGGGGGCACGCCCCCAGTCTTGCTGCACAGACAGTTACTAGGGAAGCCAGCCTGGTAGTCAAGCGACTAGAAGCACCAGCTGCCTCCCTAGCAACCCGGCGGCGACCAGTCTTGCAGCGGCCCGGGGAGATCACAAGAACCGGGGCACCTCTACGCCGCGCTCCTGTAACCCGGGTGGCAGGACCGGTGGTGCGGGCACGGCGGCCCCGAGAGTTGCCGGTTCTGACAGTACCCCCCCTTCTACGGGGGGACACCGGACCCCCATGGCCAGGTGCGGGCTTCAGCGGGAAAGCCCTGTGGAATGCCTGGACTAGGCGTGGCGCATGAACGTCCCTGGCAGGGACCCACGTCCTATCCTCAGGGCCAAATCCTCTCCAGTGGACCAGGTACTGCAGCACACCTCTAACCCGTCGGGCATCAACAAGCCTTTCTACTTCATACTCCAGTTCCCCCTGTACCAGAGAAGGAGGAGGCGGGTTCTGGGTGGGTAGAACTGGAGTCACATACTTCTTAAGCAAGCTTTTGTGAAAAACCTTGTGGACCTTCCAGGGGTCAGGAAGTGCCAACTTATATGACACCGGGTTGATAACCTGAGAAACAGTAAATGGGCCAATGAACCGAGGAGCAAGTTTCAGGGAGGGAACCTTAAGTCTCAGATTCTTGGATGACAATAAAACTTGCTCCCCGACCACAAAAGGTGCGGAGATAGTACGTCTTTTATTTGCGTATTTACGCAGTTTCTCTTGGGAACCCTGAAGGTTCTTACGAACCTGGGCCCAAACTGTGCACAGTTCCTCAGAGGATATGTCAGCGGCCGGATTGTTCGAAACCAAAGGAGTAGAAAGCGAGAACCGGGGATGGAACCCATAGTTGCAAAAAAAAGGTGACAATTGGGTCGACGAGTTAACGTGGTTGTTAATAGCAAATTCGGCGAGAGGTAAGTAGTTGGCCCACTGATACTGGTTATCAGAGACAAACAGTCGCAGATACTGGATAAGTTCTTGATTCATCCGTTCCGTTTGTCCGTTACTCTCGGGATGGAAAGCGGTGGAAAAAGACAAATTAACGTTTAGATTTTTACAGAAGGCTCGCCAGAAGCGAGCGACGAACTGAACCCCTCTATCTGACACAATATCCTCGGGGATCCCATGTAACCGAACAATCTCCTTGATGAACATTTCAGACAGGAGTTTGGCGTTAGGCAACTTGCAAAGCGGAACGAAATGTGACATTTTAGAGAAACGGTCAACTATTACCCAGATGACCGTATTCCCCAGCGAGGATGGCAGATCAGTAATAAAATCCATGGACAAATGGGACCATGGCCTGGACGGAATGGGCAAGGGAAGAAGAGGACCCTCAGGACGTCTCCTGAGATTCTTCCCCCTTGCGCAAACCGGGCACGCGGACACAAATACCCGTACCTCCTTGGCCATGTGCGGCCACCAATAGAGTCTGGACACTAACTCCAGAGTACCCCTGATGCCGGGGTGTCCAGCTAGGACTGAAGCATGTGTCTCCTCTAACACTTTCAATCTCAGTGACAACGGGACAAATAATTTGCCTTCCGGAAGGGCTTCAGGAGCAGATTGTTGGGCGGCGTGAATGAGAGGTGAAAGGTCGGAGGAGACAGCAGCGAGGACCACCCCAGGGGAGAGAATGCTCTCAGGCTCCGACTCGGAAGGTTCCGGAGAACCAAAACTCCTAGACAGGGCATCAGCCTTGACATTCTTAGAACCGGGTCTATAGGTAACAACAAAATTGAACCGCGAGAAAAACAAGGCCCAGCGGGCTTGCCGAGCATTTAACCTCTTAGCGGAATCTAGATAGGTGAGGTTTTTATGGTCTGTGAGTGGAAGAGCATACTGGTTTCGGACTGTGATTTTATTTAGCTCTCTATAGTCAATACAGGGCCGGAGACCCCCATCCTTTTTCTCAACGAAGAAAAACCCGGCACCCACCGGGGATTCTGAGGGCCGGATGTGCCCCTTGGCCAGGCTGTCCTGGATATAGTCCCTCATGGATTCTCTCTCTGGAACCGTAACGTTATAAATGCGGCCCTTAGGAAGTTTGGCCCCAGGAGTCAAGTCGATTTTACAGTCCCATTCCCTATGAGGGGGCAGAGCTTCAGATAATTGTTTGGAGAACACGTCGGAAAACTCGGAGAGGTAATCTGGTAGGGGGCTCCCCTCGCAGGTGGAGATTCCCACCTTCACCGAACAAAGGTGGTTGGCACAGCGGGGACCCCACTTTACCAGTTCCAACGTGTCCCAATTTACTACCGGGTTGTGCTCCCGGAGCCAGGGGAGGCCTAGGACGACGTCCACAGACAAATCTCTCATCACTAGAAAGGTGCAGGTTTCCACGTGTAAGGCTCCTATCGTAAACCTTACTTCAGGGGTAACCAGATTAACAACCCCTGCTTGCAATGGAGTGGAGTCCACTCCTGAAACCAGAATCGGAGTCTCTAAACGTAACAAAACCCCGGACAGTTGAGCAACGAAATTGAAGTTAACGAAATTAGCCGCAGCCCCAGAATCAACGAAGGCTTGCCCAGTACGGTGGAAGGCATGAAATTCTAGGGTGCAAGGCAATAACATTTTGGACAACACAGGGAGTACCTTGGCTCCTAGACAGTCCCCCCGACAACTGCCTAGGAGCGGAAGTTCTTCCTGCCGTGGCTTCTTAGCGCAGGTTGCAATGCGGTGACCCAGCTCCCCACAGTAGAAGCAGAGGTTCTTCTTCAGGCGGTATTCCCGTCGTTGCTTGGGGTTCATGGCTCCCAGCTCCATGGCCTCGGTGGTGGGAGGTAAAAAGGTCGGGTCAGTCGAAGAAGTGGGCGTGGGGAGTGGGGTGGTTCGAGCGGCGTGTCTGGCCCTCAAACGTCGGTCGGCTCGAATAGCCAGCGACATGGCTTGCTCCAGGGTTCTGGGCTCCGGGTGGGCCACGAGTAGGTCCTTAAGACCTTCAGACAGACCGGTCAAAAATAGGTCTTTTAGGGCGGCATCATTCCACCCGGATTCTGTACAATGTTGGCGGAATAGAGCGCAGTGGTCCTCCGCCATCTTGCGACCCTGTCGCAGGGCCAGAAGCTTGGAGACTGCGTAGCCGGCCCGGTCGGGTTCGTCATAAATTTGACCCAAGGCGGAAAAAAAGGCGTCAAGGGATAGTCGGGTGGGAGAGCCAGCTGGTAGCGAGAAAGCCCAATTTTGGGGCTCTCCCCTCAGGCGGGTAATTACGATTCCCACTTTCTGGTATTCAGTACCAGAGGAGTGGGGGCGGAGATCAAAGTAGAGCTTGCAGCTCTCTCTAAATGCAAAAAACTGACCTCTCTCTCCGGAGAAGCAATCCGGAAGCGTGGCTCGAGGTTCTGACATTTTTCCTGGAGCGGAAGAGGGCTGCATGGGACCTGCAGCTGCCACTTGTTCCTGTAGCTGCAAGCGGGCTGTTAGGTCCTGGGCAAGGGTCGTAAGGACCTGGACCTGGTTCGCTAAAGCCGCCACGGCCTCCATCGAGGGGCTCAAAGTTGCCGGGCGGATGCAAGGGTCTGACCTTCGTTCGGCCAGTGTTACTGTCAGGCCAGTGTCCGGGATATGGGGGTCCCTGAGATATCCCGCAACCCCTGTCCCTGCCTACTTGCCCCCCTGGGCTAACCCCCAGGGCGACAACTGGGCGGCGGTCCCTACCCTCACTAGGGAAGCGGGACACGGGAAGACAAACAGACACTGAGACAAACAACGGTAGAATGGTCAGACAATCCGGGTTGGCAACAAGAGGGTACGCAGTACGGAGGGGTCAGGCAAAAACGTGGTCAAGTCCAAAAGCAGGTGTCAGAAAAGCCGAGGTCACAAGAGTAGTCAGGATAACGCGGGTGCAGCTGGAGAACCAAACTAACACTGGCAAGGCCTGAAAGGAAAACACACCTATTTAAATGCTGTCAGTGCTCCCGCCCCAGAAGCTGATTGGGGCGGGGAGCCTGACAGCAGCAGGGCTAATCAGGGCGGTGCTGGGGGCACGCCCCCAGTCTTGCTGCACAGACAGTTACTAGGGAAGCCAGCCTGGTAGTCAAGCGACTAGAAGCACCAGCTGCCTCCCTAGCAACCCGGCGGCGACCAGTCTTGCAGCGGCCCGGGGAGATCACAAGAACCGGGGCACCTCTACGCCGCGCTCCTGTAACCCGGGTGGCAGGACCGGTGGTGCGGGCACGGCGGCCCCGAGAGTTGCCGGTTCTGACACCTTTAGTGCCCAATCCTTACACCTTGCTGGCTCAGGTGCCACCTACTGATAGACACTTCACAGTGTTGGATTTATCAAATGCTTATTTCAGTGTGCCCCTTCTCCCAGACTGCCAGTACCTTTTTGCCTTCACCTTTAAAGGTAAACAAAATGCGTGGACAGTTCTCCCACAGGGAGCTCAAAATTCACTAACCATGTACACTCAGGTGTTCCATTCAGTATTTCTGGCTTGGCCCCT
Organism: Eleutherodactylus coqui; assembly: GCF_035609145.1. Taxonomy (NCBI): domain Eukaryota; kingdom Metazoa; phylum Chordata; class Amphibia; order Anura; family Eleutherodactylidae; genus Eleutherodactylus; species Eleutherodactylus coqui. The sequence continues at coordinate 170,217,665 of NC_089845.1, forward strand.
CCCACCAGGGGTAGTACTTCTGCAATATGTTGATGATCTTTTGTTGTGTGTGCCTTACTTGGAAGCCTGTCAACTGGCCACACCTACACTGTTGATTTTCCTTGCAGAAAATGGCTGCAGAGCTTCAAAAGGAAAAATTTCAGTTCTACAAAACAAAAATTGTTTTCTTGGGTCATTGCCTGGCTGAAGGAACCAGGCAGTTAACAGAGGAGCGGATGACTGCTGCCCAGGCAATTCCTGTACCTTTCCCTGTTTATAAACGCCACACTGTCTTAGGTCTTGCCTCATACTGCGGTCCATGGATCCACTCTGCTTCATCTCTCATGGAACCACTCTATGACTGCCTCTCTACCAAACACTTGAATATGGTGTGCTGTGCTGTCAGCTTGCTCACTTCATATATCTCACGATCCACTGCTTGCTCAAGCGGGTTCACCTGCCCCCGGTCCTGGGCTTTAAACAGCAAAAAATTCCATCCAGGAAAAAGTGTAATCCACGCTTGCTTGCAGAGTAAAATTTGTAATCTTCCTTTATTTAGTCATATTTAAAATTGCCAGGTATATACACATTTTTAACCAGACGCGTATCGGCTGCACAGAGCCTCTCTACCACTCCTTTCTCTCTGACTTCTAAGGCAATTGACAACTTTCATACTTTAAAACTCTCAATCCTTAGCTCCCCAACCTTGGGAATTCCTAACTACACCTTATCCTTCACCCTTTTCTGCACTGAACTTTCTGGTCACGCAACAGCAGTACTGACACAAATACACGGAGGGCGTCCATGACCACTTAGATACTACTTCATGCGATTGGATCCAGTGGCTCGAGGGGCTCCCGCATGTGTCCATGCAGTGGCAGCAGTATAAGCAATGGTTTGCAAATCCTCTGAGTTGGTATTAGACTAACCCTTAGTGGTCCTCACCCCTCATGACATCCAGAGCATACTCATGCAGGTTCAACCTAAGCATTTGTCCTTGGCATGTCAAATCCGGTTACTGTGTACCTTTCTCATGCCTCCTAACATCTCTTTTCAGTAGTGCACTACTCTAAACCCAGCTACTCTTCTTCCAATTGAGTACCCTGGTTCAAATGGAGGAGGGGAAGATCTAGGTATTGCAGATCAGTTATTTTTAAATTCTTTGCAACAAGATTCTGATCTGTTTGAAGTAGAGTATCAGCACGATTGCCTAGCATTGATATAACAAGAAACCCCTCTTGACAATGCACATTTTGAGATTTTTGTAGATGGTTCCAGGTACCAGAGTGAGGATAGACGATGCCATATTGGATTTGCAGTGGTCACACAACATGATGTCATAAAAGCAGAAGCTCTGCCGCCGCATGTCTCAGCACAAGAAACAGAACTGAAGGCCCTCACTGAAGCGTGCAGAGGGGCAGAAAGTAAGACAGCAAGCATTTACACTGATTTCCGGTATGCATTTAGCATAGCTCATGATTACGGCAGAATATGAAAGGCCAGACAGTTTCTTACCTCAGTTGGACAACCAAATTAAGAATAGTATAGCAGTGCAGAGACTTATGGAGGTCCTTCTCCTACCTGAAAAAGTAGCAGTCGTCAAGGTTAAAGCTCACACCAAAGCTGACCCTGGAGAAGCAAGAGGCAATGCCCTAGCAGACTTCACAGCAAAGGCAGCAGCCCTCAAGCCGTGGAGGAAAGAAGAAAAGAAGATACTGACCGCACAAGTCAGAGACAATGATTTGGACATTAATAAAAACCTGGACAATTGGTATGCTTAGGACTTTACAGTTACAAGTTGGCAAGGAAAGAAAGGATAAATGGACTAAAATAGGAGCAGCAGAACAAGACGGCGTATGGCGAACAGTCAACAGAACCTGCCTACTGTGGTCCCTGTACCCTATTATGGCCCAGAGGATGCACGGAAAGACTCACCTATCAAAAGCAGCAATGGTGTCAACACTTGAGAAAAGGATGAGTGGCTCTGTGTAGCTGCTGCATCATTTGTCCAGTCTTGCATGATCTGTGCCATAAGCAACCCAGGAAAGAAGGTAAAAGTGCCACAAAAACACTTGCCTAGGCCACTCTACTCATTTCAGAGATTGCAAATTGACTACATTCAGCTCCCACCTGTTGAGAAGTATGAATATGTGCTTGTTGTTGTTGATGCTTTCTCAGGTTGGGTTGAGGCCTGGACTGTTACCAAGGCAACCTCGTAAATAACCGCAAAGAAGCTTATGAATGAGGTAATCTGCAGATACAGGGCACCGGAAGTGATTGAGTCAGACAGAGGTACACACTTCACAGGTGAAATAATGCAACACATCATGTCTGCTCTGGGTGTATCTCAGGCCTTTCACACTCCCTACCATCCACAGAGTAGTGGGAAGGTAGAAAGGATGAATGGTACCCTGAAATTAAAAATACAAAAGTCAATGAGGGAAACGGGCAAACCTTGGACTGAGTGCCTTCCATTAGCCCTTTTCTCAGTTAGGTACATACCTAATAGGAAGACAGGATTGTCTCCCTATGAAATTTTGTTTGGCAGTGTGCCCAGACTGGGGCTGTACTTTCCCCAACAACTGCAGCCACAGTTTGGGGCACTAACTGAGTATGTACAGTCCTTAAGCAAATGTCTGAAAGCAACACACAACCAAGTATTCTCTTCTATTCCAGATCCTAATTCTTTTGAAGGTACACATGACCTGGAGATTGGGCTGTCATCCAGAGACACGTGAGGAGAGCACTGGAACCCAGATTTGATGGTCCTTACCAAGTCCTTCACACCACCAGCACTTCAGTGAAGCTGGAAGGAAAACCAAATTGGATCCATGCCTCACATTACAAAAAGACAACCAAACCCAAGAGACAATGAGGCCTGTATCCCTCACTGCCTGCGGTATAACTGTCATGGTTTTTGCATTTTTCCTCTTTTGTTTCTCACCAGGTAAGGAAACAGAGCAGGTAAGGCATAGAAGGGCGTGGATGCAATAGGCAGAAGGGCATGCCAACATGTGGGAATACCTGGTGCGGGATGTATTTAATATTACTAATATGTGTATGACCAACCTTAAGATCAGTAAGGACATACTGCGTACCTGCCTGTTTACAGTACCTACCTTAACTTCAGTACTAAAACGTGTATATTTGTATATTACTGTGTATACCTTCTCTCATATCTCTATGTATGGCATGTTTTGGGCACACCAAGAATAGTCTTGATGAAACCCTTAGCCTAACTATGCGATAAATAGAAGTAATAATGAGGCAATCTGTTATATGACCCTGTGGTAATTTAGTTTTCTTGTATCCTATTGGTAATAATAAGCTTGGTAGTAATACTGTTTGTCTTTTCTGCTTCCATCTTATGTTTTATAAACATCTGCACCTTTTGCAAAGTACGGAGACAAACAAGGATACTTCAGAAATGCCTACCTGTACATGAAACAGCCACTAAAGAGTCAGTGACAGTGGGAATTTGGCAGAAAAAAAGAAGAAAAGTAAAAGGACAAGCCCAGCAGGGGTGGAATAGAACCCTTGAATGTACCTTTAATGCAACGTCACCAAGAATATTAATTTGGAACCCTAGCAACATATTAGAGGGGTCCCTAGAATATCCTTAACACATATGTTAATGCATTAAGGTGTATGTTGCTACTAAAACACATAATTACTAAGAAGTAAAACTTAAGGTGGAGAATAGGCTCAATCTGTATTCGTTGTTCTAATACCTCCTATCTGAAGGGAGGGGATCTATACCCGCTATCTCAAGACATTCCTAAGTCAGGTAAAGATATGTAGGAGTATCTGCCATCATCTAATACATACCAGTGTATAGCAGTAACACGTTAATCATTTATATGCTAGCTACTCACTAAAAAGGAAGATATACCAATCTCTCTCTGTGTGTGTGTGTATATATATATATATATATATATATATATATATATATATATCATAGCAAAGGGTTTCCTTGCTGGTCCCAGAAAGAGCAAGTGACATCACAGACCCCTCTGTCTTAACCATCTGTCTAGGTCAACTCAACTTTCCTCAGATCAGAAAGGTGGCAGATTGACGTGAAAGGATGGGTGACGATCTACAAAAATCTTTTCATCACATAGGTATCCTCTGTATTGGCGCTTTCAATGCCTGTAAAACGAGTCTTTTTCTGGAGGGTGGGGTGTTATTTCACATTTCGCCTCAGGCAGCATAAAGGCTTGGGGCACCCCTGTAAACGTCAACTACTATAGAATCATTTACATCCATGTTATCAGTCTATAGAGGTCACAATGCACTCAGCTGACAGGACGACATTTTCTTGATGTTAGTTACATTACAAAAATCAAACAGCGTCTGGTGATGCTCGTATCTCCCAAGACCCGAGTCTTGAGGCACGAGAATGTCTTGGCAGTCTTTGATCACAAGGGGCCATCTGCTCACATGTCAGCGTCTCGCTCTACAATCTCTCCACGTTCCATAGTTCATCTGGTGTCTGATATTATTGCTAGTCTGATGGACAAAAACATGAACTTCCCCCCTATGTGTCACCATCTCCCTTAGATTGTAAGTTCCATTGCTGATTTTTAAAAGGAATCATTAAAAGACAGATTCTCCATTGTTCAGGATGCAGAAGAGAGTTGGCCTTGTAGTAATAATCTAGATACCCCATTCCAAAACTGGCTAACATTATCGCTACCTCTATCCTAGGATAGAAGTGCCTCCCTACTACCATTTCATGAAGTGGTCGTGTACCTTTGTGGTGCCAGTTGCGGTGACAGGAAAGTCCTACCCTAGTTGACAATTACCTACCCCAAGCCTTTTGGTTGCTTTGGTCAAGTGTAAAATGATGCTATTCCTCATTAAAAGAAAAACACATTTTAGAAGCATTGAAACGCCAATACACAAGATACCCAACACATATTTAAACCATTGAGATTAATTTAAAGTGACAGAGTAATAGTGCCCCCAGTAGCAGCTCCAATAGTAACAGTGATGTAAAACTGATGCCGTTAATTAAACCATTAGTAACATTGACCCCCTCCCCAATGGCTCCAATAGTAATAGTGCTTTCCGTAGTGGCCCATTTAGAGGCTCCAGTAGTAATAGTGACCCCATTGCGGTGAAAATAGCAATTTTGGGCATAATTACCCTAATAATACTAGGGACCCCATTAATTTCTCAATAATAAAAGTTATCCTATTAATGACCCTAGTAGTATTAGTGACCCCATTAGTGGCCCTAGTAGTAATAGTGACCCCATTAAGCCCAAATAGCAATATTGCTCCCCCATAATTGCTGCAATAATACGAATGACCCCCTTAATGGCCCCCAGTAGTAATAGTGACCCTTAATGACCCCAGTATCACTAGTGACCCCTTTAATAATAGTGTTCCCCTTCAAGGACCTCTAGCAAGGCAGCAAGTCGACACCATCAAGCATTTAACTTACTTGGTCTGTAGCCCCAATCTAGTGGTCGCTGCTGTAATTAGACTGTGGCCCTGACTTCTGCTTCCAGCACTCAGATGCTAGGAGAGAGGTAAGGAGTCACAGTAAGGCCTGCCAGATCAGCGCTAGAGATGGAGTAACTTAAGCTCTTGATGGTGTCCGGTTACGACTCAGGACGGCTGACAATTTTTACAAGCAATTATGCCTGAGGAAGAATCCTTAGTGGCTGGAAAGCTCGCAATAGCATCATGTATTTTTGTTAGCCTTTTAACCCCTTCCCGCTATAGGACATACAGTTACGTCTGGGGATGTCGGGTTATGTATGAAGGGAGATCGTGGGGCTTATTACATCCGACACCCAGCGGCAACAGCTCCACTCAGCCGCGTGGCTGATCGGAGCTATTAACCATTTAAATGCTGCTGTCCATTCTGCCAATGGCATTTAAATCCCCCGAATGATGTTCGGGGGTCCCATATGAGGGGATCACAGGGAGCCGTGCAGGTGTCATGGTAGCCTGGGGCCCTCTGAATGGTCCCAGGGCTGTCTTGGCAGAATGCCTATCAAGCCATCGCCGTGGGGTGGCTTGATAGCCTGCCTGCCCAATCGCAGTATGATGTAATGCCATGGCATTACATCATACTGCAAGAGCGATCAAAGCATCGCTAGTTGTTGTCCCCTCTGGGGACTAAAAAGAAAGGTGAAAATAAGAACAATGAAGTTTTACTAATTGTTGGGAAAAAAAGTAATAAAAGTAAAAAAAAAAACAACCTTTTGCCGTATTTACAGTAAAAGAATCCCAATTCTAAATGACAATACATATTTGTATTGTCCAACCTATCAAAGTAATGCATTATTTATCCCACATGATGAACGTTGTCAGAAAAGAAAGCCAGAAATTCCCCTTTTTTTGGTCACACTGTCTTCAAGAAAAAACGCAATAAAAACTATCAAAAAGTCGAATGTATTCCAAAATGATAGCAGCAGGACGTCCCGCAAAAAATGAGCCCTGGCACAACTATGTCGACGGAAAAATAAAAAAATTATTGCGTGCAGAAGATGGCGGCAGAAAATAATAAAAAAAAGGAAAACTATCTTTGAAAAAAAATAAAAGTAGTACAGCAAAGTATATATATATATAAGTTTGGTATCGTAGTAATCGTACTGGACCATAGAATAAAGTTATCAAGTCATTTTTGTTGCAGTTTTTAAAAGGTGGGAGTAAAAAACAAAAATGGAAATAAAAGGGCCGCGTCATTAAGGGTTAAAAGGTCTCATATCTTTAAGATTACTCGGTTTCTCTTGCTGGGAACAATCACATTTTGCTCCACTTGATAAAGGCCCATTTACACGTGTGGAATTTTCGCTCAAAATTTATTCAAAAGATCGAAAATGAGCGATAATCGTTACATGTAAACGCGGGCAATGTGTACTTTTTGTCTGAACAATCATTTTAAGGGAACTTAAAATCCATCATTCAGCTGCAGAGAGATAAAGTATTTCTTAACAGACGGCTTGCTGTGTTCTCCGAGGGAGTCAAGAGATTACATCATATTCTGTCAGCAGCCCCAATGAGAACAATTCAACTGTTTGCACAGCAGGGCGTGTGATTAGTCACAAGCTCAGCTCTGCAAACAGCTCCTGGAGTTCCATTTACATGCAAATGAAGATGATAAAGTGTTAATGGACATTAGTGTCCATTAACATTTTATGCAAAAAGATCACTATTAGAGATGAGCGAACGCACTCGTTAAGGGCAATTTCGCAATCCAGCATCGCTATTTTCGAGTACCTGACTACTCGGGTGAAAAGATTCGGGGGGGCGCCGGGGGTGAGCGGGGGGTTGCAGAGAGGAGTGGGGGGGGGGAGAGAGAGAGAGCTCACCCCTGTTCCCCACTGCTACCCCCCGCTCCACCACGCCGCCCCCCGAATCTTTTCATCCGAGTAGCCTGGTACTCGAAAATAGCAATGCTCGATTGCGAAATCGCCCTTAACGAGTACGTTCGCTCATCTCTAATCACTATAGCTTTCAATCATTTGAAAGAATATCTTTGTGTGTAAATGGGCCGTAACACGAAACCAAACTTTTTTCATTATACTGAAAATTGATATGTCCAGTAAAAAAAAAAAAAAGAGATGAGTGAGGATCCCTCTTCTCGAGTAACTGCATTCTTATCCGAGCAGGCTCGAGGGGGCGGTGGGGGATAGCGGGGGAGAGAGTAATAGAGATCTCAGCTGCAGCAGAACATTTACAGGATATCAGAACCTGAGGACAGGACGCTTCTTGTAGCGGCTGCAGATTAGATGGCGGTGCCGACATGTTCTGACTAGCAGACAGGAAGGGGTCAATGATTCATGCAGCTTGTGCCAAATTCTCTGCCCCTATCAGCATGAAACAGAAATCTGGATCCATCTGACCAGGAGGATGTTTTTCCGCTGCTCAGTGATACGGGTTTTGCGCTCTTTTGCCCGCTGGAGTCTTTCTGTTTCTTTTAGACACAATGGTGCTGGAACCGGCCGTCTGCTGTTATACCATCCGTGCGGAGGAACGGCGAGTTGTGCATTCGGACACGTTAGTTGGAGCTCCAGCGTTGTATTCAGCTGACTGTGCAGCCTGTTGGTCTGAACGATTCCTGACATCCCCCTCCGACCCCTTTCAGTGATGAGTTGTTTTCGTCCACAGGATCCCCTTTCACTGGATGTTTTCCTTGATCACGCCATTCTCTGTATACTCTCCACATCGTTACATGGGAAACCCCTGACGGTTGGCAGGGGGCCCTGGCTAGTCTAGCGCCGATGACCGGCCTCAGTGGAAGTCACTCAGATTGCTGGATTTTTCAATCTAATGTGATTCACACTGCAACTGATCCATGGAAAACTTGTCACGTGATTTTATGCCGCACTCCGGGGTCAAGGGGAAAATTTTTAAACAGGGAAGCGCCAATCATGAGAAGAGACTCTATTAAAGAGGCGGGGGCTCTAAAAAGTGGCCTTTCAGTGTTTATGTATATGGTGGCCCAATAGGGTACTAGAGCCTCCATACCCACCCATATCACGTTTTGTATCCAAGCTAGGGGCAGTCCAACAGGGTAGTAGTGCCACCATGCCTACCCATATCACATCCTGTGAATAACCTAGAGGCACTACAACAGGGTATGAGAGACTCAACCTCGCACCCTCCCCCAGGGTACTAGAGCCTCCATGCCTGCCCGAATAACATTTTGTATCCAAGCTATAGGGCAGTACAATATGGTCCTAGAGCCTCCATACCCCCTTGTATCACATCTTTTATCTAAGCTAGAGGTGGTACAATAGGGTACAAGAGCCTTCATGTCCACCTGTACAACATCTTCATTCCAAGCTAGAACTCATGCAACAGGGTACTAGAGCCTCCATGCCCACCCGTATCAAATCTTGTATCCACGCTAGAGGCGGTACAACAGGGTACTAGAGCCTCCATGCCCACCCATATCAGATCTTGTATCCAAGCTAGAGGCCATACAACAGGGTACTAGAGCCTCCATGCCCACCCATATCACATCTTGTATCCAAGCTAAAGGATGATACAACAGTGTAATAGAGCCTCCATGCCCACCTGTATCATATCTTGTATCCAAGCTAGAGGCTGTACAAAAGGGTACTAAGCCTCTATGCCTGTCTGTGTCACATCTTGTATCCAAGCTAGAAGCGGTAGAATAGGGTACTAGAGCCTCCATGCCCACCCGTATCACATCTTGTATCCAAGCTAGAGGCTATACAAAAGGGTACTAAGCCTCCATGCCCACCTGTATCACATCTTGTATCCAAGCTAGATGCGGTACAACAGGGTACTAGAGCCTCCATAACTCCCCCTATCACATCTTGTATCCAAGCTAGAAGCGGTAGAATAGGGTACTAGAGCCTCCATGCCCGCTCATATCAGATCTTGTATCCAAGCTAAAGGCTGTACAAAAGGGTACTAAGCCTCCATGCCCACCTGTATCACATCTTGTATCCAAGCTAGATGCGGTACAACAGAGTACTAGAGCCTCCATAACTCCCCCTATCACATCTTGTATCCAAGCTCGAGGCGGCCCAACAGGGTACCAGAGTCTCTATGTCTACCAGTATCACATCTTGTATCCAAGCTAAAGGTGGTTCAACAGGGTACTAGAGCTTCCATACCCACCCATATCACATCTTGTATCCAAGCTAGAGACGGTACAACAGGGTACTAGAGCCTCCATGTTCCCCTGTATCAAATCTTTTATTCAAGCTAGAGGAGGTACAACAGGATACTAGAGCCTGCATGCCCTCCTGTATCATATTTGGATTCCAAGCTTGGCGCACCTCAACAAGGTACTAGAGTCTTCACGCCAGCCTGTATTATATCTATTATCCAAACTAAAAGTGGTACAACAGGGTACTTGAGCCTTTATGCCCACCCATATCATCTGGGTGTAGGAGCCTCCATACCCGACTGTATCACATCTTGTATCCAAGATAGAGCTAGTACAACAGGGTATTAGAGCCTCTATGCTGACCTGTATCACATCTTGATTCCAAGCTAGAGGTGGTACAACAAGGTACTAGAGCTTCCATGCCCACTAGTATCATATATTGCATCCAAGTTAGAGGCGGTACAACAGGGTACTAGTGCCTTCATGCCTGCCTGTATCACATTTTGCTTCTAAGCTAGAGGTGGTAGAACAGGGTACTAGAGCCTCCATGCATGCCTGTATCACATTTTGCTTCTAAGCTAGAGGTGGTACAACAGGGTACTAGAGCCTCCATGCCCACCTGTATCACATTTTTCTTCTAAGTTAGAGGTGGTATAACAGGGTACTAGAGCCTCCATGCCCACCCATATCACATCTTGTATCCACGCCAGAGGCGGTACAACAGGGTATAACAGCCTCAATGTCCGCCTATATCACATCATGTATTCAAACTAGAGGCGGTACAACAGGGTACTAGAGCCTCCATCCTTCCTGTATCACATCTTGTATCCAAGCTAGAGGCTGTACAAAAGGGTACTAAGCCTTCATGGCTGCCTGTATCACATCTTGTATTCAAACTAGAGGCGGTACAATAGGGTACTAGAGTCTTCATGCCCACCCGTATCACATCTTGCATCCAAGCTAGAGGCTGTACAAAAGGGTACTAAGCCTTCATGGCTGCCTGTATCACATCTTGTAGCCAAGCTAGAGCTGGTAAAATAGAGTACTAGCGCCTCCATAAATCCCTCTATCACATCTTGCATCCAAGCTAGAGGCAGCTCAACAGGGTACTAGAGTCTCCATGTCAACCAGTTTTACATCTTGCATCCAAGCTAAAGGTGGCTCAACGGGGTACTAGAACCTCCATGCCCACCCATATCACATCTTGTATTCTAGCTAGAGATGGTACAACAGGACACTAGAGCCTCCATGCCCGTCCATATCATATCTTGTATCCAAGCTAGAGGCAATACAACAGAGTACTACAGCCTCCATGCCCGTCCATATGTCATCCTGTACCCAAGCTAGAGGCGGTACAACAGGGTACTAGAGCTTCCATGCCTGCCTGTATCACATTTTGTTTCCAAGCTATAAGGCGGTACAACAGGGTACTATAGCCCCCCCCCCCCCCCCCCCCGCCCGTATCACATCCTGTATCTAAGCTAGAGGCAGTACAGAAGAGTACTAGAGCCTCAATGCCCGTCCATATCATATCTTGTATCCTAGCTGAAGGCAGTACAACAGGGTATTAGAGCCTCCATGCTTCCTATATCACATTCTGTATCTAAGCTAGAGGCGGTACAACAGGGTACTAGAGCCTCCATGCTTGCCAGTATCACATCTTGTATCCAAGCTAGAGGCGGTACAACAGGGTACTAGAGCCTCCATGCCCACCCGTATCACATCTTGTATCCAAACTAGATGCGGTACAACAGAGTACTACAGCCTCCATGCCCACTAGTATCATATATTGCATCCAAGCTAGAGGCGGTACAACAGGGTACTAGAGCCTCCATGCTTCCTGTATCACATCTTTTATCCAAGCTAGAAACGGTACAACAGGGTACTAGAGCCTCCATGTCCGCCTATGTATCACATCTTGTATTCAAACTAGAGGTGGTACAACAGGGTACTAGAGCCTCCATCCTTCCTGTATCACATCTTGTATCCAAGCTAGAGGTGGTACAACAGGGTACTAGAGCCTCCATGCTCGCCAGTATCACATTTTATATCCAAGGTAGAGGTGGTACAACAGGGTACTAGAGCTTCCATGCTCGCCAGTATCACATCTTGTATCCAAGCTAGAGGCAGTACAACAGGGTACTAGAGTCTTCATGCCCGCCTGTATCACATCTTGCATCCAAGCTAGAGGCTGTACAAAAGGGTACTAAGCCTTCATGGCTGCCTGTATCACATCTTGTATCCAAACTAGAGGCGGTACAATAGGGTACTAGAGTCTTCATGCCCGCCTGTATCACATCTTGCATCCAAGCTAGAGGCTGTACAAAAGGGTACTAAGCCTTCATGGCTGCCTGTATCACATCTTGTAGCCAAGCTAGAGCTGGTAAAATAGAGTACTAGCGCCTCCATAAATCCCTCTATCACATCTTGCATCCAAGCTAGAGGCAGCTCAACAGGGTACTAGAGTCTCCATGTCAACCAGTTTTACATCTTGCATCCAAGCTAAAGGTGGCTCAACGGGGTACTAGAACCTCCATGCCCACCCATATCACATCTTGTATTCTAGCTAGAGATGGTACAACAGGGCACTAGAGCCTCCATGCCCGTCCATATCATATCTTGTATCCAAGCTAGAGGCAATACAACAGAGTACTACAGCCTCCATGCCCGTCCATATGTCATCCTGTACCCAAGCTAGAGGCGGTACAACAGGGTACTAGAGCTTCCATGCCTGCCTGTATCACATTTTGTTTCCAAGCTATAAGGCGGTACAACAGGGTACTATAGCCCCCCCCCCCCCCCCCCCCGCCCGTATCACATCCTGTATCTAAGCTAGAGGCAGTACAGAAGAGTACTAGAGCCTCAATGCCCGTCCATATCATATCTTGTATCCTAGCTGAAGGCAGTACAACAGGGTATTAGAGCCTCCATGCTTCCTATATCACATTCTGTATCTAAGCTAGAGGCGGTACAACAGGGTACTAGAGCCTCCATGCTTGCCAGTATCACATCTTGTATCCAAGCTAGAGGCGGTACAACAGGGTACTAGAGCCTCCATGCCCACCCGTATCACATCTTGTATCCAAACTAGATGCGGTACAACAGAGTACTACAGCCTCCATGCCCACTAGTATCATATATTGCATCCAAGCTAGAGGCGGTACAACAGGGTACTAGAGCCTCCATGCTTCCTGTATCACATCTTTTATCCAAGCTAGAAACGGTACAACAGGGTACTAGAGCCTCCATGTCCGCCTATGTATCACATCTTGTATCCAAGTAGAAGGGGGTACAACAGGGTACTAAAGCCTCCACACCTGCCCGTATCACATCTTGTATCCAAGCTAGAGGCGGTACAACAGAGGACTACAGCTTCCATACACGTCCGTATGTCAAGTTGTATCCAAGCTAGAGGCGGTACAGCAGGGTACCAGAACCTTCATGCTCGCCAGTATCACATCTTGTATCCACGCTAGAGGCGGTACAACAGGGTGCTAGAGCCTCCATGCCCGACCGTATGACATCTTGTATCCAAGCTAGAGGTGGTACAACATGGTACTAGAGCCTCCATGCCCGCCCGTATCACATCTTGTATCCAAGGTAGAGGCGGTACAACATGGTACTAGAGCCTCCATGCCCGTCCGTATCACATCTTGTATCCAAGGTAGAGGCGGTACAACATGGTACTAGAGCCTCCATGCCCGCCCATATCACATCTTGTATCCAAGCTAGAGGTGGTACAACATGGTACTAGAGCCTCCATGCCCGCCCGTATCACATCTTGTATCCAAGGTAGAGGCGGTACAACATGGTACTAGAGCCTCCATGCCCGTCCGTATCACATCTTGTATCCAAGGTAGAGGCGGTACAACATGGTACTAGAGCCTCCATGCCCGCCCATATCACATCTTGTATCCAAGCTAGAGGTGGTACAACATGGTACTAGAGCCTCCATGCCCGCCCGTATCACATCTTGTATCCAAGGTAGAGGTGGTACAACAGGGAGCTAGAGCCTCCCTACAAGGGTCGGTTCTCCACAATAAGCATTTTCTCTGATATTGTAATCACTTATATGAATGTTACAATCACACCGAGAAAGTTTCTGACAATTAGTGTATGTGTGTATATATATACTCCTTCCAGGGGAGAGATGTTACTGGCAACGGGTGTATATATATATATTCTCTGTTTAGGGGAGGGATTGGTTTGACAATGAGTGTACGTAGATCCGATCCTGTTACACCGGAGGATCGCTCGCTCCCCCGTCTCCGATTCCTGCACGGCTTTGGTCTCCTCTTTTCGTGGTTCTGCTTTGTATTGTTTCTTTCCATATTTAAGCTCTCCTCCCATCAGGGAGCGGGTTGACTTATTGGCATGCAGCACATTATGTTCCGAAGCCTCCACATGACAACATATACACAAAGTTTAATAAAATTTTAATTAAAACTATTCTACAAGACTCCCATTAGCGCTCAGACCAACTTCACATAAAAACTAATGACTTCCCTCATCATTAGAAAAAAGGAACTTACTTGGGGGATGGAGGAGGGAAGAGGAGTGCGTAAGGGATATTCCCACTGATGGACAGGGTATAAATGTCTGATCAGGGGGGGTCTGACTACCAGGACCCCCAGTGATTATGAGATCTTCACTGCCCTGCATGATAATGGAAGGGGACTTGAGCATGCGCCCCACGGCTCCATTCAGCACACAGTCCTTGGAATTACTGGGGTCCCAGCGCTCGGACCTCCAGTGATCGGACATTTGTTCCCCATCCTGTGGATATAATTGTCATTAGAGGGAAAGCCCGACATGTGTAACATCGGCATCAGTGGGGGACGGGTATGACTCCACTAACTTTTTTGGTGCTCCCCTTAAGGAGACACAACACCCCTCCTGACCCCGGTCACCAGCTAAGCCAGAAGCCTGCTGGACTCTCATGAGGGGCAAACACCCCAAATAGTGGTCCATGGATGGATGCTGGCTGGGCTTCCTATTCCCAATCGTTGTTAGGACTTGTTAAACATCCCATTGATGTAGGGAAATGCTGACATCCAATAGGGGGCGCTGCAGAAGTATTTTTCCATCTTCCCTATTTGTAAATTAAAGAACACACTCCCCTCCCGCTGCCGCCACGGCTCCGGTCGTCTGTTTACATCAGCGGCAGCGGTCACGTGGATTGTACGCACATGTGACTGCTGCAGCCAACAGAGGGCAGGCAGGCATGACATTAGTGACATCCCATAACCTTGCCTCGGGGCCCCTGTGGCAGCCGTCAGGGATGGAACCTCTCAGCAATTATATATCTTTTATATAGTTTTGTGTGTGGGGGGAGGGGTCAAAGCTTTATAGATGGAAGCCCCTTTAACCTCTTAGTGACGCAACCTATTTTGAGGTTTTTCACATCTCCAATTTTCAAAATGAATAACTTTTTTATTTTTCCGTGCAGAGGGCCGTACGAGGGTCTCTGGTGGCGCTGTAGGCTTTATTGGTACCATTTTTTGGGTGCATAAAATGTATTGTAGAACTTTTATTAAAGGGAAGCGAGAAAAAGCATCAATTCTGCTATTGTGTTTTTAGCATCTAATCATGCAGCATATGTAGTGGCCCAGAGTTGGGGCCCCCACAGCACTGGTTTATCTACCTTATGTGGAGTGTCTACATGTGTTTGTGTGTGTCTATATGTCTGTCTATGTGTGTGTATGTTTGTGTTGTCATCACTGTTACGTTATGTGCGTTGGCCCGCTCAGGTCGCCGAAAAGTCGTTGTCTGGTGTCAGTGTCAACGAACTTGTGCATGTCTGTACCCTAGTCACACTAACCTGCTCTATGTCTTGTCAGTCGCCCCTGTCTGGGTCAGGATTGGTTGGGGGGGGGAGGGGGTAAGAAGAATGGAGAAGAAGAATGTAGTCGGAGAGGAAGGACATGAGAAGCCAAGCTTAGGGTCAGACCAGCCAGTCTGAGTCAAGCTCAAGTAAAACCTAGCTTAAGACTAGGCTGAGATCCCTCCGGGGAAGAGATGGAACACACGTGGTGGAAACCGCTGACGGAGTGTCTTTTTCCTCCCTGTTTAAGTGAGAATATAAGCCAGGGCAGACCCTGCGGATTCAGGAAGGAGGGCAGGCCTTGTAATCGTGGGTGCATATTATCCCGGCTAGGTCACAAGACAGCATCTCTAGAAGAGAAAAAAAAATGTCTGCTTCCCTCCACTTCTCCAGTAACCATCCAGAGCAACCTCCAGGTACCGTAGACTGGCGGGCTTATCTTCCCTAAAGGACAGAGAGCTGAGGAATCAATGCCTGTTATGTTTGTTATAAGAAAATTTGCTGAAGTTATCATTGCTTGAAGATCTGCCAAGTGTGAACTGTTTGTTAATTTTACAAGTACCGAGTAAACCGTGTGCCTCCGGTTTTACAAAAGTTCTTTGGGTCTGGACACTTTTTTTCATCGTTACATTATACTCCGAGGCACTGGCATCACGTAGAACTTTTACCACTGTGGTCACGAGTCGTATTTGTGTAATCCGTCTACTATGCGGGCCTTCGTTCTATGCAGAGTAGCCACCACTGTGACTGGGCCTGAGTTAGGATAAACCACTTGAGTTACGTCTGCAAACTCCAGCTCGCTGCACTAAAGTGACCTGATAGATTTATTTCTGAGGTTCGGTACGGTTACAAGAATATCAACATTATATATATATATATATATATTGTAGTAGTGCAGTGCACAGGAGGGCCTGTAGAGGGCCAGAGACAGGACTTCTATTGCAAGGGTTAACTAAGGGGTGGAGCAGGAACGAGATAAAAAGCCAGTTCCTACCAAGGACAGACGGAGAGTGTCTGGCTGAGGGCCAGGTAGACAGCTGAGTGGAGCTGCAAGGCTGTTAGCCCGAGTGTGTGGCAGAATAGGCCAGAGGTGGACAGGGAGACGCCCCTCACCTCAACACCTAGCAGAGGTGTGTATCGGAGAAGATGGCTGCTGAACCCCGGCAGCCTGTGTTACCGGCTTGAGATAGAAGCCCTGCGGTACACTGCGCCTGCTAAGTGCGACCTGATAGCGGGATTATGGACGTTATTTGTTTGCCTGAAGCTAAGGCTTGGACTGTTATGTTGCTGTTATAAAATAAACACAGGTCACACCTGCTTTGGACTGCATCCATTGGTTTCCGCCTTTGACTGCCGCCGACCCGCACTCTACCAAGCTACTTTCCCACAATATATATGTGTATATAATATATATTAGGTTTTTGTGCTTTTGCTGCACTCAAAGTCTTATAACTTCTTATTTTTCCATGGACGGAGCTCTGTGGGGGGGGGGGGGGGGGGGCTGCTTTTTGCTTGACGAGCTGTAGTTTTTATTGGTACTATTTTGGGGTTCATACAGCATTTTGATCACTTTTCGGCTGCTTTCACATAGCCGAGAAAAATGCGCAAGATTTGTGCGCTGTGAGATGCACAGATCTGGTACAAATATGAACCCCATTCTTTTAAATGTTGTCACATACATGAGCGATGCTTTCCTTCACTGCGGCATGTCCTATGTTTTTGCGTCCCCTCAGAGCACCTCGACAATTGTTTTCAATCACACCGGTAAAAGCATTGCACAGCATGCGAGGTGCGTGAAGACAACGGGAAACACTTACCGATTGCTGCTTCCCTGAAGCGATACAAGGTGCTTCTGACACAAAAACGGCTCACATCCACGGGGAAATCGACCCGATGCTGTGCTCGCCAGTGTAAAATTACCCATATAGCATTTTTTTGGGAGGCGAAATTTACAAAATAAGCATTTTGGGTCAGTTTTTTAGTCTTCCTTTTGACTGTTTTTACCGTGCAGGATAAATAGTGCAATAAATTTATTATACAAGTCGTTATGGATGCAGCAACACCAAACATTTGTTTTTTATTTAAATTTTTTTTTTTTAAAAGGAGCGGTAAGTGGGCAAAAACAGTTGTTTTTTCTACTACTTTTTTTTTATTTATTTTTTTGCCATTTTTTATATCTCTCTTTGAGACTTGAACCCAGAATCACATGATCGCTGTCATAATATATTGCAATACCACTGTACTACATTGTATTATTGCTAGCGATCATATGTCATGGCAGACCCGGACACCAGTCAATGCCAGCAGGCCAATGACACCCCAGAGGGAGAGGGGCTGATTCTGAAAAAGTGAAAAAACCTTAAACAAAACTGTAGAATTTTGGTCTGTTGTAATTGTACCGACCCGCTGAAAATGTATCATGTCATTTATGCTGCAGGATTAACGCTGTTAAAAGAAAAGAAGGTAAAATTGTTGTTTTTTCTTCCGGCCATACAAGAAAATAGATCAAAGTTCTATAATATGCTATATGTACCCAAATAGTGTCAACAATAAAACCTGCAGCTCGCCACACAAAACGCGACCCTCATCCGGCCACGAGAGTGGAAAAATAAAGTTATGGCCTTTAGAAAATAGAGATGAAAATCCCCCCCCCAAATTGTTGCATTCTTGGGACCAAAATGGACCATCATAAAGGGGTTAAAGTACATGTCATACGGACGCTCCCCCAAGGCTCCTCCCACGAGGTTCCTACATGATGCAGAAGCGGAGTTGTGCCCATTTTTTTCCGACAGGCCCATTTAAAGGGGTATTACCCAGAGACGCATTCTCTCCATAGTCTCTGTCTGACCTTTGGCGCTAAGACTCTTCGGTAGATGTTTTTTAGTTGGCGCTTTACATGAAGAATAAACCTTTCTTCGTTCTCACCTGATTTACACAAACTAGGGCAGTTAAGTGATCTGTGACTGCTTAACCAGCTGCATCCCAATCAATACCCCTCCAAATAGCTGCCTTGTTATTCCGGCGTCTTCACCGGGGAAACATATTCCAGCCTACAAAGCAATTTGCTGTTTGGTTCATTAAGTTAATTGGAATTAAGACGTTGTTTTTGTGTTTCTGTGCCATGCGTGACGTTTACGGTTATTTCAGGATTTTTGTTCCCCCGTTTAGCTTTTTCTCTTTCCGATTTTCTTTGCACGCGGCTCCTTTGTATGGTATTTACTAGTTATATTATGGCTCACTGGACTCCGGCCAACATTTGCTCACTTTGATTAAAGGGAAAACTAATGATAATAAGTAAGAAGTGACTATTTGCTATAAGGACATCTGTTGACCCGGGTGTAGGGTACCTAGAGGGGTATTACCACCTCATATCCACAGGTCAGGGGTCACACTTTAATCACAGTAGCGGCAGCAGCAGGGGGAGAGTGTGAATGCTTGTGGATTGCTACCCAGCTGTAGGAAAGCTACAGGGGGGGGGGGGGGGGGTCACTATTACTACTGGAGGCAATGTTAGCACTGGGGCCACTATGGGGGATATTACTACTACTGGGGCCACTATTACCACTGGGGCCACTATGGAGGGCTACTATTACTACTGGGGCAACCATTGGGGTCACTATACTGGGGCCACTCTAGGGGTCAGTATTACTACTGGGACCACTATTGGGGTTACTATTACTACTGGGGCTATTATGGGGACTACTATTACTACTGGGGTTACTATGTGGGTTACTATTACTACTGGGGTCATTATGGGGGTTACTATTACTACTGGGAGCAATATGGGGCTACTATTACTACTCGAGCCATTATGGGGCTGCTATTACTACTGGGGACACTATGGGGGTTACTATTACTACTGGAGCCATTATGGGGGGTTACTATTACTACTGGAGCTATTATGGGGGTTACTACTACTACTGGGCCACTATGGGGGTTACTATTACTACGAGTGTCATTATGGCAGTTACTATTACTACTGGGACCACTATGGGGATACTATTACTATTGGGGCCACTATGGTGGTTACTATTACTACTGGAGCTATGGTTTCTTATTTGCTGGCTGATCGTTGACCCTGGAACTTGGCCTGATGATTGGGTGAACAAATGTTCGGGTGAATGAATGTTTGTGCTTGATAATTGAGCCGTGTAAAAGGGCCTTAAGAGTAGCTATATAAACAGCTGATAACTGGCACATAAACAGCTGATGACTGGCATTGCCATGTTAATTCTGGATCATCCTTGCCCCACCATGAAACTTGCCTGGCAGGAGAAGAAATCACTGATTGGTTACATCCATTTTAGCTTTTATTCTCTATCTCAGCACAGACTACCATGAAGGCTTCTTCTAGTCATAACTCTAGTCTTCACACTCTAGCCGACCTGCTGCTACCCCCTCCTATCAGTGCTCCCTACATAGAGTAATAACAGCCTCTCTGTAATGGCACATATCACATAATGGTCCCTCTATGCCTTCACAAACCACATGGTGGCCCCTGCATGCCCATATACACCCACAGTCTACAGTGGCCCCTCTTTGCTCAACAGTGACATATCCCCCCTTACTCCTGTTACTTGGCCCTTGACTGTAACTTAATATCACTCTCCGCTTCCTTCCTTCACCCACGCTCTGCTGCGGTCTGATGGGTCTGACTCCTCTTCCCGGCTCATCTTGGACTGAGAACTGGACTCTTGGGGAAGGAGTCAGAGCGGTCAGGCAGCAGTGCTGCAGAGTGAAGGTGGGAAGAGTTGAGTAAAGATGTTGAGTTGCAGTGTGGGGCCAAGCAATGGTCCATGGAGAAGGGTTCCTGGTGATGACACTCACTAGGACACTGGCAAGGGAGGCTTCAGGGGCCCTATGATTAAAGGGCATGGGGACTTGCTGCAGCTGTGACCCCTAGAGTTATGCCACTGCATAGAGACACTTCTGTAACATACTGCTGTGCCAAGGTCCTGTTAGTGGAGTGCCTATGGCTCCATAGCAGGTGTGCATGAGCCTTGAAGATCACTTATGCTTATTCTGGATCAACAAAGCAGGATCATAGACTGGACTTTTTTGAACCATACTGACTATACTGCCTAAAATCCGGAGGATGTCTGATTGATATTATTGCACTAATATGATATTCTTGTTATCGAGTTCCAGAAATAATAATTCATCTGCCACAGACACCAGGAAACAGCGAATAGCACTTTTATAATCATCCTATTAATACATGGCACCAGCGGGACTATAATTTATCCTGAGACCAGTTACATCAACCAGAAGGGATATTCCCACCGGCCCACGAATACAGCAACAACAATAACAACAACATCTGATTCTCTTCCCGAGGATATTCTACCACAGAGAGAAGCAGAAACTCCACTGCAGGCAGTGTGTGTGGTGAGTGCGTGTATGAGGTGTGTGCGTGTGTGAGGTGTGTGTTGTGTGTGAGGTGAGTGTTGTGTGTGAGGTGAGTGCATGTGTGAGGTGTGTGTTGTGTGTGAGGTGTGTTGTATGTGAGGTGAGTGTTGTGTGTGAGGTGTATGAGGTGAGTGCGTGTGTGAGGTGTGTGTTGTGTGTGAGGTGAGTGCGTGTGTGAGTGCGTGTGTGAGGTGTGTGTTGTGTGTGAGGTGAGTGCGTGTGTGAGGTGTGTGTTGTGTGTGTGGTGAGTGCGTCTGTGAGGTGTGTGTTGTGTGTGAGGTGAGTGCGTGTGTGTGGTGAGTGCGTGTGTGAGGTGTGTGCTGTGTGTGAGGTGAGTGCGTGTGTGAGGTGTGTGCTGTGTGTGAGGTGAGTGCGTGTGTGAGGTGTGTGTTGTGTGTTTTGTGTGTGAGGTGTGTGCTGTGTGTGAGGTGTGTGTTGTGTGTGCGAGGTGTGTGCTGTGTGTGAGGTGTGTGTTGTGGGTTTTGTGTGTGAGGTGTGTGTTGTGTGTTTTGTATGTGCTGTGTGTGAGGTGTGTGCTGTGTGTGAGGTGTGTGTTGTGTGTTTTGTGTGTGAGGTGTGTGCTGTGTGTGAGGTGTGTGTTGTGGGTGTTGTGTGTGAGGTGTGTGTTGTGTGTTTTGTATGTGCTGTGTGTGAGGTGTGTGCTGTGTGTGAGGTGTGTGTTGTGGGTGCTGTGTGTGAGGTGTGTGCTGTGTGTGAGGTGTGTGTTGTGGGTGCTGTGTGTGAGGTGTGTGTTGTGGGTGCTGTGTGTGAGGTGTGTGTTGTGTGTGAGGTGTGTGCTGTGTGTGAGGTGTGTGTTGTGGGTGCTGTGTGTGAGGTGTGTGCTATGTGTGAGGTGTGTGTTGTGGGTGCTGTGTGTGAGGTGAGTGCGTGTGTGAGGTGTGTGTTGTGTGTGAGGTGGGTATCACAGCCGCAGGGGAATCACTTTATTGTAACAACTTTTTCACTGATTTGACTCCAATTTAAAATATAACTTTTAATGATAACTAATAACGATTGTATCCCCACAGAGAGAACCAACATATATTTGTAGTTAAACAATCCTGGCCTATCCGTTGTATCAGTGCTCCATAGACAGTGATCCAGAGGCTCTGGTGCAGTTTGAATAAAGATGAATGATCTGTACTATTTATTAAGTTTGCCCTCTGAACACTCCGGGCACCATTACAACTTTTCCATCGGTTGAAGTAGGAAGATAAGGAATTATGGCCGAACCACTTCCACCGAAGGACTGAGAAATTGGAACGGATAGACTACCGTCCAAAAACAACCCGGCTTGTCCAGTATTAGAATACTAAGGACAAAAATATTTGCAAACCCTCGGTTAGGTAAGCTATAAAGATCCATGCAGCCAGGGGTAATTGCTTTATTCTGGATACATCCAGTTATTGATATAACCAACACCCCCAGCTTGGATCTGCATTCATTAGCTCAAATGGAATTAGATGTTAGATAAGTTTAAGATTTCAAAAAGATAGGATCTGGCTCGACGCGTTTCCATCGCAAATTGCTACTTCATCAGGAGCCCTAATGGAAAAGGGACCAAAAAGAGTTTTTTTGTC
This sequence comes from Eleutherodactylus coqui, assembly GCF_035609145.1. NCBI lineage: Eukaryota > Metazoa > Chordata > Amphibia > Anura > Eleutherodactylidae > Eleutherodactylus > Eleutherodactylus coqui. Next base: position 170,240,060 of record NC_089845.1, read on the forward strand.
CCAGGAACTAATATTTGAGCAGTCTTGATTGATGACAAAAGTTTGACCTAGATTTCTCTGAGAAAAATAATAAGGACAATACCTATAGATGCTAGGAAAAATTGGTTCAGCTATAATACATGGGTCACAATACCCCATGTAGCGACCAGTAAATACATAGTCGGGTAGCCTACTTTGGCCTCAAAATAATATCTCTGTTGAGACTAGGCTAAAAGCAAACCCTAATAGTAATCAGTAAATACTGCCCAGGTAGGTCCCTAGTTAAGCCCAAAGTTGGAACCCAGAACAGAGCTAATACCAGAACCAAATCAGTCCTGGCTGGGGAGCCAGGACTGACATTTCTGTGCAGGCCGTTGCGAGTCCCGCACAGAAATAGAGCATGCCGCGAATTGCTTTCCGTGTGTATTTTTATGCAGACAAATGGCGGCCGTCTGCATAGGATTGCGTTTTGTAATGCAATCCTATGCAGATGGGCTTAGGCGGAGATTCTGCGGGAAATCACGCCGCAGAATTTCCGCCCGTGTGCAGGGGGCCTTAGATGATGTATTTTTTCTTTTTTTTTAAGGCAGCTAGGGCTTATTTAACCCCTTAGTGACAGCCCCACTGCCTTTTTATGCCCTTGCTAAGTGGGCTTTAATCCTAGAGGACGTAAAAACATGCATTCTCTTAGAATTAAAGCCACGTGGGCTATGGACGTGTCAACTCCATGCTGTCGGTTCCTGGGTTTGCTGACAACATAGAGCTGTCATTGCGGGGAGCCCCCAACCACCCAACAATGCAAGCAGCGCTATTCAATGAATAGCGCCGATCGCAATAAAGTCAATAAAAAGTTTTAAAACATTAAAGATTCAGCTGCCCTGATGGATCGGATCCATCAGGGCAGCTGAGATTACTCACCTCTGTCCTCCGTGATGTCTCGCGGTGAACTGGTCATCCGAGACCCGACGAAGCACTTTTGCACATGCGCGCCAGACGTATGGCATCACGGGAGCCCTGGCCAATTTGAAATCTCCTGGCTCCTGGCTGCTGAAGGTAGCCGGAAGGCAGGAGATATCACCGGTGACTGGTCCCCGGGCCCGTGATCGCCGGTATCCATTAGCCCTTAGCCCTTACAGTGTCAAGAAAACACTGTAATATAAAGCCAACATACTGGCATATACAGTCAAACCTCTAGTTTCCTTGTCTTCTAGTTTCGCTGGTTTCCAGTTTCACTGATTTTTCCAGCCAGGATTTCGCCTTTAGTTTCAATGGCTGCTTCTAGCTTCATTGGCGGCCACCGGCCCCCATGGTCTCGCTGCTGATGTGGCCCACGTAATCTCTTGCTAAGCATTTTCTCCTCCTGATGCTGAAATGCTACCCACCCTTCTCCAGCGTCGCTGCAGGCGCCAGTAAAACAGTAATGTAGTGTAATGTAAGTGGCCATGTTTACCCAGAGAACACAGTGATAACTTAGGGCAAATAACACAGTGATGTCATCTGCAGTACTATGTAACAGCACAGAGAACACAGTGATAACGCTGAAGACAGATAATGATGTCACCTGCAGTCCTATGTAACAGCACAGAGAACACAGTGATAACAGAGGTAGCACTATTAGGTATGGAGAGGCCATATACATTTGAAGGGGCACATAGGGGCACTATTACTATGGGAGGTACTGAGAGGTTCATTGGGGGCACTGGCAAAATGAGGAAAGGCTGCAGAGATGACTTATGACTGGAAGAAGCCTTCAGGGTGGTCTGGGCCAAGATAAAGAAAATTGAAAGCAGATGCCTCCAATCAGAGAAGATGTTGATGGGGACCACTGGATGTAACTGCGCTCTGTGCCTCTGATACGCCTTTAATACATCCCCGTAATACTGTCATATAATACCACACCACTAATTAATATTGAGTTGTAGTTTTCTCCTGTGATTTGTCCTTTGAAGACTTTTAGTAAATGGGTCCCTTGACAATTGCCCAGTTTCCCCCCTACAGGCCCTGGTTACACAGAGTGCATTAATACAAGTTTACAATGAATGGGAGTGCGAGCGAAGGTCCTGCTTGCCTGCGGGCTTCCGGCTTGTTACCGTAGGACCGCAAGAGACACTCCCGTTTTTCACCTCCGTCTTGCACCACCTGACCTGCACTTCCTGTTTTACTTTCCTGCCTCAGCACTGGTCTTCTGCTCTCTCCCCCTTACTTAAAGGAGCAGCGCAGTCACAAATGAAACAGTATTATTCCAACACAAAAACGTATTTTATTCCCCCTTACAGACATGGAGTTTTAAAAGTTGGAAGAATCCAAGATGGCAACATTCAAAATGGCCGCTATGTTGATGACTTGGCCTAACAGGTTTCCCCCTCCCCGAAGCTTGTATGCAAAGTTGGTTTACCGCCTGCCAAATTGTTTTCTTTCTGTTCTGTGTGAGCATACTTCTGAGACACCCTGTACTACATCCTACACACTCAGAACATAGGGGGGGGGGGGGCGTCCCGGTAATTAATCAACGCTATGAAGCTCTGGGTTGTTCTTTTTCATTAGCAGGTTCTGCAGCAGCTGGTGCATCTACATAACACGGCCGCCTACTATCACCGATTACCGTAAGGTGACAAGATTTTCCCAGGGTCAAAATGAGACAGAAGGGTGTGGTCAGGGGAGGGGCTTATCACAACGTATAATTTTTACCTCCATCGTTATAAAAAGTACAAAGTCGTTGAAAAAAAGACAGGGAGGAAATTCAGTGGCATTTCTGCATCCAAAAAACAGTCAAAATTTGTATCATTGGTGCAAATTTTGATTGGAAATATGCAGCTGATTTCCAGTCACAATCTGCACCAAGCATATGGATTTTGACTGTTTTTTGGATGTGGAAATGTTACCGCATAGTTGCCCCAGCAGTAATAGTGTCCCGCATAGTGACCTCAGTAGTAATAGTGACCCCTACAGTGGTCCCAGTAGTAATAGTGTCCTCAGTAGCACTTGTGACCCCCACAGAGGCCTCAGTAGTAATAGTGTCCCGCATAGTGACCTCAGTAGTAATAGTGTCCCCTATGTCAGCCCTAGTAGTAATAGTGCCCCCACAGTGACCCCAGTAGTAATAGTGACACCCACAGTGTCTCCAGTAGTAATAGTGACGCCCACAGTGTCTCCAGTAGTAATAGTGCCCCCCACAGTGACCGCAATAGTAATAGTGACATCCCACAACGGCCCCAGTAGTAATAGTGCTCCCCACAGTGACCCCAGTAGTAATATTGACCCCCACAGAGGCCCCAGTAGTAATAGTGCCCTCCACAGTGACACATCAGTAGTAATAGTGCCCCTCACAGTGACACCAGGTGTAATAGTGACCCCAGTAGTAATAGTGACCCCCACAGTAGCCCCAGTAGTAATAGTGGCCCCCACAGTAGCCCCAGTAGTAATAGTGGCCCCCACAGTGGCCCCAGTAGTAATAGTGCCTCCCTAAGACTGATATAGTTAACTCCTCCTTGTCCTCTCTTATGCTCTCCTCCTGTGGAAGCAAGAAGGAAAGATCAGGGGAAGAGGATCCTGGGTGCACACACTGCCATTAGTGTGTGCATCCCGCAGCAGCACTGAGTGATTACCAGCCAAGAAGCTGAGGCACCCCAGCTTGTAATCACCTTAATGGTGACCCAACATCCCGAAAGCAGGACCCTGGGGAAAGACTGTCCCACTAAGGGATCCTGGGGGAAGGCTGTCTCACTAAGGGATCCTGGGGAATCCACACACATGTTTCCAAAGCGGGACTGTCCTGCCTAAAACACGATGTCTGTTCATCTTAGGTTATGTGTATTACAACCCAGCTGACCCCCGGCCCTTGTGGTCCCCGGTGGCCATAGGTCTCCTCAGGGAGCGTGATGTCCAGATGTGTGAGTGGTTTAGCTTCTGCTTCTATAGAATATAGTCGTACGATGACTCTCCGGCTCGGCTATAATTACAGTTTTCAGCAGCAGATGTTGCCAGTAAATATACGTGTTCTTTATTGCTGTCGTGCTTCAGTATAGGACATAATGATGGATAAACAGCCGCGCTCTGTTATGTCGATGTACACACCCACCGCTCCAGACTTTCCCTAAACATATTGTGCACGGTTTGGCGCGGTGTCATAGCTAATCACCATCATTAAACTTTAGGCGAATATTAATGGTCGGTGTGTAAGATGCTTCTTGCTTTATTCTTTGCTATCACTGTTTTACTTAAAGGGACGGTCTACTGTAATATGTACCCCTGAGGTCAGAGTCTCTCCCTCTAGCCTATGCTGGCCAATGATGGATTATAATATAAACAGTTTGGGTGACCGCCCCAACTGCCCCTATTAATAATCCAGTACTGACCGGCCCCACCATCGTTTAACTCAGCTCTCCAGCCACTGCCCTCCCGCAGAGAGGACAGTGTGATGTTGGGGTGAAGGGGATCACAGCAGCGCATCGTGGGCAGTGACTTACAACTGGACACCTTTTATGCAGAAGAATAACAAACCCACCAACAGCCCCGTTCAAAGAGCCATCCACAATCTACATCTCTGAGAAATGTGTCGCTCTCACAGAAGATAGCAGAGGAGAAGAGAGGATGGAGAAGGAGAAAGACACCACAGATAAGAGTAGCTATGTGGTAAGCTTGGTTCTGGTAATCTATCTATATAATAAGCTTGGTTATGTTATTGTACCTATACAGATCATTTTAAACTGCTGAGAGCCCACAATCTTCGTACACTTCTAATGCTGGCCTCAGGTTCAGTATTTTCATCTAATAAGCTCTCGAGAAAGCCTGTGGGTCGTGCTTCCTCCACCTACTCATAGAGAAAGCCTGCGAGTCCTGCATCCCCCACCTACTCATAAAAAAAAGCCTGTGAGTCCTGCTTCCCCCACCTACTCATAGAGAAAGCCTGCGAGTCCCGCATCCCTCACCTACTCATAGAGAAAGCCTGCGAGTCCCGCTTCCCCCACCTACTCATAGAGAAAGCCTGTGAGTCCCGCTTCCCCCACCAACTCATAGAGAGAGCCTGCGAGTCCCGCATCCCTCACCTACTCATAGAGAAAGCCTGCGAGTCCCGCTTCCCCCACCTACTCATAGAGAAAGCCTGTGAGTCCCGCTTCCCCCACCTACTCATAGAGAGAGCCTGCGAGTCCCGCTTCCCCACCTACTCATAGAGAAAGCCTGCAAGTCCTGCTTTCTCCACCTACTCATAGAGAAAGCCTGTGAGTCCTGCTTCCCCCACCTACTCATAGAGAAAGCCTGTGAGACTCGCTTCCCCCACCTACTCATAGAGGAAGCCTGTGAGTCCTTCTTCTCCCACCTACTCATAGAGAAAGCCTGTGAGTCCCGCTTCCCCCACCTACTCATAGAGAAAGCCTGTGAGTCCTGCATCTCCCACCTACTCAAAGAGAAAGCCTGTAAGTCCCGCTTCCCTCACCTACTCATAGAGAAAGCCTGTGAGTCCCGCTTCCCCCAACTATTCATGGAGTAAGCCTGTGTGTCCCGCTTTCTCCCCCCACTCATAGAGAAAGCCTGTGAGTCACGCTTCCCCCACCTACTCATAGAGAAAGCCTGTGAGTCCTGCTTCCCCCACCTACTCATAGAGAAAGCTTGTGAGTCCCGCTCCCGCACCTACTCATAGAGAAAGCCTGTGAGTCCCACTTCCCTCACCTACTCATAGAGAAAGCCTGTGAGTCCTGCTTCCCCCACCTACCCATAGAGAAAGCCTGCAAGTCCTGCTTCCCCATCTACTCATAGAGAAAGCCTGTGAGTCCCACTTCCCCCACCTACTCATAGAGAAAGCCTGCAAGTCCCGCCTCCCCCACCTACTTATAGAGAAAGCCTGTGAGTACTGCTTTCCCCACCTATTCAAAGAGAAAGCCTGCGAGTCCTGCTTCCTCCACCTACTCATAGAGAAAGCCTGTGAGTCCTGCTTCCCCACCTACTCATAGAGAAAGCCTGTGAGTCCTGCTTCCCCCACCTACTCATAGAGAGAGCCTGTGAGTCCTGTATCTCCGACCTACTCATAGAGAGAGCCTGTGAGTCCTGTATCTCCCACCTACTCATAGAGAAAGCCTGCAAGTCCTCTTTCCATCACCACCTGTTTCTGTGACTTCCACAGAAGTCAATGAGAGTTATGCAAATCGTGTAGCAGTTTCTGAAACTTGGAATACACAAACACAGTGTCTCGAACCCACAAACTCTTGCTTTCCATTCAGCAGCTCTCTACACCAGGCCATCCAGGACTTCTAGAACTTGGACAGTTACTTGGCTGAAACTAAGCCTTGTTCTGTATTCCTCCTGATCTAGCTCCTGCCTCCCTGTCCTGGCCTCAATTGAGACTCTCTGTAAAAGCCTGGCCCTGCCATTCCCTCCTTGCATGATTATTCTGCTTGACAGCACTATTAGGTCAAGCTGAACATTACCTGCTCCTCCACTATTTCTGCAAGACTACCTGATAATGACTTCTAGCTTCCATCTGACTATGCTTTCTGCCTCATCCATTGTACTGCAACTGTGACTATCTTCTGATGACCTCCAGCTTCCTCCTGACTACTCTCTTGTCCTGCATAGCTACTATACCCGTGGATCCTATCCAGCGACGGTAAGACGTTACACTTACTGTGCTACTCGGTTTTCTTAACTCCCATCGTCTTCTATGGGAGTTATGGAAACACCATAGCTTAGCCAAGTTCAGCTGTTTCCATCATCCCGACCACCTCGTAGTGAATAGTGTTCCTATCTCAGCCATGTCTGGCCAAGATGGAAATTCCCCAATAATGAAGTTGTTACAAGATGGGGCTGATTGCCCTAAATCCTGCTCTCCACACCCACAAAAAGCACTGATTCTGCTAGAGGAATCTGTTGCCAGTCTAACGTTTTAAAGAGGAAACGTAATATTACAAGATGGCCATTCATATGAATAATAGAATGGCAAAAGGTCTGCCATGATGGGATCCACTCTTACTGAGTGTCTCTCCAATGTGGGACATAGAGAGGGTCCTGCAGCACAGACCCTACTCTGTAATATGGAATGCCATATTGGCATAACTCCTTTACCTCCTTCTATACTACACCACTTCCTGTCTACACTATGCTCTATCCAATCCATCCCCTTCTAACCCCTTTGTCTTAGAGCTTCCACTTACTTCAATGGAGGTTATCTCTTGGGAGAAAACCGTAATATAGTAAGCAAGTTTTATTGATAAGGCATGATGCAAATAAAAAAAATGTAATTAAATGGAAACATTTAGTAGTTTAGCGGTACAGTCCCCCATGCCATGGGTGTCTGGCGATGATAACCGGTGTGTGATTCAGGAACATCTCCTTAGCGTCAGACATCGGAGCCGTGCAGTTCATGTCTTAGCTTGCCCGGCCCTCTCCTTAATTAATGCACAACTCATCCCTCTTGCATCAGAGTACGATGAACATAAACACATCTGACAAATTCATAAGGGATTAGCAAACAGAATTGGGCAATACATATGGTAATGAGGTCATTTGAGATGGGGCGCACAGGATTCTTTGAAAATGTAATTTCAGGACTGTATAGCAATCTGGAAAATTTGCAACATTAAGGAGAGTTATGATAGAATGGAAACTTTTTAATGACATTTTAACATTTTTATATTAGACACTTAATAAGATTGCTGCCTGAGCGGAGGGAACGCTTTACGTTCGGAGATAGCACCGCTTACATTGCCGCGATTTCCAGTTAACAATTACAATTGAATATAAGGAGACGGGGGAGGGGTGCACCTCCAGGAATTGACGTCGGTAAATTTTATGAAAACAAATAAAACCGTCGATGAGAAAATTAATGTAACAAACATCTGAACAAATAATTCCAAGTGTGTGCAGGAGACAGAAGAGAAGATAAAAGCAAAGTGAGCTAAATGAACGTGGAATTAATTGCACGTGGTAAAATTATATAGAGAGCACCTGCTTGGAGATTATGGCAGCTGCAAGGAATTGGGGAACATGTGTGTCGTAATAGAAGAGCTAATTGGTTTGTTAATGTGTTGTTTGACGGCCAAGCTGGAATGTGTTCTCCTGAGAACAAGAGGATTGGGCAGATGAAACCCAATATGCCTGATCCTTGTTTCTGACATCTGCCATTGGAAAATAATTGAGGCCACCATACACATTGGATGGCTGACCGATTTTTGTCAGAATCTGCAGGTTCAGCTGAACAAAATCTGATGTGTTTGGTCATAGGAAAATATATCAAGTGCTACGCCCTCCCCAATAGTTAACCTTTAACCAGCGAGAGTCCCTCCAAAGCAAGGTCCCACTGTGAGTCCAACAGCAAACAATCCAGAAGTGAAGGATACTGGGACAGCTTCTAAAAGAATCTTCTCCTTTATTTGTATGTTCATTAGAACATGATTGTAAAATGTGTCCGCACATAACTTTGTGCCCCCTCAGCATACACATTCTAAAGCTCCAAGGCCTCTTGATCACAGCATGGTGAGTAAAATATCACTAATGCATAAAAAAAAAACATTCCAACAAGGTGTAACTTTCAGTAGTTAGCGGTTTCTCCTAATTCACCACCAAATGCCACCTTTCATGTCTACTATAGTCTCAGAACTATTCATTCCCCTGAATAAAATCTCTAATAAGAGCACATCTGCAATTCAGCTATTATCTCAAGCACAACTGATGCAACTAATCAAGGGCTCCCTTAGTTGTATCAGGTGTGCTTGAGGTAAACACATCAAATACGTGGACTAGCAAGGACTTTGTTGACTGTGACATCTGACTACATGTTAAAAATATGGCAAAGTCAAAGAGAGTGATCTAAAATTTTATACAAGAGGACAAACAAGGACAAGGATAAAAAAGGCCCTTAATGTTCTTAGAGATACAACTGGAAGAACCTTATAGCTTCAAAGTTACAGGAACATTGGTTACACTACCTGAATGTGGCAGAAACAGGAAGCTATTGCAGCTGACGCCAGCGTCTGGAGGAGGCAGGTGGTCAAAGATGCTCTGGTCACTACAGAAGAGCTGCAGCAAGATTTAGTGGCAGCAGCACTGACATTTCCATTTGCACAGTAAGGCACATACTAAACGTCAAAGATCTTCATGTCCGAACTCTAAGGCATCACCTCTACTGACCCCAAAACACAAGAAAAGTCGCCTCAAATATTCTGAAACCCATATAAATAACCACAGAAGTTCTGGGATTCTGTTCTGTGGAGCAATGAAACTGGGACTTTTCGGGCCTCTGGATGAGCGGCATGTCTGGAGGAGGAAGAATGAAGCAGACACTGAAAAGATCCCCCTACATGAAGCATGGCAGCGGCCCGGTGACGCTCTGGGGCTGGAAACCTGCAGTGTGTGGAGGGGAAGATGGATTCCATCAAGTATTAAGAGATCCTAGGAGAAAATGTCATGTCTTCTGTGAGGAAGCTGAAGCTCGGGCGTCGTTGGACCTTCCAACAGAACAATGATCGCATGCAAAGCTTGGCTTCAGAAGTCCTAGAAGATTCTGTAGTGGTCATCACAGTCGCTTGACTTGAACCCCGTAGAAAAGCCTTGGTGGGATGTGAAGAAGGCTGCAGCACCCGAACCAGCAATACTAGTGACCCGGAGGCCGTTGTCCATGAGGAACGGGGTAAGAAGCCGCTATCTGGCTGTACATCATGTCTGCAGCAGCTCATAACAGCAATAGGAGCTCCACTAAGTACTAAAGACACTTGCCATGGGGGAAGTCAGTAAAAGGGGCATTTCATGTGAATTTGGAGAATCCGCTTGCGATATTAGCTATGTGCAGCGATTTACGTTGTTGTTTGATTGTTTTTGGGGGTTTTTTTGCAAATAGATGAAAGTTTATAAATTAGGCAAATAAACCTCATTTGTAATGGGGGAGGGGATTACTAATGAAAATAATGTTTAGGAGGAGGCAAAAGATAAGATGAGAGGACAAAAGACTCGTGAAATGTGGACAATAGGCCTTGTTTCCTGTTTTCTTGCTTGCTGGAATCTTGATGCGATGTAGCATTACAGTAACAATATATACATAATAATCTCTAGCAGGGAACTCGATACATTTCTCTGCCGCGGTATCCAGCCTGGTGATGTTCTTGTCAGCTGCTCACGGCTCCACAAAGACGCATTTAAATCAGATATTACTTTTTCATATTGTTTATCTAAGACAAGAATGTTCTTAGAGATGTGCATTTAACAACATATTGTCCTTGACATATTAAAGGAAATCCATGGAAGTAGTTCTTGTGTGAGCTGTCTGCACATCTATCAGTAGCAGGTTCCATACATTATACAACACAATGAGAAAAACTATTTGCTTTGTCCTCCCGGCTTCCCACTGAGCAAAACAATCTGCACTTCTCGATAGCCTTCACTTTACATAACGTTTAGATGAAGTTCTTATAGTCATACAGAAGAGCTGAAAAATGTCCTTGTTGTGGAATAAACAAGCAACACAAAGTAAGCGGCACGATTTAAGCCCCCAAGCTCTATAAAGTGCTGCAAAATAAAGCCCTATCTGTCATGGGAAACAGATGCAAAAAAACGACAATGTCAGCTCTACACCTGGTGGCATTCCCCCGCCAGCCCCCATTATCAGCTCTACACCTGGTGACATCCCACCACCAGTCCCCGTTGTCAGCTCTACACCTGGTGACATCCCCCCCCACCAGACCCCGTTGTCAGCTCTACACCTGGTGACATCCCACCACCTGACCCCATTGTCAGCTCTACACCTGGTGACATCCCACCACCTGACCCCATTGTCAGCTCTACACTTGGTGACATCCCACCACTAGACCCCGTTGTCAGCTCTACACCTGGTGACATCCCCCGCCAGCCCCCATTGTCAGCTCTACACCTGGTGACATCCCACCACCTGACCCCATTGTCAGCTCTACACTTGGTGACATCCCACCACCAGACCCCGTTGTCAGCTCTACACCTGGTGACATCCCCCGCCAGCCCCCATTGTCAGCTCTACACCTGGTGACATCCCACCACCAGACCCCATTGTCAGCTCTACACCTGGTGACATCCCCCCACCAGACCCCGTTGTCAGCTCTACACCTGGAGACATCCCACTGCCAGACCCAGTTATCAGCTCTACACCTGGTGACATCCCACCACCAGTCCCCATTGTCAGCTCTACACCTGGGGGCATCTAATCGTTTCTGTACTGAGATCTCCTGTATGATCCTCTTTTTATACCTAATGTGCACACATCTGATGTCCATATCCCCTTTGCCTGATAGAACACTATTGGTGGTGGCCCTATACTTTTGTCATATTCTTCCCTAGAAGCAAGTTTATATGCACATGTCTACCTGTATTACATGGATTCATACTGTACCACACAACTGTTGATTCTAGTTGACTCTGACATTATACTGGTGTTGACTGTAGTATCAAGTGGTGGGTACATGGAGTTCCAATAGGCTAATGCATCACACTAGGCTGCAGTGATTATTCCAGTCAGACTGGTCAAAAGACAAGGGCATTTTGGAATTTCAATGGAAATTTCAAAGACTGCAAAGAAATGAATTACCATTCCAAAAAGGAGCTTTGCAGATGTAGGTGGGATTTAACTGGCCTTGTAACAAGCTTGTGTTGCAAACCATAGCACTGATATATCTATGTAAAGTATAGGCTCTATGATTGATAAGCAATTTTTTTTGCAACTGTTTTTTAAAAAGTTTTGCACCGCTGCGGTGTTGGAAGTGGCACGATAATGCAGGGACATAGTGTAGGGCCAGAACTGCCATGAACTAGGGTGCCCCACAGCTCATTTAAGATTCCCAAAGAAAACAGAAGTTGGACGCAGTGGTTTTGGTTGGGCAGAATGAAGAGAGTCTCGAGTGTTGCCATATGTAGTCCCTGAATACAGCAACTAGGCCGAAGGAAAGAGCCATAAATTTGAGTAGAGAACCCTGCTTGATTTGCTTACACTGCTCAATGCCCGGTGACTTACGCATGCGGAGAAGTGTTACCGGTGCACTGCCGAAGTTGTATGTTAAATAAATCCAGTCTGAAGCAAGCAACGATGTGGTCAGTGCAAAAGTACGTTCCAACCCATTGTATGATTCCGCGGTAGAGGTGTGACTTGACCTCCTTGAAATGTTTCCCAGTGGTGCTCTGACAGGAAGAGCTGGTCATCACCACAGTGTTCGCCATGGTAAGTCTAGAGAAGCACCCGGCTGAGGACCACCCTGCCTGGGGGCCCTCTTCATAGAAACGAGTTACTGTATGTGCAGTAGTGCAGGGTATGGGGTAAGATGTTTCTCCTTGTGAAGAACAATACAAGTGTGTAGGAAGTCTTATAGGCCATGCAATGCCGCCTGGAAAAGCTATGCAAATAAGTGATGGAATAACCCTCCACAGCGCCACCTATTGGAAGATAGCTACTCTGTGAGTCAATATACAACCTTACAACAAGGCTAGAAATATGAGCCAAACCAGAGTACCCATCTACTGACAGCAGCTTTGGGGTTGATGGCCTCACATCAAGCCTAGTATGCACTGATGAGAGGCAAGAACCCCGAAACAGCTATCTGTACATAGTCAGTGATGCCATTTTATACTTCAAACCTTGTAAAACAGACACCAAATGGCATGCCCATTCCACAATACAAGTGATTGGTTTTGTTACCATGTGGCGGTTACTGGTCCCCCAGGACGGCGGTGTGCGTTCTCCCGCGGTCGGAGTACGTCCCCCCCAGCTTTTTGTCCAGCTGCCGGGGGCGTGGGTGCCTGGCTGGAGTGGTGCTAGTGGTGCACGGCACTGTGCGCATGCGCACCTGTGAGTGCAGCTGTTGTGCACAGGCTCCCTTTTAGTATGTTCTGTTGGGAGTTGGCTGCCTCCCTCTCTCCACCCCCGGGCAGAGGCTTCTGTTTAAAGGTCGGGCAGAGACTGGCAATCACTGCCAGTTATTGGTTTCCCTCAGTGTGCTAGATAGTCTGCCTTGGTTGGTCTCCTGCTTCTGTCAGCTTGTCTACTATGCTTTGCTATTATCCGCCAGGTTTTTCCATCTGCCTCAGTTCTGCTTAGTATTGTTCGTGTTGGTTATTTAGTATTTACATCTGCCTTTTCTGTCGGTATTCTACCCTTTCCATCCAGGTACGCCAGCGTCCCTTTTTCAGTCCCTAGTGAGTAGGGATTGCTGCCCAGTTGCCCACCTGGGGTTAGCCAGGAGTGGAGGCAAGTAGGCAGGGACAGGGGTTGTGGGTGAGATCTAGGGCACCCGGACTGGTGTATCAAGGGTAGTATACTGTAACATAATAACTGGCCCTTAAAATTGCTCTCCAATGGAGGCCATGAGTGCCCTCGCAAGTCAGTTGCAGGATTTAGTGGTCGTGATCCAAGACCTGTCCGGTCGTATGGTGGCCCAGGAGCAGCGGGAGTTAGTGCATGTTTCTACCGCCCCTTCTATTCCTGAGCCCAAGTGTCGCTTCCTGGGTGTTTTCAGGGGAGAGGAGTAAGTTTTTTGTTTTTCAGCAGGCATATAGATTGTATTTTCGGATGCGGCCCCGCTCCTCCGGCTCAGAATCCCAGAAAGTGGGATTGATTATGTCCGTACTTCAGGGTCCCCCCAGACATTGGCCTATTTCTTACCCGAGAGTTTGGCTTGCCTGCAGTAAGTTGATTTGTTTTTTCAGGAACTTGGAGGTATTTTTGATGAGCCGGACCGTGTGGGGTTGGTGGTATCTCATCTCATGTCTTTACGTCAGGGGCAGCAGTAGGTAGAGGACTATGGCTCTAAATTTATACTGTATGCAGGTGAAACCTCTTGGAACGATAGCATCCTTAAAGATGTGTTTTTGTTGGGTCTTTCTGACGCTGTCAAGAATCTACTGATTTCTCATCCCGCTCCCATGACACTCAATGATGCGATGGAATTGGCGGTTAAAGCTGACAGGAGGCTGAGATCTAGAAAAGAGGAACATCAGGCCCGTAAGGCTAGGGAATCCAGCAGACCCGCTCCCACTTCTCCCATGCCAACTTCTGTTGCCGAGCCTATGAAAGTGCACTAGCTAAGTCCCGAGGAACGGCGACGGTTCCGGATGATTCATCGTCTCTGCCTCTATTGTGGGAAAGACGGACATCGTGTAGTGACCTGTCCTCAGAATTGTCTACAACACCAGTCTGAACCGGCGGAAAACTTCAGATGCGAGGCGATTTTTGGGAGGATCGCCTAGGATCACAGGTACTAAGTTGTTGGTGCCTTGTCATATTGGCTTCTGGAATTTCACTCGGTCGGGTCAAGCTTTTATTGATTCGGGGGCGGCTGCCAATTTGATTAATTTAAAGGGGTTGTCCCGCGCCGAAACGGGTTTTTTTTTTTTTCAACCCCCCCCCCCGTTCGGCGCGAGACAACCCCGATGCAGGGGTTAAAAAAGATCACCGGACAGCGCTTACCTGAATCCCCGCGCTCCGGTGACTTCTTACTTACCTGCTGAAGATGGCCACCGGCATCTTCTCCCTCGGTGGACCGCAGGGCTTCTGTGCGGTCCATTGCCGATTCCAGCCTCCTGATTGGCTGGAATCGGCACGTGACGGGGCGGAGCTACACGGAGCTACACGGAGCCCCATTGAGAAAAGCAGAAGACCCGGACTGCGCAAGCGCGTCTAATTTGGCCATTAGACGGCGAAAATTAGACGGCAACCATGGAGACGAGGACGCCAGCAACGGAGCAGGTAAGTGAATAACTTTTGATAACTTCTGTATGGCTCATAATTAATGCACAATGTACATTACAAAGTGCATTAATATGGCCATACAGAAGTGTATAGACCCACTTGCTTTCGCGGGACAACCCCTTTAAGTTTTGTCAGACCTCTGATGACTGAATTCTCGGCATTAAAGATTCCCATACGCTTCACTAGTATTGATTCTACCCCTCTGTTGGCAGTTGTTGTACAATGGAGGACTCCCATGTTACAGTTCACTGAGGGTGTTCTCCATTCTGAGAATCTGTCGTTCTTGGTAATGGAAAGGATGTCCGTTGATGTAGTGCTTGGTATGCCCTGGTTGGCACTGCACAATCCCCGATTTGATTGGTCCACTCAGGAATTGACATATTGGG
Organism: Eleutherodactylus coqui; assembly: GCF_035609145.1. Classification (NCBI taxonomy): domain Eukaryota; kingdom Metazoa; phylum Chordata; class Amphibia; order Anura; family Eleutherodactylidae; genus Eleutherodactylus; species Eleutherodactylus coqui. The sequence goes on from NC_089845.1 coordinate 170,255,114, forward strand.
GGTTGTCCTGTCATAGTCACTTAGCTACTATATCCATGTGTTCAGCAGATACCATACTTATTCCTGAGTATTTGTCTTATTTTCATGATGTATTTTCCAAGAAACTGTCTAAGACTTTGCCTCCCCATAGGGAGGGGGACTGTGGTATTGATTTGATCCCTGACAGTCCCATCCCTAAGGGAATCATTTTCAATTTGTCTGGGTGTGAACACGAAGCCCTTAAGTCCTATATTTCTAAGTCTCTGGCTAATGACATATCAGGCAATCCAGGTCCCCTGCCGGGGCAGGTCTCTTCTTTGTAGAGAAAAAGGATGGGACATTGATGCCTTGTGTGGACTATCAGGCTTTGAATACAATTACAGTGAAGAACCTGTGCTCCTTGTCTCTGATTCCTGATTTATTGAATCAGGTGGTAGGGGCCCAGTGGTTTTCCAAATTGGACTTAAGGGGGGCTTACAATTTAATTTGCATCCGAAATGGAGATGAGTGAAAGACCGCGTTCAACACCTTGTTCGGACATTTTGAATGTCTAGTCATGCCCTTCGGACTTTGTAATGCCCCCGCTATGTTCCAAGGATTTATGAACGCGGTATTCCGCGACTTCCTGGGGGTATTTTTGGTCATATAGCTCGATGACATTCTGCTGTACTCCCCAGACTGGGACTCACATGTGCGGCACCTGAGGCTGGTTCTGACCCGTTTGTGTGAGTACCAAATTTTTGTCAAGTTAGAAAAATGCATTTTTGGTACTAAACAAGTGTCTTTCCTTGGCTGTGATTTCACCCATGGAGATTCAAATGGAGTCTGATAAGGTGGCAGCAATCTCCCAATGGGTCAGACCGGATGACCTGAAAGCTCTCCAGCGGTTTTCGGGTTTCGCAAATTTCTACCGTAGATTCATTAAGAATTATTCTGTTAGTGCTCAACCCCTGACCGATCTTACCAAGAAGGGGGCCAACTTGGGAAGATGGTCGCCAGAGGCCCTAGAGGCTTTTAGTCATCTCAAAAGGGCGTTTACTGCTGCCCCGATGCTAGTACAGCCTGAGGCGCGGCGACAGTTCTTCATTGAGGTCGATGCGTCTGAGGTGGGGGCGGGGGCTGTATTATCTCAGGAAGTCAGCAGGAGATCTGGTTATAGCCCATGTATGTTCTTCTTGCGGAACTTCAGTTCAGCGGAACGTAACTACAACGTGGGTAATCGTGAGTTATTGGCGATTAAGTGGTCTCTAGAAGAGTGGCGTTACCATCTTGAGGGGGTAAGGCGTCCCATTACCGTGTATACTGATCATAAAAACTTGGTATATCTTGCCAACAGCAATTTTTTCTCTAAAAGGCATTTTTTAATACTACATTTAAAAAACGATTTAAATTGGGTGTCACCGTTATAGTAGCAACTCGCAGAATAAAGAAACACGTCATTGTTACATCTTTAGCGTTGTAAGAGCAAAACACGTGAAAAATTGCAGTTAAAGTTTTTATTTCTCTCCACTTAGAAATTTTTAATAGTTTTCCAGGACATTCATATGGAGCGTTAAATGTTACCACTGAAAAATACAACTTGTCATGTAAAAAATGAGCCCCCTTGTAGCCATGGCACCGGAAATATAAGGCCTCTGTCACACGGGCGACAGCGATATCGCCGCTACAAATCTATAAATCCATCCCCTGCTCAGCAATGTCTGCAGACTCCGGAGTCTTTCTCCTGTTGGGGGCACATTAGAAGTGGGAGCAACACATCCCGAAGGAAGAGAGTCCATGTTTAGAGGCTCCCTTAATCTTCTCTCCAGCGGAGGTGAAGCGGGGGAAGATGGTGACACCAACCCCACCAGTTCAGGTTCGTTCCTCTAGTAGAAACGGGGTCTTGACAGCAGGTAACCTGCAGGAATGCCCTGGATATCCCTGAAAGAAGACATCTCGCTCGTGGGGGTGCTCCTGCTGGTCTGGTAAGACAAGTCTAGAGGTTCACTCACCAAACTTGGTGACTCCTCCTCTGGGCGGTCTTCAGCTTGTAGCTGTGGCATTGGCTCTTACTCTTGCTCTGCGGTGAGGTTGACTACCCCTACTTTTCCCTCAGCCATGGCGGGAACTGAGTTGCAGGAAAGTTTTGCGGGTTCTGTAAAGGCAAGGGAAGAAGCAGCTTGGGCACCATCTTGGGTCTCCATTTTGTCTTCCCCTTCTTCTTGAATAAAGTGTACCGCAGGCAATTTCACTCTATCCAACAACACTACATGATTTCTTCTCAGGGTATAATGCATCCTGGACACATAAGAATGAAGATTAAAGTTTTTTTTACTTCACATCTTCTTGCAGGTGACTGAGCCTTAACTCTATAACTTGGCAGGAACTGGACACGATTAGACAGTTGTTGTAAACTCAGGCATGGGCACACTTTTTCTCCGTGTCTGGAAAAGGTTGAGGCGCTTTCTCTCCGTGTTTTCTCAGGAAGACATGAAGGTACAATCCTGTTTGTGACACCAAAAACTCTGCCCTGCAAAGTCCAAGGAGTGGACTTACAGCCGAGGAGATGGTGAGGTAGATAAAGAATCTGTCATGGGGCTCTACCCTCTCCTTCCCTGAGGGTAACTTGGGACCTATCCAAATTACTGCTGGGGGAGGTCACAGTGAAAGAGTAACTAGCGGTTACCTTAAAATCCATTGTCACTCATGATTTCACCTTTCCATCCTCTGCAATGAATCCTGATGTTGTAATAAAGTAGTCCACACACAGGGATAACTTTCTGAGCAAACAGGGAACGGTCAGTAATGTCAGTTTACTTAAATAAAGGTCCAACAATTAACAGCAACAGTTTGGAAAACACTTTACATTCTCAGAAGGTGGTACAAAAGAGAGGACTTCTAGTGGTAATCCAGACCATTCACAGTCCCAGTTATCTGTGAGATCCCACTCCCGGCAAACTCTCTCCTATTTTCTCACATTCTACCGATCATCACTCACTCCTCTGGTGTCCTTCTCCTCTCACTCTCAGTGCGGATAGTGGCACCGGCACATTCTGGGTATTGTGGGCCCAGGGCAGGCTTCAGACTATCGCTCGGCCTCTTCCATACTGGATTACACAGACCAGACAGTGTCTGTGTAGCTCACTCACTTGCTCACAAAACAAACCCTCTCTCCACACCAACATATATATAAAATGTAGTCACATGACATACAAGATACATTTCCCAGACATAACCCAGATGTTAACCCATTCAGTGCTGCAGAAGTGCAATACACATCAAATGCATACAACATAGAAGAAACTGACAATACCATTGCACAAGACACACATTTAACATTATGGAGGGGCCCTGTTAACTATGGGGCCACTACACTTGCACATATTTATAACACATCCTGGATCCGCATAGTGCGCCTCCCCGCTGCCACCCGTCAGGTGTTATGTAACGCCGCTAACACTGATTGATGATCTTCATATAACTGTATCTGCTGTCGGATTTCCAGCACATCGACTGTTCAAGTAGTTCTGGAGAAGCCAGACAAATAAATACAAATTAACCTGCAGGCGTCTATGATGGAAGACAGAAATACCTGCGTGCACAAAAGCCGAGTGCTCTCAAAGCATCACTAAGTCCAAGACTTCCGAAGAGAATATGGAAATCGTGCAGAACAGGTGATGATGATGTGATTGGCGCAGCAGTAAGCCGGCGATAAGGTGAGCGTGTACTCAAGTCTACTTCTATACATTAGTCCTCGCTCTTCCGCTCCGTAAAAGGGCACATAATACTGCAACCTATGGAAGCTGTCCCACATATCACAGCAGCCGTAGCCGATGAAGCCTCTTAACAACACGTGAGACTCGCACCCTCCAGGATACAGCCTCTTACATGGTCCCAGCTATGGCACTCCGGCCTTTACCCTGGGTGGTCTGCAGCAACTCTCACGTCATACTCAGGCAGACCCAAGCCTTTATGGTACCTGAGGTGAAGCGCCAAAAGCCCTTGCAAAAAAAAAAGGCACTGAAAGAGCTTATTCAAAAGATACCCAACACATATTTAATCCATTAAGTATTAATTGTGACCGCTGCAGTAGCCCCAATAGTAAGTGCCCCCCTTAGTGGCAGCAACAGTCATAGTGACCGCAGCAGTAGCCCCAATAGTAAGTGCCCCCCTTAGTGACAGCAACAATCATAGAAACCGCAGCAGTAGCCCCAATAGTAAGTGCCCCCCTAAGTGGCAGCAACAGCCATAGTGACCGCAGCAGTAGCCCCAATAGTAAGCAGCCCCTTAGTGGCAGCAACAGCCATAGTGAATGCAGCAGTAGCCCCAATATTAAGTGCCCCCCTTAGTGGCAGCAACAGCCATAGTGACCGCAGCAGTAGCCCCAATATTAAGTGCCCCCCTTAGTGGCTGCAACAGTCATAGTGACCGCACCAGTAGCCCCAATAGTAAGTGCGCCCCTTAGTGGCAGCAACAGTCATAGTTACCGCAGCAGTAGCCCCAATATTAAGTGCCCCCCTAAGTGGCAGCAACAGTCATAGTGAATGCAGAAGTAGCCCCAATATTAAGTGCCCCCCTTAGTGGCAGCAACAGTCATAGTGACCGCAGCAGTAGCCCCAATATTAAGTGTCCCCCTTAGTGGCAGCAACAGTCATAGTGAATGCAGCAGTAGCCCCAATATTAAGTGCCCATTTAGTGGCAGCAACAGTCATAGTGAATGCAGAAGTAGCCCCAATATTAAGTGCCTCCCTTAGTGGCAGCAACAGTCATAGTGACCACAACAGTAGCCCCAATAGTAAGTGCCCCCCTCTTAGTGGCAGCTATAGTAATAGTGACCGCAGCAGTAGCCCCAATAGTAAGTGCCCCCCTTAGTGGCAGCAACAGTCATAGTGATCGCAGCAGTAGGCCAAATAGTAAGTGCCCCCCTTAGTGGCAGCAACAGTAACAGTGACCACAACAGTAGCCCCAATAGTAAGCGCCCCCTAAGTGGCAGCAACAGTCATAGTGACCGCAGCAGTAGCCCCAATAGTAAGCAGCCCCTTAGTGGCAGCAACAGTCATAGTGACCGCAGCAGTAGCCCCAATATTAAGTGCCCCCCTTAGTGGCAGCAACAGTCATAGTGAATGCAGAAGTAGCCCCAATATTAAGTGCCCCCTTAGTGGCAGCAACAGTCATAGTGACCACAGCAGTAGCCCCAATAGTAAGTGCCCCCCTTAGGGGCAGCAACAGTCATAGTGACCGCAGCAGTAGCCCCAATATTAAGTGCCCCCCTTAGTGGCAGCAACAGTCATAGTGAATGCAGAAGTAGCCCCAATATTAAGTGCCCCCCTTAGTGGCAGCAATAGTCATACTGACCGCAGCAGTAGCCCCAATAGTAAGTGCCCCCCTTAGTGGCAGCAACAGTCATAGTGACTGCAGCAGTAGCCCCAATAGTAAGTGCCCCCCTTAGTGGCAGCAACAGTCATAGTGACCGCAGCAGTAGCCCCAATATTAAGTGTCCCCCTTAGTGGCAGCAACAGTCATAGTGAATGCAGCAGTAGCCCCAATATTAAGTGCCCCCCTTAGTGGCAGCAACAGTCATTGTGACCGCAGCAGTAGCCCCAATATTAAGTTTCCCCCTTAGTGGCAGCAACAGTCATAGTGACCGCAGCAGTAGCCCCAATAGTAAGTGCCCCCCTTATTGGCAGCAACAGTCATAGTGACTGCAGCAGTAGGCCAAAAAGTAAGTGCCCCCTTAGTGGCAGCAACAGTAACAGTGACCACAACAGTAGCCCCTAAAGTAAGCGCCCCCCTTAGCGGCAGCAATAGTAATAGTGACCACAGCAGTAGCCCCAATATTAAGTGCCCCCCTTAGTGGCAGCAACAGTCATAGTGACCGCAGCAGTAGCCCCAATAGTAAGTGCCCCCCTAAGTGGCAGCAACAGTCATAGAGACCGCAGCAGTAGCCCCAATATTAAGTGCCCCCCTTAGTGGCAGCAACAGTCATAGTGACCGCAGCAGTAGCCCCAATATTAAGTGCCCCCCTAAGTGGCAGCAACAGTCATAGAGACCGCAGCAGTAGCCCCAATATTAAGTGCCCCCCTTAGTGGCAGCAATAGTCATAGTGACCGCAGCAGTAGCCCCAATATTAAGTGCCCCCCTTAGTGGCAGCAATAGTCATAGTGACCGCAGCAGTAGCCCCAATAGTAAGTGCCCCCCTAAGTGGCAGCAACAGTCATAGTGACCGCAGCAGTAGCTGCCAATTTGCTTAATTACCTCCGAATCCAAGCCCCAGTATGCCACCTCCGTTGCTGCACCCACCCCAAAAGAGTGAGACCCAAAATTGATAAAGCCTTTCAAAAGCGCAATATTCTGGAATCTGGACAAAAAGGACCTGTCACCACTCTGAAACATCACAATAAACCTCCCAAGATGTGAAGGGGCATATCCGTGACCTCTGTACTCGACCAATACCAATCTTCTTTCCTTTTCCTTCAATCGACCTTCCAATAGTCTCACATCCTCTGTGAATAATCCATCCCCTCCCTTTCTACTGGGAGAAACAAACTCTCCCAACCAAAATGTTCCCAAAAATGCCAATGAAAAAGCCATTTTAAATAAAGCCAACTTAACCACTCCCCCTCCCCAAAAAAAAAAAAAAAATTTTTTTCAAAGCAACTCTTGTCTGTTCCAACCAGGTAAATTAAACTGGCCTCCTCTTATCCTGACTTATTACCCTTCCTAAAACTTTTTAGGGTTTCACCCACTAAAAAACTTTTAGTCACGTCCCACCTATGCCTCAATTTAAACCGATCAGCTAATCTTGCAATGAACTGATACACCTTAGCACCAGACCTACCCTCCATAGATGCATTCCCCAAACAGTACAATATCGCTCCTGCTATGTCTTCATCTGTCCATATATTGCCTAAGGACTCAACCCAATTCTTCCACTCCATGCAGCCGTATATGCCACCACTTCAGGTGATCCGCTGCTGCCCGACCAAGTTCCAAAGTCGAGTCAGACATGTACTCCTCTCTTCTTCCGCACCCGAAGCCAACTCTCAAACGGTCCCACTGAAACCGAGTGTTAGGTACACTGTTCAGACACAATCTTCTGCTTCTGCGTCTGACAAATATGGGCTTCAGCTCATTCTCTCTGTTCTTTGAGCTTATATTTACTTTCTTCCAGCACTCCTAGGGTTAATAGCTTCTGGTCTCCTGTTCAGCTGATGCTCCTTTTCTAATCACAGTCCTATATAGCTGCCCTGGGCCTTTCAGACCTTGCTGCAGTGTTGTTGAGAGTTTGTTCCCTTCACTTCATGTCCAGCCGCTGCTTTGGCAGTTACGTTGCTACCTTGTGTTCTGTGTTCTTCATTTGTGTACTCTGTAGTCTGTTGTTCCTGTTGTCCACTTCTCTGTTTATCCTCGTCCGCTTGTTTATCCTTTGCTTTTTTACTTCCCGGTGTCGTTCTATCTTTGTCTTATACATGTTTGGGCCTGCCAGGGTAAGTCAGCGCCTATTGGGACCAAAGCTCTGCTTATAGGCAGGAGTCTCCCTTTCCTGGTTATCAGTTCAGGGTAAGATACCTTCCCTAGTTTCCATCCATATACGGGGCTGTTCATCTGGTATATTACCTCCCATGCTAGGCTAGGGTTGGCTGTCAGCCATGCTGGATTGGATCTTCACCTACCCGGTAGGTTGACACAGTGGTTCCACATCCACAGTCCTTACACCGAGAGAGCATTCGCTATTGAATTTTTTTATACCCAGTACATGCACCGCCACCACCCACATGTTTAATGACAAAGCCTGAAACATCAACTGGCGCAGCAAGCTTACCACTGGGGGAGAAGAAGCCATTAAACTATTAATCGCCTGCACCACCCCAATATTGTCACAATGAAAACACACCTTCTTATTCCTTAAAATGTCACCCCATAAAGTCACCGCAACAACAATAGGAAACAGCTCCAGTACCACTACGTTTCTGACCAAACCTATCACCTTCCACTCATCGGGCCAAAAACCCACGCACCATCATCCTTGAAAGTAAGCACCAAAACCGAACTACCTGCTGCGTCTGTAAACAGCTTGCAGTCAAAATTCTGCACCACCTCCAAAATCATCACCCATCTCCATTATAGCTCTCTAAAAAACAACCAAACTTCCAAGTTGTCCTTATGCGCTTTCCCCAACTGAATGAAATGGTGGGCCGATATCATTTCTGCTGTTGCAACTGCCAGTCTTCTGAAAAAAACCCTGCCCATAGGCATAATCCAACATGCAAAATTAAGCTTACCCAAAAGTGATTGCAACTCCCAAAGCGTGACCTTGTTTATCCGCCGAGTTCCCCGTAACTCTTGTCGCATAGACTATACCTTGTCAACTGGCAGCCTACATTCCATAGCCTCCGTATCAATGGTGATGCCCAAAATATTCAAACATGGTGTTGGACCCTCCGCTTTATCCAGAGCCAACAGCACACCAAAACGATGTGCAACCCATTGCATCGTGATAAGAAGCGTTCAACATATAAGCAAACTCGCCGGCCCAACACACAAAAAATCATCCAAGTAATGGATCACCAATACTCGCCACATCCATGATCACCCACTCCAAAAAAGAACTGAGTGCCTCAAAATAAGTTCATGAAATCGTACACCCCATGGGCAAACACCTGTCCGCATAGTAACTCCCTTCTCAGTAGCAGTCCAACCAATGACTGCTCTCAGGGTGTTCTGGGAGAAGGCGAAACGCCAATTCAATCTTCGTTTTTTGCCCACAACACCCCTTTACCGAACTTCCTCACCCTCCTCGCGGCCTCATCAAAGGATGTATAAACCATCTCAGGATCATCATTACCTTCCGGGTGAGACAAATGATGAATTAATCAAAGCTTGTTCAGTTCCTTTTCGGGTTCTACTCCCAAAGGGGAAACCATAAAATCCGTACACAGAGGTTCTTCAAGCGGCGCTAAAAGCAAAGAGATTGAAGATAAAAAAGTCTTTCTCTGTGCTGAAGTGTCGGGACTGACGGGGCCGCTGGAGCCTCATTATAAAATATATTTAACTAGCTTACCTGTCGTGCGTTGCTGCGAAGACAGACACACATACATACATACATGCATACATACATTCGTTTTTCTATATCTAGATAACAACCAATCGCAGCGCAGCTTTCATGTTACCTCAGCTTTATGATATAACACCCAATGACAACGCAGCTTTCATGTTACCTCAGCAGTTTAATATATAACAACCCTTCACAGCACAGCTCTCATGAGACCTCAGTATAATATATAACAACCAATCACAGCGCAGCTTTCATGTTACCTCAGCAGTATAATATATAACAACCAATCACAGCGCAGCTTTCATTTTACCTCAGCATTCTCAATATCCAGCAATTGTCTTGCGAAACGTTCGGCGGATGCATCATTTTCTGGTTGAACACTCATCCCGTTGCTCGTAATGCCTTTTGCTTTCGTGCTTGAGATGGAAATCAAACGATCTTTGTCAGGGGGGCATAACTGTCGCTCGCACGCGCGCCACCTATCGTAGGATAGATGTACTATGCCAGTAATCTTCCCAGGAGTGTACTCAGCAACTTCCCAAAGTTTCATGGCGATTGAATGAATGGTGTAGTAATGCATAAAGTACAGACAGACAGACAGAGAGACATTTATATATATAGATGACATCAGGAAGTGAGAGAATTAGATTCCGTACGTAAAATTTGGACGCTAATTCTTTGGCGCTTAGAATTGAATAATCGAATTGGGACTCATTAACTTTTCGTATTTATGATAAAATCAATGCTCGTGCCAAATTACATCGGGAAGTGAGAGAATTAGATTCCGTACGTACAATTTGGACGCTAATTCTTTTGCGCTTAGAATTGAATAATCGAGTTGGGACCCATTAGCTTTTCCTTTCTATGACATAATCAATGCTCGTCCCAAATTTCAAGTTTTTATGACATTGGTAAGTGGAAGAGTTAGTTTTCGTACGTAAAAGTTGGACGCTAATTCTTTTGCGCTTAGAATTGAATAATGGAGTTGGGACCCATTAACTTTTCCTATTTATGACATAATCAATGCTCGTGCCAAATTTCATGTTTCTATGACACCGGAAAGTGAGAAAATTACATTCCGTACGTCAAATGTGGACGCTAATTCTTTTAAAAACTGTCGACGATGCTCGCAGAATAGTTGTACTATGCCAGTAATCTTCCCAGGAGTGTACTCAACAACTTCCCAAAGTTTCATGGCGATTAGATGAATGGTGTAGTAGCGCAAAAAGGACAGACATACATTCCGTTTTATATAAATAGATGACATCAGGAAGTGAGAGAATTAGATTCCGTACGTAAAATTTGGACGCTAATTATTTTGCGCTTAGAATTGAATAATTGAGTTGGGAGCTATTAACTTTTCCTAATTATGACATAATCAATGCTCATGCCAAATTTCAAGTTTCTATGACATTGGGAAGTGAGAAAATTAGATTCCGTACGTAAAATTTGGACGCTAATTCTTTTGCGCTTAGAATTGAATAATCGAGTTGGGACCCATTAGCTTTTCCTATTTATGACATAATCATGGCTCGTGCCAAATTTCAAGTTCCTATGACATTAGGAAGTGAGAAAATTAGATTCCATACGTAAAATTTGGACGCTAATTCTTTGGCGTATAGAATTGAATAATCGAGTTGGGACCCATTAGCTTTTCCTATTTCTGACATAATCAATGCTCGTTCCAAATTTCAAGTTTCTATGACATTGGAAAGGGAGAAAATTACATTCCGTACGTAAAATTTGGACGCTAAATCTTTTGCGCATAGAATTGAATAATGGAGTTGGGACCCATTAACTTTTCCTATTTATGACATAATCAATGCTCGTTCTAAATTTCAAGTTTCTATGACATTGGGAAGTGAGAGAATTAGATTCCGTACGTAAAATTTGGACGCTAATTCTTTGGCGCTTAGAATTGAATAATCAGGTTTGGACTCATTACATTTTCCTATTTATGACATAATCATGGCTCGTGCCAAATTTCATGTTTCTACAACATCGCGAAGTGAGAGAATTAGTGGCAGTGATGGAAATCAAATGATCTACGTGGGGGTCGTAACTGTTGACGACGCTTGCACGCGCGCCATTTATCGTAGCATAATTGTACTATACCTATAATCTTCCCAGGAGTGACTCAACAACTTCCCAAAGTTTCATGGCGATCGGATGAATGGTGTAGTAGCGGATAAAGGACAAACAGACAGACAGACAAACAGACATTCAATTTTATATATATAGATTAATTATGACAAATCATTAAAAAAAATTGAGTAAATGGACGCATTTTGGCGCACAAGTGGCGCCTTCTTCAAGCATAAAAACATGTACAATGTTGGTGATCTATATAGCATTCATAATGAGTATAGTAATTAGTCTTACGATGAGGGATTCACACTGAGACTGGAACGCTGGGCGCCTGCGTGCCGTCACTGCGGCCCCTCCGCGCGATTTGATTGATCACCTTAGGAGGTTATGTCCGGTGGGACGCACATGTGCTCCACAGGACGTTAGGGAGTCGGCGCATGCGCACCAGAGGGAGTGATGACACACTCAGTTCATGCAGGGCATGTTCCACAATCAGAAAAGTAAATGTAGAGAGTGTGTGCCCAGCGGGGGGCGGCGTGGGGACGTCACCCCAACTTATTCATGATACGATCAACTTTATCAAAATAACAAAGAAGGACAACACTCATCCATACATAAAGTTTGAAAATGATAAAAAGCTGAGATCTAGGAGGTGAATTAGGAGCCGATGCAAACTGCAGACCAGCTGAAGAAGTACTGAAGAGACGTGGGGAAATGTTCTAAAGAAAAAGTCTGTATGGATAACATCGGTAACGAGTTTGATTCTCGGCTCTCGTTAACATACGGATTTGTTGCATAAAACAAGGACAAGGGTGATAAATTGGATCAATCAGATAATGGTTATTGCAAGGCTAAAACTATATGGAAAGATAGCTGAAGAAAGGGAGAGATCCTTAAAGAAGTAATCAGCTGGAAATGTATTAATAATAATACTCCACTAGATATTACAAGAAATACCGAGAATATTCGAATACTACAAAAAGGGCGCCACAATCTAGACATACGATACGAGTAAGGTCACTATATTGATTTTATCAGAGTGGAAGTACCTGCGCTCCGGTGTGTACCTTTTAAAACGCCATAAGGGGCCATGGAGGGGATCAGCTAGATATAAAATATAATATGAAAATGATAAAATATGAAAAAAATGGTTACATGGATATTAAAGCTTCTCTGAAATCTCATTGAACCCATTTGGGATGAGAGCGTTGGGCCCGAATATCCAAAACATCTCCTTGGATTTCAGACACGAAAAGGACCTCGTGTCGATGAATTCCACGGCCGGGACTCAAAATGTGGATATATCTCTGATATGATAATAAAAAAAAATTGGACCCACTGTGTTGGATATAGCCATTTTGAATATGTGAGCGGTGTTTGTGAATGCGGGTCCTTAGGGTATTTATCGCTCCCCCTACATATCTGAGGCCGCATGGGCCTTCTATTTTATCCTTATGCGACCCTAAAACACCTCCTTCCATAACTCTTCCGTAACAATCTTTGCCTATCGGCCCGCTGACTGCAAGTTCTTTTTAGAGAACAGGACCTTATGAAAAGGGGGGGGGGGGGGGGGGGATTCAAACCTGCGGAAACCTAAAAACAACAATTCCACTTTAACACGGTCCGGATACCTATTTAGGTACGGCACCATCTCTTCCAGCTTCACCGCCGTCCTCCCTTTTTCCAGAATTAGCTGGTCCCTTCCCCTTACCTCTCTTGAAGCACCGGGACTCCCCATGTGATGCACCATTGCATTGTGGGCAGACATGCTTAAACTTGCAATTTCCCCCAAATCTGCTCTGGGCGCGGTAAACTGCCAGCAGACTCCCAACTCGTTACTCCCTGGCTGCCCATGCTGACGTCCTGATTGTGAACTTCCACTGGTGCTTGCCCCCTGGCACCCCCTGGGAGGGCTTCCAGTATCTCACTGGTGCCATCACCCTCAACCAAAGGCCAATGCCCTTATGATCCCATCTAATATCTGGCCGCACCGCCTTTCTCTGCCTGGACTGCTCATCATAGCACAGCCATGTTTGCCCTACAAACACCTTTACATACTGTACAATCAACATCACCGATCCCGGCTTGTACAATCAACATCACCGATTCCGGCTTTTGCTGAAGGAGGCCGGCTGTCAGTCACAGCCGTCTCCCTCTGGAGGTGGCACAGGATTAGCTTCTGAGCCTGCACCATGGATAGGATGTAAGTGAACATCCACTTGTGGGAACCCCCTCCCAGCTAGGATGTAAACTTACATCCTGGGGCAGGAAGGGGTTAATTAGGTGGTCTCATCACAAACAACCCCTTTAATATCCGAATAGCCACAGAGGTCAGCTGCAACCAGCTAGACATGTAGTATTGCATGGTGGTCATAATGCTGGACGATCCTGTTGCACCAGAACGAAACCGCCATTTTCACTGCTGACCATCCTGGCGCACAGATGGGGGTCTGATGTGTGGGCGCCTCCTCTGTGGCACCCGTTGCCCTAATGAAGCATACAGACAGCAGCTGTCTGATTGCACACCCCCTGAAGAGCAGAATAAGGGACATTATAGCAGCAATTGTACAAATTTTCCATCTTTTTAGAAGATTCAAAATGATGTATTTTAGAGCTAAATAGAAGAAAATGTGTAAAAAGTGAGACAAAAGATAAGAGGCGGCGGGCGTCTGCTGCACCGGGACTCCAGTGTATTCTATCCAGTATGTACCACGTGCGTCAATCACACATCATCCTGCGCATCCGCCCACCATCGTTACAGGCTTTTGTTGTAGTCAGGCTGGAGAATAGATGTAGCTTGTACAGTCGGTACTTCTGTACGGAGGGAGAACGTCACCAAAAGCTGAGGAACAGTTTAAATTTCCATCTTTAGCTTTAAAAGAGTCAAATATTGGACGGTCATAGAGGCCCGAACAGAGTCTGGGCGCCATCATAATGATTGGGATCTATAACATGGTGTACAGAGTCAGTGGTCGTACCGTCCTAGAGGCCCAGGCAGAGTCTGGGCGCCATCATAATGATTGGGATCTACAACATGGTGTACAGAGTCAGTGGTCGTACCGTCCTAGAGGCCAATGCAGAGCCTGGGCGCCATCATAATGAATAGAATCTATAACATGGTGTACGGAGTCAGTGATCATACTTTCTCATAGGCCCACCCTTGACTATGGTCCAGCTGAAATTTTATCATGATGGTTCTGGCCCCGGCATGACTGTGATGACGTCACCACGTTGTTGGCCTGGGCTGTAGTGCAATCTTGTTACAATAGGGACAGTCTGAGTTCTCATATCATGAGGTTATAATGGTGCTCATCTATATTCTACTATTATATTGTCACAACAGGGTTGGCATAGGGTCTATTGTGATTATCACAGTAGTGCCCATGTGAGTTCTACTTGTATCATTTAACAGTCAAGTCGGCCTGTGTTCTACTGTGATGATGTCACTACTCTATGGTGTGGCACTGAGTTCTACTGTGATGATGTCACTACTATATGGTGCAGCACTGAGCTCTACTGTGATGATGTCACTACTATATGGTGCGGCACTGAGCTCTGCTGTGATAATGTCACTACTATATGGTGCGGCACTGAGCTCTACTGTGATGATGTCACTACTATATGGCTCGGCACTGAGCTCTGCTGTGATAATGTCACTACTATATGGTGCGGCACTGAGCTCTATTGTGATGATGTCACTACTATATGGTGCGGCACTGAGCTCTACTGTGATGATGTCACTACTATATGGTGCGGCACTGAGCTCTGCTGTGATAATGTCACTACTATATGGCTCGGCACTGAGTTCTACTGTGATGATGTCACTACTATATGGTGCAGCACTGAGCTCTACTGTGATGATGTCACTACTATATGGTGCGGCACTGAGCTCTACTGTGATGATGTCACTACTATATGGTGCGGCACTGAGCTCTACTGTGATGATGTCACTACTCTATGGTGCGGCACTGAGCTCTACTGTGATGATGTCACTACTATATGGTGTGGCACTGAGCTCTGCTGTGATAATGTCACTACTATATGGCTCGGCACTGAGTTCTACTGTGATGATGTCACTACTCTATGGTGCGGCACTGAGCTCTACTGTGATGATGTCACTACTATATGGCTCGGCACTGAGCTCTACTGTGATGATGTCACTACTATATGGTGTGGTACTGGAGTTCTGTTGTGGCCAGGTTTAGTATTACAGGCATTGAAATGAATAAGAATTTGGCCCACAATACTAAGCCTGTCCACTACAGTAAGAATGGAGCTATCTGCTTTCTGCAGAAATCAGCAGAGATCACAAGCGGACCGCCATAGGGAAGAGCTGATTGATGGGACTTCCTGCGGTAAACCCTCATGTTCTACTATTGATGTCCTGTCTTACTGACAGGCCATCAAACGTTGACAACTAGACCTCCCCTTTAATGCGAGATGCTGCGGTGAGGATGACACTCCCTCTCCCAGATGACTGAGTGTTTATACATCCTCTTCTCGTATCGCCGCGTTTCCTCTCCAGTAACGGCTTCCAAAAAGTTCAGTAATGAACACGCAGCGGCAGAGAATATCCGCAGAATTACCTTCTTTCCTTGTCTTCTGGTACCAACAAATAGATCTAATGCTATTATGTCTCTGCCACCAGAGGAACGCTCTGCAGCGGCGGAGTCACTCTGCAGAGAACACGTCATTTCTACATGGAAGGAGAGCATCTACTATCCTTCCAAAAGTAAGTGAACCCCTGAGCAAGAATCACAAGTAGTATTTATTTCCACACGCTTTCACACAACCGAGAAACTGGCACCAGATCGTTGTAAAACGCACAAATCTCGCAAGAATATGAACCCCCTTCTTTTGAATGGAGTCATACACACGAATGATGATTTCCCACAACGCATCGCTGCATGTCCTATCCTTGGGCGTTCCTCGGACGCATCATCCATTGGTTTCAATGGGATCTTAAATACAGCACATGGCTCTTGCATGCCGCATGATGTGGAAACATCAATAGGAGACCCTTCCAATCCTCTATCACATGCGCAACTCGTGGGAGAGGATCGGAATTACACAGAAGTGATGCAAGGTGTCTGAAAATGACCTCACAGCCGCGGGTACATCATGTGGAGAGGACAGAGAAGTTCTTTATTTTGCATGTATATTTTCATATATTCAGCTTTATAAGCCTTAAAGGGGTTGTCTCACGAAAGCAAGTGGGGTTATACACTTCTGTATGGCCATATTAATGCACTTTGTAATATACATCGTGCATTAAATATGAGCCATACAGAAGTTATTCACTTACCTGCTCCGTTGCTAGCGTCCCCGTTGCCATGGTTCCGTCTAACTTCGGTGTCTTCTTGCTTTTTTAGACGCGCTTGCGCAGATGGATCTTCTCCCTTCGGCTGGTCTTGGAAGCATCGGCGTTTTGGCTCCGCCCCCTTGTACGCATCATCGCGTAGCTCCGCCCCCGCCACGTGCCGATTCCAGCCAATCAGGAGGCTGGAACCGGCACACGTCATGGGGCGGAGCTACGCGATGATGCGTACAAGGGGGCGGAGCCAAAACGCCGATGCTTCCAAGACCAGCCGAAGGGAGAAGATCCATCTGCGCAAGCGCGTCTAAAAAAGCAAGAAGACACCGAAGTTAGACGGAACCATGGCAACGGGGACGCTAGCAACGGAGCAGGTAAGTGAATAACTTCTGTATGGCTCATATTTAATGCACGATGTATATTACAAAGTGCATTAATATGGCCATACAGAAGTGTATAACCCCACTTGCTTTCGTGAGACAACCCCTTTAATGAATAAGTGTAAGAGAAAGTATATTCTTCTATAATTAGGTAAATTGTATTTCAGTCTAAATCTGCCTATGTCAGCAAGCATCCCTCATACACAATGACAGTGCGATTTTGTATTGTTCCTTATCTAGAGAAGTTTCTACATAAATAGGAATAAACAGATTCTTATCAAGAACAATGGAGCCAGCAGAGAAATGAGTCAACAAAAAGTGATCATTCCTTACACTTCAAAGGAAAACCAGTTTGAACCAAATGAATGATGTACCTGTGTTTGGCTTTGTAACACCCCTTTCTGTACCAACTTAAACTACCTAATTTGTCTATAAAAGCTGTGTCTTGATACAATAAATCAGAGAATCTCTAGGGTAACGCATCACATTGTGTTGTATGAGATGATTTTCTCCAAGCTCATACCAACCACATATAGTATGGCACTCATATTTTGAACAGTGTGATTGAGCTAACAGAAATTGGTGCCTGAACAGGGACACAGATGGGAGTTTCTCGGCCGATATCACACTTGTGTAAGTATCTTTAGTGGGGCTCCCTTGGTTCTAATGACATCAGATACTCCTCATGGCTTACTTTCTACTAACGTCTGATACTCTTCAACAGTTTTTTTTTTAATGCATTTATACTGCAAAAGTCTGTTAAGTGCTCATGCAAGGGGATAACAGCATTCTCCCTTACTGGGGCCCATCAGGATGGGGGGTGGATATGGGGAAGGGGGGGGGGAATTGGGTGGCATTTTGGCATTTACCAGCACCAATCTGCCAGGTGATACTGCAGTGGTCTGTCCAGTGCCTGCAGTGGTGGTTATTAAGGTTTTCCCCTCTGCCAGCCACAGTGATTCAGCCAGGAAGGGGGGAGCACGCAGACACCATGTTGACGCGCCCCGTGTGCTGCTATTTTGTCTAATAATGTTCAGAAGTATTGGTGGCGGTGCAGGCGATTTCACATGGATGATGCAGGAGCGAACTACAACCCCCAGTATTGCATGGGGTAAAAGTCGCTGGCCAAGGTGAGAGTGATGGACTCATGGAACTGTAACAGCATTACCAGAATACAGTTCTGGCACCTTGGCGTGGATTTGAACGAGGCCTAGCAAGGGTTAGTGGGTCTCTGGGTGCCGTTATATTGGGCTTATACAGTATTGTAGAGTGTTGATGATGATAAGTCTATGATGCAGGGAGTGTGATGTCGCAGTGAGCAGTGATATGACACGTTATTATAATGCAGGATTACGTCTATGACGGGTGTCCGCATCATGTAAGGATGCTGCTCCTACGGGGCATTTGAGGTCGGCGCCTACGGTCATTAAAATGACGATGATGTAAGTAGCGGTTGTGCAGCAATTAATAAGACGTAATATTACGCTGATAAAATATGAGGAACACCATGTGCCTTACTGCTGCCAGGAGGAGCTGAAGAGGAACGAGATGAGAGGTATAGGTTAGTGAGAGACGCCATGTGATGCAAGTACAGTCAGTCTCTTGAAGGAGTTCATATCTCCGGTTTATTATGTAATATTTAAAGTACTAAAACCCTCCTTTGTAAAAAGAAAACTGTGCCGCCTCCGTCTGCCATGGCCGCTCCATCCTGGACCTGCCGAACCACCACCTGCGACCGGTTACACTCCCAAGGATGATGGACACTGTTTACATGGCCGGACCGGACATTGCAGTTTGTCCCAAAGATGTTCAGTAGGGTTCGGGTTAAGTCCTGCGACTCTGGCAGCCGTTCTGCTGGACCTCCTCACCCAATGCAGCTCATAGCCATCTGCGTACGGCCACTGTAAGGGCGGAGGTACGCCATCCTGTGGACAGGTGGGGACTCACTGTTGTCATTGAGCACAGATGGGATGTGGCATCCTGTAACATCCGCAGGGCATTCACCCCTCTAACGTCTTGGGAGTTTTATCGCTGACCCCATTTAAAGTCCCCTGTGTATGCAGAAAAAATACGCAATATGGTTGACCTGAAACGACGCCTCCTACAGCGGAGTGAAGACATCACCAGCCGCTCTCCAGTCTGTTCACGGAGACTGGGTGACATGTTTAACCGTGGGCATCAGGCAGAATGATGGACACATCTAAGACGTCCTGCAGAGCACTGAAACTGCCCTTTAACTCCTAAACATGTAAAGATAAGACAAAAGCGACCCTTCCAGGGTGTTTCTGAGTCAATTCTAGCCAAGACTGATATATCACATGACCGCCTTCTCATGGTGGAGTTCAAAATGGCCACCGAAAATATCTCCTCCACCAAAAATGCAGCCCCCCTCCCAAATAATATTTTCACACATTGGAAGTCAATTATATCCTAATTATACAAATTAAACAGGTGTGTCCAGACTTTTGCTTGGATAGGCTGGTGAGGACGGAACTGAATATACAGCATATGGCTTCTTTCACGCGAGCCGATATCGGCCGGTCATTTTCACGGTCAGACGATATATGCTATGTTGGGAGAGGAAATCTGGTGAACGGGCGCACAAATCAAATGTTTATGCACCTGTTCATATGGCCTGATGGGGCCGGCGCATGGTTAGGCCGGTGCATAGCCGTCAATGGAAGGAGGCAGGGCGGATCAGTGCTTAGCTCCGCCCCTGTCAGCCCCTTCCCCCTCCATTGCACAGAATGAGCAGGGAGGAATGAGAGGTGAGCCTGCGCGGGGGGAGGAGAACAGAGGAAGGAGTCTAGCAGCCACGCTGCTTAACTTCCTCCCACCTACCGCTGCTGCCATGGGCTCCCATAGGAGCCCATGCAGTGTCCGACGTATTCCGGCCCAAAAGGTAGTTCCAGGACTATCTTCTGGGCCCGACGTAAAAACACCCGGCGCTATATTGGCCTGGCTGGGCGTCTTTACGTCTCAGAAATACGCCCGTGTGATCTGATGCATTGGAATCCAACACATCAGATCACAGCGCATATCGGGCGGCCGTGAAAACAGCGGCCAATATGCGCTCATGTGGAAGAAGCCTATAGTAGTGAGAGAACATCTAGAGTTGTCTAAATCCAAAGCTCGCCTGATTGGTCTCCACGGGATATAGAATTATTCATCTCTGTGATCTTCTGATCTGCCCCTGTGACTCCAGACTAAGAAGCGGAGTTGCCCTTTAAGTGACTTTAAGCTATAAAATCTTTACAAATTTATTTTTTAAAACTCACAAAAAAGTCTGACTATGTTGCCGAGAGTTTCCCTCTAAGGGGTTAACATTTTCCCTGCCAAGTCCGCTCCCCGCACCGTATTTGCCATCTTGAGGGATTCAGCCGGCTGTCGCATCCGATAATAACAACGCTCTTTTACTGCAGTCTGGAAAGAGAGACAGCGAAAATATTGCAGATGATAAAATATTTACGCCGCGGACGCTCAGATCGGCCCACTTTGGCTTTCTTTTGTGAAAATATGAGCGGAAATGGACAGTAATGGCTTAAATTCTTTAAAACCGGCTTTATGACCGGCACTAAAACCCGTCGAGGTGCTGGAAGGCTGAGGAGTTTTCAAAGTTTGTAGGAGAAGCCGGATGTAAGCGCGCCGCGCGGCATGATGGCGGGAGCTCGCTATGATGGCACGAGGATCAGGAGAAGAACCTGGCTGATTCCTCCAGAAACAGGAGCACACCTGGCCAAGGTAGGTATCGGCCAAGGTAAAAGGGGGTGTGGCTTCCAATGACCCATGCTTTTACCTCTGTTATTCCAGTGGCCACAACTTCTAATTGTGCCCCCTTCAGTCGCCCCAATAGTATCAGTGCCCCCAGTAATAATAATGCCCCTAGTTGTGACCCCAAAAGTAACAGTGACTCCCCTATTAGCCTAGTAGTAATAGGGCCCTCTTTGTGCCCTCCACGCCCTGAACCTACAATGTATCTATGGCTTCGGGTCTGCAGTTACTTAGAGGGTCTGCAGTTATTTAGAGGGTCTGCTCCCAGCGTGTAGATAGGGGGGGGGGGGGGGGTTAGCATCTGAATTTATTTACAAGGTCTGGTCTTGGAATGTATCAAGGGCGTCCAAGGAAGGAGTCCGCATCTGCATTTAGTAAGCTGGTCTCGGCCTGTTTCTATGAGGTCTGGGGTCTGAACCTAGAGGGTCCGGTCTCAGACTGTATTTCGGTTGTCTGGATTCATTTCTGGGGTCTGGTCTGTATTTAGGGGACTATATTTATACAGGGGGAATGGTCTGGGTTTGCATTTAGTGGGTTGGGGTCTGAATTTATTTAGGGGGTCTGGTCTCATTTGCATATAGGGGATCTAGTCTTGGTCTGTATCAAGGGGGTCTGGAGTCAGTTAGTATGAAGGGGAGGGGTGTAGGGTCTGAATTTATTTAGGGGGTCTGAATGTATTCTGGTGGTCCTCCCCAAGTCTGCATTTAGGGGCATGAAGAACGGACTAGGGCTCCCATGTGGACTGCAGTACAAAGGGAGAGGGGCGTAATAATAGTGAGCAAGGTCGGCCATCTTCAGAGGGGGAGGGAGCAGAGGACAGGCCCTAGGTGCAGCACTGGCCTCTACATTGAAGACCCCCCTCCGGGTCACACGAAGCGGTATTTGCTCTGCAGAATGTCTAGCGGAAGTTCTCCCATTTTTTCCCGCAGACATCAGCTGTGGAATTCCGGTACGTTGGAAATTCGCAAGAACAATTCTGCAAGACGTCCGGAATTCGCAGCAGGAAGCTTTTCCGCAGTGGAACTGAATCTTGTGGATTTGAAGTAAAGATACGCAGATTTTAACAGGTGCGGAACTCACGCCCCCCAGGGATATCATCGTGACGCAGAACTATCCGCGCGGAGTAACGCCGCCCCGTGTGACGGACCCCCAAACCTCCTGTGTTTGCACTGCATTGTCTGCCTCTGTGGCTCGGATCTGCATGCGCCAAACTGATTTTATTTGAATCTCCATTAACCGCTAATGACGGTCAGGTGATGCAAATAGTGCAGCCGCTCTACCGTAATAACGCAGCGTGCCGCTAGATTTAATGACGTGTCACTCGGTGGCGCTCTCGGTGCGCCCGTCAGCTCCCCAGGAAGGCGTTCACCGATTTCACATCAATGAGGCTTAAACTGATGTCACACGGGAAGAAGTGCATTTACGCCTGCGTGTGTGCCGTGTATTCGTGCCGTGGGCATCGCGTGTTTGCGCGCAGGTGCAGGTTTAGCTGTACTTTTTGTGCGCAATTTACACGCACAAAGAAACACGTAAGCGCTCCCATTCACGTTAATTAGTTCAATATGTGCTATTTTCATGCACAAATGCAAAGGACAGCGGAGCTGCTGCACAATATGCTTATATGAACAAACACATTGAGACCAACGGGTTCTATTCACTGCATATTACACGTTCAACATCTGCGTGCCCAAACGCTGCGCAAATACCATTCTGTGAACCCAGTCTTAATCACTACTTAATTAAAAAGTTCTGCAACTTTCAGATGTACCTTGAGCATCAGTTCATTGCCATTTTCAAGATCTCTGCTTGCCGTCAGTGAATGGGAATATTACATTTTCTAGATCTAAGGACTAAAAACCATCTAATGTAGGCAGCTGAGCCATTAAAGAGGATACGGATGTCATACAGGGGCACCCCAGGCCATGAGGGCCGAACAGACCCGGCAGGCTGCCCTACTGTGGACAACTGATCTCTGGCAGCCGGAAAGAAAAGCCGGACACATATTTTCTCTTGTAAGGGCTCCTTCCCACGGACGGATTTCCACCGTGTAATACGCGGCGAAAATCCGCCGCGTTGCCCGCAGCCATTAGGTTTTATTGAACCTGATAGCTCAGTGCTCACGGTGTGGAATTCCATCGCGGAATTCCGCTCCGTGAAATCACCCGACCTCACCCGCAGTATGCTCTATTTGCCGCGGGTGTACGCGCGGACGGCTTCCATTGCAGTCAATGGAAGCCGTCCGTCACGCTATCTTCCGCTGTAGCACAGTGGAAGATAGCGTGAAAACGTCGCATGACGCAGCCGGCGCGTCACATGACTCTGTGGCGCGTCACGCGCTCTATTCCGCGTCATGCGGGATGGAAGACGCCGGATCCGGAAGTATTGGGGTCTCTGGGGGGCGCCGTGACGGGCTCTGCTGCGGAATTCCGCTGCGGAGCCCGACACGACCGTGGGAACGCAGCCTAATGAGTTTGCAAGCATGTTTGTATTCTCTGCTCATTTTGTTTAAAGTGATCAAAAAAGCCATTTCTACCCCACAATTGTACCAACACAAACTGCAGCTCGTTAGGCAAAGAACAAGCCCCGACAGAGCTCCGCCCACGGAACAATACAATCATCATGGGACCCTGAATGCAGCGAGGCAAAAGGAAAACAAGGTAGTTATAAGCGTCTTTATTGTGCAAAAGTCAAAAAACATTAAAAATATCTAATGTTGGTATTATTGTAATCGCCCCGAACCGCAGGAACGGTCTACATGATGAACACTGGGAATAAAACAATGGCAGAGGTTGGGTGACTTTTCTCCCGGCCCGACTAAAAAATTTACAAAAGTTCTACAACACAACTTCATCTCGTCACGCAAAAAAAAACACATCCCTCACCCGGCCAACGGAAATATAAAGAAGTTATGGCTTTTGAAAAGTATAGATGAAACCCCCCCCCAAAATTGTGTGCTCAGGACCCAAACAGTCGGCGTCACTAAGGGGTTAAACTTCATTTACTTACATCAAATACCGCTCTTTCCAGTGCAATTACTACCGCGGCTCACAATGGCGCTATTAACTCTGCCCGCTGCTCCCCTGCATAAAGACGCAGCTGTGTCCTGAGCGCCATCTTGCCCTCTCTGGCAGCCTTTCGGTCATAGGGTGAGCCACCTGATCCCGACCATCCAGCCATGTCACCAATGGATGAGTGTTGGCATGAATTTACTTGGACTGCGGCTGGAAAATGACCAATGACATCACTAACGAGTAACCAGGATGGAAACCGCAGCTTTCTCCTATTGCCGGTTATCCACATGAGCGAAGGCCAGGAGTTTCTACAACAAGCTTAAAGGGATATCCAGGCTGGTACTCATCTGATGTCTGCCGGTCTGCCTGATGAAGCCCCTGTTAGCTGCCGCACCGCACCATGTGGGACTCTTTACAGTAACTACACGGCGATAGCATTTTCTTGCTACATGGCATAGCATTACTTCTAGAGGGCACTCTGCTGGCACGCTTTACTGGGGGCACTATATTTAAGACCTTTGCAGACACTGTTGTTTATAGGGTAAGAGGCAAGTTTCACACGGGTGAAGGTGATATTGGGCCGTGATTCAAGGCCTGATATCGCGCTCGCCATCCGTGTGAAATCCCCATGGATGTGAGGCATTTTCATGTGAGAACAGCCTCACATCACTGTGGGGAATCCCTTCATCCCATTGCTTTCAATGGGTCAGCAGCAGCGCCGGTCCCATTTAAAGCAATGGTAGAACTCCATGATCCTATGTGACAGCAGCGGCAGGGAATCCCCTAACCCCGCCGCCGGCTCCATTGAAAACAATGGGCAATATGGGAGGAAGATAGAACATGCTGCAAAAAGGTTTCTCGCATCACGTTGCATCGCATTGCCATGCAGGAACACATCGCTTATGTTTATGACCCCAATCAAATGAATGGGGCTCATATTTGTGTGTCTTGCAATGCACGTATCTAGCGCTATTTTGTTGCCCGTGTGAAACCAGCCTGAAGCTGGCACTATTTGCCAGTATGCACTCTACTACTCTTTAGGTGGGTCACTCTTTTGGAGGTATTCCTTACCATGGGCGCTCTACTGGCAGTGCTTTTCAGGTGGCACTACATGGAATTGACTTAATGTGGGAACATTTCAGGGGCTGTTGTTAAGGAGGCCCCATGCTGGCACTGATTAACAGCAAATACTCTACTGGTTCTCTTTAGATGGGACTGTACTGGCCCAGAACACCATCCTGGTCCCCTCCATAAATGTCATACATGTTTGTCCTATGTAGATGCACTGTGCAAAGCTTGTCCTGTCATATCCAGTGTGTGTTGCAGAGCTGTGGCGCTTGAGAGGTTAACTCTTATAAAATCACTGCCTGCATGTAAATGTATCAGTTTGTCATGTCATGTGGTATGTCAGAAGGTATAAATAGGAGTGATTGAGAGCGGGAAGAGAATTCAGAGTCCATCTTCAGGAGGAGAGAGTGCTAATACAGAGCCACATGGAAGCGCCTTCAGCTTCCATGTTGGTGAAGATGGAGGAAGACGAGCGATATCCTGTAGTGTTTGGAGTGTGGATGTGAGAGGAGTGAATCCCGTCATTAGAGAGAGAGAGAAAGAGAGCACCATACAGTAGTCCTGTATAGAGGAACCCATTGCACAGGTACCAATTCACACTACAGGCTTTTCCTGTGCGACCATCTGAAGTAAGGATCCCCGCACAGAGGTACACAACCGAGTTACACCCACATGCCTGCCGTGCGGAGTGTTTATTGTTTAAGCCTTCTTGTCAATAATTGTCTGCCGGAGTGTCTGCAGAGTGACCTCTACCCCCTTTCTCCTCCGGAGTGCTCCTAGTCCAGGACCGGTGACGTACAGATAATGTGGACTGTAGGACTGGCCTTATCCTGTGTATCCTCCCTACCTCTGAGCTATAGCCTGCTACTGTTTTACAGTGAATTGTATTTCCTTGAATTGGTAACTGTGCATTTCCTTGAATACCTGTTGTAAAAGTTTATTATTAAGTAAAGTTATACCAGGCCTTAACAGATCCTGGGGACCCGAGGTACTATAAACAAGTCTCTGTGCTCTTTTCTCCGCCGCATAGCATACTGGTGTGTGGGAACGGTGGCGCCACGAGTGATAACTACTACTACCCTAGCAACCCGTTTATTGGCATTCCCTATCCTAGGGGTGTCGAAGCTGACCTGTGATCCTGCTCTGGCCTTGGCTGCTTGTCATCCCTCCAGGACCAGAGCCTGGTAAGTGCCGCCGTGACGAGACAGCACATTTACGTTAGTCAAGTGTCCGGGGACAGCCCTATGGGGTCCTGCAGGACACTGTTGGGGGTATCATGTATTGGGAATGTTCTGCATTGTAAAGAGGCTCTATGCTGGCACCATATAGCAGCATATGCTCTAGTGGTGCTCGTTACATGGGACACTCTTTTGGAGGTTTAGTTTATTTGGGG
Organism: Eleutherodactylus coqui; assembly: GCF_035609145.1. Taxonomy (NCBI): domain Eukaryota; kingdom Metazoa; phylum Chordata; class Amphibia; order Anura; family Eleutherodactylidae; genus Eleutherodactylus; species Eleutherodactylus coqui. The sequence goes on from NC_089845.1 coordinate 170,281,152, forward strand.
TACTCTACTAACTATTTTTTAGGGGACGCTACACTGGTGCTATTTGATGGGGAACTTTTGAGAGACTGTTGTATAATGAGGCACTATTCTAGTACTTTTTAACAGCATAGACTCTACTGGTACTCTATAGGTAGGAAACTGTGCTGGCACTATTGGGGGCACTAAACTGGCACTATTTGGGACACTGAGCTGGCACTATTAGGAGCACTAAGTTGGAACTATTAGGGGCACTGAGCTGGCACTATTAGGGGCGCTGTTATTAGGAGCAAAGACCTGGCACTGTCTACTGGTGTAACAGTCTGATATATATACACTACCGTTCAAAAGTTTGGGGTCACCCAAACAATTTTGTGTTTTCCATGAAAAGTCCCACTTATTCACCACCATGCGTTGTGAAATGAATAGACAATAGAGTCAAGACATTGACAAGGTTAGAAATAATGATTTGTATCTGAAATAACATTGTTTTTACATCAAACTTTGCTTTCGTCAAAGAATCCTCCTTTTGCAGCAATTACAGCATTGCACACCTTTGACATTCTAGCTGTTAATTTGTTGAGGTAAGCTTGTGAAATTGCACCCCACGCTTCTAGAAGCATCTCCCACAAGTTGGATTGGTTGGATGGGCACTTCTGGCGTACCATACGGTCAAGCTGCTCCCACAACAGCTCAATGGGGTTCAGATCTGGTGACTGCGCTGGCCACTCCATTACCGATAGAATACCAGCTGCCTGCTTCTGCTGTAAATAGTTCTTGCACAATTTGGAGGTGTGTTTAGGGTCATTGTCCTATTGTAGGATGAAATTGGTTCCAATCAAGCGCTGTCCACTGGGTATGGCATGGCGTTGCAAAATGGAGTGATAGCCTTCCTTATTCAGAATCCCTTTTACCCACCTTACCAGCACCAAAGCAACCCCAGACCATCACATTACCTCCACCATGCTTAACAGATGGCGTCAGGCATTCTTCCAGCATCTTTTCATTTGTTCTGCGTCTCACAAACGTTCTTCTTTGTGATCCAAACACCTCAAACTTGGATTCATCCGTCCACAACACTTTTTTCCAGTCTTCCTCTGTCCAATGTCTGTGTTCTTTTGCCCATCTTAATCTTTTTCTTTGATTGGCCAGTCTCAGATATGGCTTTTTCTTTGCCACTCTGCCCTGAAGCCCAAAATCCCGCAGCCGCCTCTTCACTGTAGATGTTGACACTGGTGTTTTGCGGGTACTATTTAATGAAGATGCCAGTTGGGTACCTGTGAGGCGTCTGTTTCTCAAACTAGAGACTCTAATGTGCTTATCTTCTTGCTTAGTTGTGCAACGCGGCCTCCCACTTCTTTTTCTACTCTGGTTAGAGCCTGTTTGTGCTGTCCTCTGAAGGGAGTAGTACACACCGTTGTAGGAAATCTTCAATTTCTTAGCAATTTCTCGCATGGAATAGCCTTCATTTCTAAGAACAAGAATAGACTGTCGAGTTTCAGATGAAAGTTCTCTTTTTCTGGCCATTTTGAGCGTTTAATTGACCCCACAAATGTGATGCTCCAGAAACTCAATCTGCTCACAGGAAGGTCAGTTTTGTAGCTTCTGTAACGAGCTAGACTGTTTTCAGATGTGTGAACATGATTGCACAAGGGTTTTCTAATCATCAATTAGCCTTCTGAGCCAATGAGCAAACACATTGTACCATTAGAACACTGGAGTGATAGTTGCTGGAAATGGGCCTCTATTCACCTTTGTAGATATTGCACAAAAAACCAGGCATTTGCAGCTAGAATAGTCATTTACCACATTAGCAATGTATAGAGTGCATTTGTTTAAAGTTAGGACTAGTTTAAAGTTATCTTCATTGAAAAGTACAGTGCTTTTCCTTCAAAAATAAGGACATTTCAATGTGACCCCAAACTTTTGAACGGTAGTGTATATATATATATATATATATATATATATATATATATATATATATATATATATATATATATATATAAAATGTATATTTATGTATGTATATATATATATATATATATATATATATATATATATATATATATATATATATATATATATATATATATATATATATAGTAAAGGTGCACTACAGAAAATGGCCTGTAGGGGGCAACTGACAGGCAGTCTGGTGCCTGAGACAAGGAAAAACATCCACAGGTGTGGTCAGGAAGTACGATATAGGTGTTTGTTCCTGCCGCAGTCAGGGGTGGAGTGGGCTGCAAGCCAGAGACAGGTCCAGTGAGAGGGACCTGGGCTGGGAGAGCCAGAGACAGGTCCAGTGAGAGGGACCTGGGCTGGGAGAGCCAGAGACAGGTCCAGTGAGAGGGACCTGGGTTGTGAGCCAGAGACAGGTCCAGTGAGAGGGACCTGGGCTGTGAGAGCCCGAGACAGGTCCAGTGAGTGGGACCTGGGTTGTGGGAGCCCGAGACAGGTCCAGTGAGAGGGACCTGGGTTGTGGGAGCATGAGACAGGTCCAGTGAGAGGGACCTGGGTTGTGGGAGCCCGAGACAGGTCCAGTGAGAGGGACCTGGGTTGTGGGAGCCCGAGACAGGTCCAGTGAGAGGGATCTGGATTGTGAGCCAAAGACAGATCCAGGGGGAGATCTGGTCTGGGAGCAAGAGGTCTGGAGAGAGACCTGGACACTGGAGAGACTATTCGTGCACCTCAGGAAAGTGGGATGAAACCTTCCTGAGGAAAGCAGAGTTAGTCCTGAAGATAACTGTATGAAGCTGCCCGGAGAGCGGGCGAGAAACACAGATGGACTGTTTTTTAACGACCCTGAAGTAAAAGGACATTTAAGTTACTTGCTAAACTGCTGTGCTGAAGCAAGCAGATATTGCTGTGAAGGTGGAAATAAATAGAAATTTGGCGTTTAGCCCATTGGTGTCTACCTGTGATGTGAGTGAATGATTGCTGGGTTGCCATAATATATATATATATATATATATATATATATATATATATATATATACACATATATATATATACATATACACTGTTCATGACTGTCAACTGTAACATTCCCAGAGGGAGTTGGGGGGGGTGTAGTTCGTGGACCTGTCACGGTGGCACCTACCAACTCCTGGTCTCGGAGGGAGTTACTGCAGCATAGGACAGGACCAGCAGTCCTCAGGATGAGGGGGGTAGTAGCTGTCAGTTCGTGACGCCACCGTTCCACACACCGGCATTCACACACGGCGGATTAATAACACTGGACAAGTGTGTAGTATCTCGGGTCCTCCAGAACGGTAGAGGCCCGGTAAAACTTTACTAGTGACTCTTCAAACACGATACAACAAGCTTCAGCAGGCAGATTAGCATTATTCAGACAACTTGACATGAAAGTCAATGGCCACAGAACGGCAGTAATGATCACCCCGCTCTCATAGACTTCAGCATGCGTGAGTGTAAGTAAAGGTGTACCTCTATACGGGGATCCAGACTTCAGCCGGACACATAGGAATCATAAACAGAATTAAGATTATTCTCAGAGGTTTGGTAGACTTCTGCACTGATCGTGTTGTAGGAAACATATAGTCACTAGAAGAGGTAGTTACTTACAATGGTTCTCTGGTGAGGGGTCTTTTGGGGGAAAACATTTAGGCTCACTCACTCCCATGCGCTTCACATGCGGTCCGGCGGTCTCTCTGTCTCCTCCATCTTCAGCGACATAAGGGCTGATGGTGCCCTTATGCCCTCTGTGGTAGCAAACCCTCAGATGGTAGATGGGTGCTCCTTCACAGACAAGATGGAACTCCCAACTCAAGCCCAATCACTCATACTTATAGGTTCATCCACACCACGTCACATGACACTGCAAGATAGATACATTCAGCAGCAGCACTCACAGCAATGATTATAAGGGGGTTAACCCTTCAGACGCTGCAGCTGTGCAACACACATACAGAGAATAGACATGACAGCTTTGCACAGTGCACCTACATATGACAGCCATGTATGACAATAATGGAGGGGAGCAGGATGATGTTCTGGGTCACTACACTGGCGACACTTTGCTGCTATATGTATATTGTTTATTGGAGCTCTGTTTTTCAGAGGGCATTCAGCTGGCACTATTTTTATGGGGAACGTTGCAGACACTGTTAAGTGGGCACAGTGTTGGCACGGTTTACCAGCATGCATTCTACTAGCGCTTGTTTTTCAAGGGCCATTATACTGGCATTATCTAATGGGGAAGTTTGCTGCTGCTGTTGGGATGGCATGGTTTATAATTTCACTCGAACTAAATATGGGGTCAAACCGATGGTGCGGCCGCCGTACTTTGGCTCTCATTATGGCGGCACGGTCTAAACTTGCGGGCCGGGTTTACACAAAAATTTCTGCTTTTCACAAACTTTGCCGCATCTCTAATCTCTGCCAAAAGTTCTTCTTAAAGGTAGACATGCACGTCCTCCCGGCCCGGACAGAGACTGATGTCTGGCGGCAGATTCCTTCTCATTACAACCCCCGACTGCTGAGTGTAACCAAATGGCGCAGCGCCCTTCGCAGAGGTGTCAGCACTCATAACGACTGCATTTCACTAACTCAGATATACGGTTATGGCCACACAGCAAGTTATTGGAGCTTTTAGAAGCTTTGGAAGCCTTGACAGCCATCACTAGGCTACTGTACATCGGATGATAAACATTACAGGATCGTAAAACATCGGGAGACAAGTCCTCCTAAATAATTCATCACAACTTCTCCGTTTGTCAACATCTCGACGGAAGGCTGTAAACATGAAAAATGATTACAATAAAGCGCGATGAAAAACAGCGCCGCTCATTTACCCGACTCGCTGGAACAAAGAATTAATGTGATTAGTACTTTGCAGCAATAAAGATTTTTCTAAAAGGAAAAAAAAAAGCTGCGTCTCTTATTCCATTATCCTGCGGCGGACGCGGCGAGGGACGTCCGTGCCGACACATCGCACGGGATTTTCAGATTATGCAGAAAGTATAATTAGAAGTATGTGGATTATTGGAGGGGTCTTACAGTAATCCGGACTATGGCCTGATAATTAGGATTCTGAATGGTTCCCTCAATTAGCCTGAAAGGGTCGTCATTCATGGAGCTTATCCGGGAGGCCCCATGAATACGGCAGGGCAGAAAAATACTTGTACTATATACAGGAGAATGACCTCTAATGGAATCTAACCTTCTCCCAATCTGTGGCATCTCCGCATCTAAGAGAGGCTCTTAGAAATGTTCATCCTGGACCTCCTGTCCCAGTGAATAAATATTATAATAGAACCAAACTCCTAACATAAATACAGCACCAGAACCAAGCTCATAATATAATAACAGCACCAGAACCAATCTCATAATATAATAGCAGCACCAGAACCAAGCTCAGTACATAAATACAACACCAGAACCAACCTCATAATATAATTACAGCACCAGAACCAAGCTTAGTACATAAATACAACCCCAGAACCAAGCTCAGTACATAAATACAACCCCAGAACCAAGCTCCGTACATAATCCCAGCACCAGTACCAACCACAGTACAAAATCCCAGCACCAGTACCAACTTCAGTACATAAATACAGCACCAGTACCAACCACAGTACATAAATACAGCACCAGAACCAACCTTAATACAAAAACAGAGCACGAGAACCAACCTCATAATATAATTACAGCACCAGAACCAAAGCTCAGTACATAAATACAACCCCAGAACCAAGCTCCGTACATAAATACAACACCAGTACCAACCACAGTACATAAATACAGCACCAGGACCAACCTCATAATATAATTACAGCACCAGAACCAACCTCATAATATAATTACAGCACCAGAACCAAGCTCAGTACATAAATACAACCCCAGAACCAAGCTCGGTACGTAAATACAACACCAGTACATAAATACAGCACCAGTACCAACCGCAGTACATAAATACAGCACCGTTACCAACCTTAATACATAAACAGAGCACCAGAACCAACCTCATAATATAATAACAGCACCAGAACCAAGCTCAGTACATAAATACAACACCAGTACCAACCACAGTACATAAATACAGCACCAGTACGAACCTCAGTACATAAATACAACACCAGAACCAACCTCATAATATAATTACAGCACCAGAACCAAGCTTAGTACATAAATACAACCCCAGAACCAAGCTCCGAACATAATCCCAGCACCAGTACCAACCGCAGTACAAAAATACAGCACCAGAACCAACCACAGTACATAAATACAGCACCAGAACCAACCTTACTACATAAACAGAGCACCAGAACCAACCTCATATTATAATTACAGCACCAGAACCAAGCTTAGTACATAAATACAACCCCAGAACCAAGCTCAGTACATAAATACAACGCCAGAACCAAGCTTCGTACATAAATACAACACCAGTACCAACCACAGTACATAAATACAGCACCAGGACCAACCTCATAATATAATTACAGCACCAGAATCAACCTCATAATATAATTACAGCACCAGAACCAAGCTCAGTACATAAATACAACACCAGTACCAAACGCAGTACATAAATACAGCACCGGAACCAACCTTAATACATAAACAGTGCACCAGAACCAACCTCATAATATAATTACAGCACCAGAACTAAGCTCAGTACATAAATACAACCCCAGAACCAAGCTCAGTACATAAATACAACACCAGTACCAACCACAGTAAATAAATACAGCACCAGTACCAACCGCAGTACATAAATACAGCATCGGCACCAACCTTAATACATAAACAGAGCACCAGAACCAACCTCATAATATAATTACAGCACCAGAACCAAGCTTAGTACATAAATACAACCCCAGAACCAAGCTCAGTACATAAATACAACCCCAGAACCAAGCTTCGTACATAAATACAACACCAGTACCAACCACAGTACATAAATACAGCACCAGGACCAACCTAATAATATAATTACAGCACCAGAATCAACCTCATAATATAATTACAGCACCAGAACCAAGCTCAGTACATAAATACAACACCAGTACCAAACGCAGTACATAAATACAGCACCGGAACCAACCTTAATACATAAACAGTGCACCAGAACCAACCTCATAATATAATTACAGCACCAGAACTAAGCTCAGTACATAAATACAACCCCAGAACCAAGCTCAGTACATAAATACAACACCAGTACCAACCACAGTAAATAAATACAGCACCAGTACCAACCGCAGTACATAAATACAGCATCGGCACCAACCTTAATACATAAACAGAGCACCAGAACCAACCTCATATTATAATTACAGCACCAGAACCAAGCTTAGTACATAAATACAACCCCAGAACCAAGCTCAGTACATAAATACAACCCCAGAACCAAGCTTCGTACATAAATACAACACCAGTACCAACCACAGTACATAAATACAGCACCAGGACCAACCTCATAATATAATTACAGCACCAGAATCAACCTCATAATATAATTACAGCACCAGAACCAAGCTCAGTACATAAATACAACACCAGTACCAAACGCAGTACATAAATACAGCACCGGAACCAACCTTAATACATAAACAGTGCACCAGAACCAACCTCATAATATAATTACAGCACCAGAACTAAGCTCAGTACATAAATACAACCCCAGAACCAAGCTCAGTACATAAATACAACACCAGTACCAACCACAGTAAATAAATACAGCACCAGTACCAACCGCAGTACATAAATACAGCATCGGCACCAACCTTAATACATAAACAGAGCACCAGAACCAACCTCATAATATAATTACAGCACCAGAACCAACCTCAGTACATATATACAGCACCAGAGCCAACCTTAGTACATAAATACAGCACCAGAACCAACCTCAGTACATAAATACAGCACCAGAACCAACCTCAGTACATAAATACAACACCAGAATTTACCTCAATACCTAAATACAGCACCAGAGCCAACCCCAGTACATCAATACAGCACCAGAGCCAACCGCAGTACATCAATACAGCACCAGAGCCAACCTCAGTACATCAATACAGCACCAGAGCCAACCCCAGTACATAAATGCAGCACCAGAACCAACCCTAGTACATAAATACAGCACCAGAACCAACATCAGTACATAAATACAGCACCAGAACCAACCCAAGTACATAAATGCAGCACCAGAACCAACCCCAGTACATAAATGCAGCACCAGAACCAACTTAAATACATAAATACAGCACCAGAACCAATCCAAGCACACAAATGCAGCACCAGAACCAATCCAAGCACACAAATACAGCACCAGAACCAACCTCAGTACACAAATACAGCACCAGAACCAACCTCAGTACATAAATATAGCACCAGAACCAACCTCAGTACATAAATACAGCACTAGAGCCAAGCTCACTACATAACTACAGCACCAAAACCAAGCTCACTACATAAATTCAACACCAGAACCAACCTCAGCATATAAATACGGCACCAGAACCAACTTAAGTACATAAATACAGCAGTAGAACCAAGCTCCGTACATACATATAGCATTAGCTCTCCGCTCATAACACAAATACAAACGACAGAACTAAGGTCTCAGTACACACGTACGGCACTTAAATTAAGGGTCAACACGGTAAACATTGAATATTTGCCTAAACTTGATATATGTCAATAAAAAGTATAAAGTATAAAACAGTTATGAAATCTTAGAATTGTACTTCAGTATCCATAGAAACACGGGACTAAAGGTCAGATCTACGCGGGCGTCCTCAAGCATCTGCGCACACAGTATTTCTGCGCACAGTACGCAGTGTCTGTTCCGCGGCACGCATCTTCCTGTGCATTTCATTCACGCCAAAATTGCTGCATCCTCTTTTTTCCTGCACATTTGCCCATCAAGAGTCCCCATAGAAGTCAATGAGGACGCGCAAATACGTGCAAAATACACTACGGAATGCGTTAAACACTGCGTAATTATACTGGAAATGGAGCACATCTGCAGCTCATTAGGCTAATTAGCTATTTCAATCATTGCAGATTTTTTTTGCTACGCACAAATTCACATGCCTCGCACGCAAAAAAGTAAGTAAAATACCGCGATGCACTCAAGAAAAAGCATAATTCGTTCGACAAAAATGTTACGCTCGTGCAAAGGCGCATCCACTGATGTGAGTCTGGGCTAAAAGATCGAAAAACAGTGAAACGGAAGACTGAAAACCAAAACTTGTGTGGCCTCTGCGAAGCTTTGGGCAATGCTGTATGTAACTCTGAAGGCCACAATCCCATCACATCAGTGCACTGCCAGATTATACTACTGCAGTGAGAGGGGTCTTAGGGCCACTGGGCCCCCATGGACACCGGGGTCTGAGTATGACTGCAGCCGCTATAGCTAAAGCCCGTGTTGCACCCTATCTGTGACTTTCACTATGACAGAAGGCTCTGATTGGTTGCTGTAGGGATATTATATCACTGTAGTGCCAGCGCACTGTGACGCAGGTCAGCTGTGAACAGGATGTGAGTCATTGTAGACGAGAAGCTCTGCACTAATATTTATACAGCATTCAGTAATCCGCCTCCGTCACTTACAGCGACTTACCCCTACCTGCCGACTCAGGAACCTTACTGCAGGGGCGGCTCAGGTAATCTGCAGGTGTGAAGAGATGGGTGATAACAGAAAGACAAGCCTGCTGGTATCTACTCACACCGCACTTGTGTGCACCTGTACCTTGATCTCTTATGCAGCATGGAATGATCAGACCTAATGCAATTCTATATACAATCAAGTGTAAAGTTCTCAACATTGCGCTACTTAGTAGCGCTACAAAAACGCATGTATGTGAAGCCCTGGGTTTCCAATGGGTTCTTTCAGGCTACAAAACATCTCATGTGAATGAACCCGGTGGAAACCACTAAGTAGCGCGATTTTGTAGCCCGTGTGAATAAGGCCTAAGTGGCACTCATACGGGAGGATGCTTGTCCTAAACCCCATTTACATGCAAAGATGATCGCTCAAAATTAGGTCATAACATAGCTTGATTGAGGGTTTAAGCGATCATTTACCTTAGTATAAATCACTAATGGGCATTAATGCCCATTAGTAGCGTATTAGCTTCATTTGCATGTAAACTAAGCTCTTTTCTCTGTATGCAGATAACATCAAATGGTCTGTTATCTGCATACAGCTCCATCGTTCTGCCAAAGGACAGCAGCTGAAAACAGTCTTATCAGCTCTCCCGCAGAGAATCACAACGAGTGGTCCCTGCTATCAGCTGGCCGACAGAATGATGGTTTTTAATCTGAACAAAAATAAATTGCCCAGCCGAAAAGGTAACGATAGTAGCGTTCACACACAACGATTGTCGCTCAAAAGTCATGATTACAACTAATTTTCAGCGATAATCGTTGTGTGAAAATTGGCCTTTATAAATGATGTCCTCTCAAATTTCTGTTAGTATTTTACAATTTCTTATGTGACCAACCACTTTGTAATGCAGAGGCTACAAAACAATGTATACTATAACAATGCATAAGAATATAACTACTATAATACTGCCCCATATGTACAAGTATATAACTACTATAATACTGCCCTCTATGTACAAGAATATAAATACTATAATACTGCCCCCTATGTACAAGAATATAACTACTATAATACTGCTACCCCATATGTACAAGAATATAACTACTATAATACTGCCTCTTATGTACAAGAATATAACTACTATAATACTGCCTCCCTATGTACAAGAATATAACTACTATAATACTGCCCTCCTATGTACAAGAATATAACTACTATAATACTGCCTCCTATGTACAAGGATATAACTACTATAATACTGCTCCTATGTACAAGAATATAACTACTATAATACTGCCCCCTATGTACAAGAATATAACTACTATAATACTGCCCCCTATGTACAAGAATATAACTACTATAATACTGCTCCTATGTACAAGAATATAACTACTATAATACTGCCTCCTATGTACAAGAATATAACTACTATAATACTGCTCCCTATGTACAAGAATATAACTACTATAATACTGCCTCCTATGTACAAGAATATAACTACTATAATACTGCTTCTATGTACAAGAATATAACTACTATAATACTGCCTCCTATGTACAAGAATATAACTACTATAATACTGCTCCCTATGTACAAGAATATAACTACTATAATACTGCTACCCCCTATGTACAAGAATATAACTACTATAATACTGCCTCTTATGTACAAGAATATAACTACTATAATACTGCTCCTATGTACAAGAATATAACTACTATAATACTGCCTCCTATGTACAAGAATATAACTACTATAATACTGCTCCCTATGTACAAGAATATAACTACTATAATACTGCTACCCCCTATGTACAAGAATATAGCTACTATAATACTGCCCCCTATGTACAAGAATATAACTACTATAATACTGCCTCCTATGTACAAGAATATAACTACTATAATACTGCTCCTATGTACAAGAATATAACTACTATAATACTGCCTCCTATGTACAAGAATATAACTACTATAATACTGCTCCCTATGTACAAGAATATAACTACTATAATACTGCTACCCCCTATGTACAAGAATATAACTACTATAATACTGCCTCTTATGTACAAGAATATAACTACTATAATACTGCCCGCTATGTACAAGAATATAACTACTATAATACTGCCCCCTATGTACAAGAATATAACTACTATAATACTGCCCCCTATGTACGAGAATATAACTACTCTAATACTGCCCGCTATGTACCATAATATAACTACTATAATACTGCTCCCTATGTACAAGAATAGAACTACTATAATACTGCCCCCTATGTACAAGAATATAACTACTATAATACTGCCCCCTATGTACAAGAATATAACTACTATAATACTGTTCCCTATGTACAAGAATATAACTACTATAATACTGTTCCTATGTACAAGAATATAACTACTATAATACTGATCCTATGTACAAGAATATAACTACTATAATACTGCCCCCTATGTACAAGAATATAACTACTATAATACTGCCCCCTATGTACCAGAATGTAACTACTATAATACTGCCCCCTATGTACAAGAATATAACTACTATAATACTGCCCCCTATGTACGAGAATATAACTACTCTAATACTGCCCGCTATGTACCATAATATAACTACTATAATACTGCTCCCTATGTACAAGAATATAACTACTATAATACTGCCCCCTATGTACAAGAATATAACTACTATAATACTGTCTCATATGTACAAGAATATAACTACTATAATACTGCCCCCTATGTACAAGAATATAACTACTATAATACTGCCCCCTATGTACAAGAATATAACTACTATAATACTGCCCCCTATGTACCAGAATGTAACTACTATAATACTGCTCCAATGTACAAGAATATAACTACTACAATACGGCCCCCTATGTACAAGAATATAACTACTATAATTCTGCCTCCTATGTACAAGAATATAACTACTATAATACTGCCCCCTATGTACAAGAATATAACTACTATAATACTGCCCCCTATGTACAAGAATATAACTACTATAATACTGCCCCCTATGTACAAGAATATAACTACTATAATACTGTCTCATATGTACAAGAATATAACTACTATAATACTGCCCCCTATGTACAAGAATATAACTACTATAATACTGCCCCCTATGTACAAGAATATAACTACTATAATACTGTCTCATATGTACAAGAATATAACTACTATTATACTGCCCCCCATGTACAAAAATATAACTACTATAATACTGCCCCTATGTACAGGAATATAACTACTATAATACTGTACCCTATGTAGAAGAATATAACTACTATAATACTGCCCCCTGTGTACAAGAATATAACTACTATAATACTGTACCCTATGTAGAAGAATATAACTACTATAATACTGCCCCCTGTGTACAAGAATATAACTACTATAATACTGCCCCCTATGTACAAGAATATAACTACTATAATACTGCTCCCTATGTAGAAGAATATAACTACTATAATACTGCCCCCTGTGTACAAGAATATAACTACTATAATACTGCCTGCTATGTACAAGTATATAACTACTATAATACTGCCCCATATGTACAAGTATATAACTACTATAATACTGCCCTCTATGTACAAGAATATAACTACTATAATACTGCCCCCTATGTACAAGAATATAACTACTATAATACTGCTACCCCCTATGTACAAGAATATAACTACTATAATACTGCCTCTTATGTACAAGAATATAACTACTATAATACTGCCTCCCTATGTACAAGAATATAACTACTATAATACTGCCCTCCTATGTACAAGAATATAACTACTATAATACTGCCTCCTATGTACAAGGATATAACTACTATAATACTGCTCCTATGTACAAGAATATAACTATTATAATACTGCTCCTATGTACAAGAATATAACTACTATAATACTGCCCCCTATGTACAAGAATATAACTACTATAATACTGCCTCCTATGTACAAGAATATAACTACTATAATACTGCTCCTATGTACAAGAATATAACTACTATAATACTGCCTCCTATGTACAAGAATATAACTACTATAATACTGCCCCCTATGTACAAGAATATAACTACTATAATACTGCCCTCTATGTACAAGAATATAACTACTATAATACTGCCTCCTATGTACAAGAATATAACTACTATAATTCTGCTACCCCCTATGTACAAGAATATAACTACTATAATACTGCCTCTTATGTACAAGAATATAACTACTATAATACTGCCCGCTATGTACAAGAATATAACTACTATAATACTGCCCCCTATGTACAAGAATATAACTACTATAATACTGCCCCCTATGTACGAGAATATAACTACTCTAATACTGCCCGCTATGTACCATAATATAACTACTATAATACTGCTCCCTATGTACAAGAATAGAACTACTATAATACTGCCCCCTATGTACAAGAATATAACTACTATAATACTGTTCCCTATGTACAAGAATATAACTACTATAATACCGCTCCCTATGTACAAGAATATAACTACTATAATTCTGCTACCCCCTATGTACAAGAATATAACTACTATAATACTGCCTCTTATGTACAAGAATATAACTACTATAATACTGCCCGCTATGTACAAGAATATAACTACTATAATACTGCCCCCTATGTACAAGAATATAACTACTATAATACTGCCCCCTATGTACGATAATATAACTACTCTAATACTGCCCGCTATGTACCATAATATAACTACTATAATACTGCTCCCTATGTACAAGAATAGAACTACTATAATACTGCCCCCTATGTACAAGAATATAACTACTATAATACTGTTCCCTATGTACAAGAATATAACTACTATAATACTGTTCCTATGTACAAGAATATAACTACTATAATACTGATCCTATGTACAAGAATATAACTACTATAATACTGCCCCCTATGTACAAGAATATAACTACTATAATACTGCCCCCTATGTACCAGAATGTAACTACTATAATACTGCCCCCTATGTACCAGAATGTAACTACTATAATACTGCTCCAATGTACAAGAATATAACTACTACAATACGGCCCCCTATGTACAAGAATATAACTACTATAATTCTGCCTCCTATGTACAAGAATATAACTACTATAATACTGCCTCTTATGTACAAGAATATAACTACTATAATACTGCCTCCCTATGTACAAGAATATAACTACTATAATACTGCCCTCCTATGTACAAGAATATAACTACTATAATACTGCCTCCTATGTACAAGGATATAACTACTATAATACTGCTCCTATGTACAAGAATATAACTATTATAATACTGCTCCTATGTACAAGAATATAACTACTATAATACTGCCCCCTATGTACAAGAATATAACTACTATAATACTGCCTCCTATGTACAAGAATATAACTACTATAATACTGCTCCTATGTACAAGAATATAACTACTATAATACTGCCTCCTATGTACAAGAATATAACTACTATAATACTGCCCCCTATGTACAAGAATATAACTACTATAATACTGCCCTCTATGTACAAGAATATAACTACTATAATACTGCCTCCTATGTACAAGAATATAACTACTATAATTCTGCTACCCCCTATGTACAAGAATATAACTACTATAATACTGCCTCTTATGTACAAGAATATAACTACTATAATACTGCCCGCTATGTACAAGAATATAACTACTATAATACTGCCCCCTATGTACAAGAATATAACTACTATAATACTGCCCCCTATGTACGAGAATATAACTACTCTAATACTGCCCGCTATGTACCATAATATAACTACTATAATACTGCTCCCTATGTACAAGAATAGAACTACTATAATACTGCCCCCTATGTACAAGAATATAACTACTATAATACTGTTCCCTATGTACAAGAATATAACTACTATAATACTGCTCCCTATGTACAAGAATATAACTACTATAATTCTGCTACCCCCTATGTACAAGAATATAACTACTATAATACTGCCTCTTATGTACAAGAATATAACTACTATAATACTGCCCGCTATGTACAAGAATATAACTACTATAATACTGCCCCCTATGTACAAGAATATAACTACTATAATACTGCCCCCTATGTACGATAATATAACTACTCTAATACTGCCCGCTATGTACCATAATATAACTACTATAATACTGCTCCCTATGTACAAGAATAGAACTACTATAATACTGCCCCCTATGTACAAGAATATAACTACTATAATACTGTTCCCTATGTACAAGAATATAACTACTATAATACTGTTCCTATGTACAAGAATATAACTACTATAATACTGATCCTATGTACAAGAATATAACTACTATAATACTGCCCCCTATGTACAAGAATATAACTACTATAATACTGCCCCCTATGTACCAGAATGTAACTACTATAATACTGCTCCAATGTACAAGAATATAACTACTACAATACGGCCCCCTATGTACAAGAATATAACTACTATAATTCTGCCTCCTATGTACAAGAATATAACTACTATAATACTGCCCCCTATGTACAAGAATATAACTACTATAATACTGCCCCCTATGTACAAGAATATAACTACTATAATACTGCCCCCTATGTACAAGAATATAACTACTATAATACTGTCTCATATGTACAAGAATATAACTACTATAATACTGCCCCCTATGTACAAGAATATAACTACTATAATACTGTCTCATATGTACAAGAATATAACTACTATAATACTGCCCCCCATGTACAAAAATATAACTACTATAATACTGCCCCTATGTACAGGAATATAACTACTATAATACTGTACCCTATGTAGAAGAATATAACTACTATAATACTGCCCCCTGTGTACAAGAATATAACTACTATAATACTGCCTGCTATGTACAAGTATATAACTACTATAATACTGCCCCCTATGTACAAGAATATAACTACTATAATACTGCCCATTATGTACAAGAATATAATTACTATAATACTGCCCCCTATGTACAAGAATATAACTACTATAATACTGCCTCCTATGTACAAGAATATAACTACTATAATACTTCCTCCTATGTGCAAGAATATAACTACTATAATACTGCCCCCTATGTACAAGAATATAACTACTATAATACTGCCCCCTATGTACAAGAATATAACTACTATAATACTGCCCCTCTGTACAAGAATATAACTACTTTAGTACTGCCCCCTATGTACAAGGATTAGAGATGAGCGAGCACCAAAATGCTCGGGTGCTCGTTACTCGTGACGAAATTATCGCGATGCTCGAGGGTTCGTTTCGAGTAACGAACCCCACTGAAGTCAATGGGCGACCCGAGCATTTTTGTATATCGCCGATGCTCGCTAAGGTTTTCATTTGTGAAAATCTGGGCAATTCAAGAAAGTGATGGGAACGACACAGCAACGGATAGGGCAGGCGAGGGGCTACATGTTGGGCTGCATCTCAAGTTCACAGGTCCCAATATTAAGCCACAATACTGGCAAGAGTGGGCCACCCCCCCCCCCCCTCCCAACAACTTTTACTTCTGAAAAGCCCTCATTAGCATGGCATACCTTAGCTAAGCACCACACTACCTCCAACAAAGCACAATCACTGCCTGCATGACACTCCGCTGCCACTTCTCCTGGGTTACATGCTGCCCCCCCCCCTCCCCCCCCCCCCCCCCGCATGACCCAGTGTCCACAGCGCACACCAAAGTGTCCCTGCGCAGCCTTCAGCTGCACTCATGCCACACGCTGGCCTCATAGCCACACCACCCTCATGTCTATTTATAAGTGCGTCTGCCATGAGGAGGAACCGCAGGCACACACTGCAGAGGGTTGGCACGGCTAGGCAGCGACCCTCTTTAAAAGGGGTGGGGCGATAGCCCACAATGCTGTACAGAAGCAATGAGAAATGTAATCCTGTGCCACCGCCATCAGGAGCTGCACACGTGGGCATAGCAATGGGGAACCTATGTGCCACACACTATTCATTCTGTCAAGGTGTCTGCATGCCCCAGTCAGACCGCGGTTTTTTATAAATAATCACAGGCAGGTACAACTCCGCAATGGGAATTCCGTGTGCACCCACAGCATGGGTGGCTCCCTGGAACCCACCGGCTGTACATAAATGTATCCCATTGCAGTGCCCATCACAGCTGAGGTAACGTCCGGTTAAATGCAGGTGGGCTTCGGCCCACACTGCATGCCCCAGTCAGACTGGGGTTCTTTAGAAGTGGACACATGCAGTTACAACTCCCTGTGGACCAACAGCATGGGTGGGTGCCAGGAAGCCACCGGCGGTACATAAATATATCCCATTGCATTGCCCATCACAGCTGAGATAATGTCATGTTAAATGCAGGTGAGCTTCGGCCCACACTGCATGCCCCAGTCAGACTGGGGTTCTTTAGAAGTAGACACATGCAGTTACAACTCCCTGTGGACCCACGGCATGGGTGGCTCCCTGGAACCCCCCGGCGGTACATAAATATATCCCATTGCAGTGCCCAGCACAGCTGATGTAACGTCAGCTTTAATGCAGGTGGGCAAAAAATTAATTTGATTACACTGTAGGCGAGGGCCCCAAAAATTGGTGTACCAACAGTACTAATGTACCTCAGAAAAATTGCCCATGCCCAACCAAGAGGGCAGGTGAAACCCATTAATCGCTTTGGTTAATGTGGCTTAATTGGTAACTAGGCCTGGAGGCAGCCCAGTTAAAATAAAAATTGGTTGAGGTGAAAGTTTCAACGCTTTAATGAGCATTGAAACGTATAAAAATTGTTTACAAAAATTATATAACTGAGCCTTGTGGGCCTAAGAAAAATTGCCCGTTCGGCGTGATTATGTGAGGTTTCAGGAGGAGGAGCAGGAGGAGGAGGAGGAATATTATACACAGATTGATGAAGCAAAAAGGTCCCCGTTTTTGATGGTGATAGAGAACGATGCTTCCATCCGCGGGTGCAGCCTACGTATTGTTTAGGTATCGCTGCTGTCCGCTGGTGGAGAAGAGAAGTCTGGGGAAATCCAGGCTTTGTTCATCTTGATGAGTGTAAGCCTGTCGGCACTGTCGGTTGACGGGCGGGTACGCTTATCTGTGATGATTCCCCCAGCTGCACTTAACACCCTCTCTGACAAGACGCTAGCCGCAGGACAAGCAAGCACCTCCAGGGCATACAGCGCGAGTTCAGGCCACGTGTCCAGCTTCGACACCCAATAGTTGTAGGGGGCAGAGGCGTCACCGAGGACGGTCGTGCGATCGGCTACGTACTCCCTCACCATCCTTTTACAGTGCTCCCGCCGACTCAGCCTTGACTGGGGAGCGGTGACACAGTCTTGCTGGGGAGCCAGAAAGCTGTCAAAGGCCTTAGAGAGTGTTCCCCTGCCTGCGCTGTACATGCTGCCTGATCTCTGCGCCTCCCCTGCTACCTGCCCCTCGGAACTGCGTCTTCGGCCACTAGCGCTGTCGGATGGGAATTTTACCATCAGTTTGTCCGCCAGGGTCCTGTGGTATAGCATCACTCTCGAACCCCTTTCCTCTTCGGGTATGAGAGTGGAAAGGTTCTCCTTATACCGTGGGTCGAGCAGTGTGTACACCCAGTAATCCTTAGTGGCCTGAATGCGTGTAACGCGAGGGTCACGAGAAAGGCATCCTAACATGAAGTCAGCCATGTGTGCCAGGGTACCTGTACGCAACACATGGCTGTCCTCACTAGGAAGATCACTTTCAGGATCCTCCTCCTCCTCCTCAGGCCAAACACGCTGAAAGGATGACAGGCAAGCAGCATGGGTACCCTCAGCAGTGGGCCAAGCTGTCTCTTCCCCCTCCTCCTCATCCTCCTCATGCTCTTCCTCCTCCTCAACGCGCTGAGATATAGACAGGAGGGTGCTCTGACTATCCAGCGACATACTGTCTTCCCCCGCCTCTGTTTCCGAGCGCAAAGCGTCTGCCTTTATGCTTTGCAGGGAACTTCTCAAGAGACATAGCAGAGGAATGGTGACGCTAATGATTGCAGCATCGCCGCTCACCATCTGGGTAGACTTCTCAAAGTTTCCAAGGACCTGGCAGATGTCTGCCAACCAGGCCCACTCTTCTGAAAAGAATTGAGGAGGCTGACTCCCACTGCGCCGCCCATGTTGGAGTTGGTATTCCACTATAGCTCTACGCTGCTCATAGAGCCTGGCCAACATGTGGAGCGTAGAGTTCCACCGTGTGGGCACGTCACACAGCAGTCGGTGCACTGGCAGATGAAACCGATGTTGCAGGGTGCGCAGGGTGGCAGGGTCCGTGTGGGACTTGCGGAAATGTGCGCAGAGCCGGCGCACCTTTACGAGCAGGTCTGACAAGCGTGGGTAGCTTTTCAGAAAGCGCTGAACCACCAAATTAAAGACGTGGGCCAGGCATGGCACGTGCGTGAGGCTGCCGAGCTGCAGAACCGCCACCAGGTTACGGCCGTTGTCACACACGACCATGCCCGGTTGGAGGCTCAGCGGCGCAAGCCAGCGGTCGGTCTGCTCTGTCAGACCCTGCAGCAGTTCGTGGGCCGTGTGCCTCTTCTCTCCTAAGCTGAGTAGTTTCAGCACGGCCTGCTGACGCTTGCCCACCGCTGTGCTGCCACACCGCGTGACACCGACTGCTGGCGACGTGCTGCTGCTGACACATCTTGATTGCGAGACAGAGGTTGCGTTGGAGGAGGAGGAGGGTGGTTTAGTGGAGGAAGCATACACCGCCGCAGATAACACCACCGAGCTGTGGCCCGCAATTCTGGGGGTGGGTAGGACGTGAGCGGTCCCAGGCTCTGACTCTGTCCCAGCCTCCACTAAATTTACCCAATGTGCCGTCAGGGAGATATAGTGGCCCTGCCCGCCTGTGCTTGTCCACGTGTCCGTTGTTAAGTGGACCTTGGCAGTACCCGCGTTGGTGAGGGCGCGTACAATGTTGCGGGAGACGTGGTCGTGCAGGGCTGGGACGGCACATCGGGAAAAGTAGTGGCGACTGGGAACTGAGTAGCGCGGGGAAGCTGCCGCCATCATACCTTTGAAAGCCTCCGTTTCCACAAGCCGATACGGCAGCATCTCCAGGCTGATAAATTTGGCTATGTGCACGTTTAACGCTTGAGCGTGCGGGTGCGTGGCGGCGTACTTGCGCTTGCGCTCCAACACTTGCACTAGCGACGGCTGGACGGTGCGCTAAGAGACATTGGTGTATGGGGCCGAGCACAGGGGAGGTGAGGGTGTGGGTGCAGGCCAGGAGACGGTAGTGCCTGTGTCCTGAGAGGGGGGTTGGATCTCAGTGGCAGGTTGGGGCACAGGGCGAGAGGCAGCGGTGCAAACCGGAGGCGGTGAACGGCCTTCATCCCACCTTGTGGGGTGCTTGGCCATCATATGTCTGCGCATGCTGGTGGTGGTGAGGCTGGTGGGGGTGGCTCCTCGGCTGATCTTGGCGCGACAAAGGTTGCACACCACTGTTCGTCGGTCGTCTGCACTCTCAGTGAAAAACTGCCAGACCTTTGAGCACCTCGGCCTCTGCAGGGTGGCATTGCGCGAGGGGGCGCTTTGGGAAACAGTTGGTGGATTATTTGGTCTGGCCCTGCCTCTACCCCTGGCCACTGCACTGCCTCTTCCAACCTGCCCTGCTGCTGCACTTGCCTCCCCCTCTGAAGACCTGTCCTCAGTAGGCGTAGCAAACCAGGTGGGGTCAGTCACCTCATCGTCCTGCTGCTCTTCCTCCGAATCCTCTGTGCGCTCCTCCCTCGGACTTACTCCAATTACTACTACCTGAGTGATAGACAACTGTGTCTCATCGTCATCGTCCTCCTCACCCACTGAAAGCTCTTGAGACAGTTGCCGGAAGTCCCCAGCCTCATCCCCCGGACTCCGGGAACTTTCCAAAGGTTGGGCATCGGTCACGACAAACTCCTCCGGTGGGAGAGGAACCATTTCTGGCCATTCTGGGCAGGGGCCCGGGAACAGTTCCTGGGAGTCTGCCTGCTCCTCAGAATGTGTCATTGTAATGGAGTGAGGAGGCTGGGAGGAAGGAGGAGCAGCAGCCAGAGGATTCAGAGTTGCAGCAGTGGACGGCGCAGAACTCTGGGTGGTCGATAGATTGCTGGATGCACTTTCTGCCATCCACGACAGGACTTGCTCACACTGCTCATTTTCTAATAAAGGTCTACCGCGTGGACCCATTAATTGTGAGATGAATGTGGGGACGCCAGAAACATGCCTCTCTCCTAATCCCGCAGCAGTCGGCTGCGATACACCTGGATCAGAAGCTCGGCCTGTGCCCACACCCTGACTTGGGCCTCCGCCTCCTTGCCCGCGTCCACATCCTCTAGGCCTACCCCTACCCCTCAGCATGGTGTATTACCAGTAGTGCAGAAACAGAACGCTGTAATTAAATGTGCCGCTTATTGGCCTGTGGTTGGAGGCTGACTTCGCTTACGGAACGCACAGCAGAGGCAGGAAAGAATTTTGCGCAAGCCTGCTGTAACATTTAGCTGGCTGCGTATGAATTAGGACAACTACCCCCAGCAGAGACCCAGTACACTTGTGGACAGGAATACAGCGGTGATGTAAGAGGCAACACAGAGGCAGGAAAGAATTTTGCACAAGCCTGCTGTAACAGTTAGCTGGCTGCGTATGAATTAGGACAACTACCCCCAGCAGAGACCCAGTACACTGAGGACGGTCACAGGCAGCCCAAATAGATTTTTTTTCCCAAATGTTTTTGGAAAGGCCCACTGCCTATATACACTAAATATGTCTTCTGTCCCTGCCTCACCACTACTGGCCCTGGACAATGTAAAATTACTGCAGACTGTTTCACTGTGGACAGGAATACAGCGGTGATGTAAGAGGCAACACAGAGGCAGGAAAGAATTTTGCACAAGCCTGCTGTAACACTTAGCTGGCTGCGTATGAATTAGGACAACAACCCCCAGAAGAGACCCAGTACACTGAGGACGGTCACAGGCAGCCCAAATAGATTTTTTTCCCAAAATGTTTTTGCAAAGGCCCACTGCCTATATTCAATCAATATATCTCTTCTCTCTCTGCGTCACCACTTCTGTCCCTGGAGTATGTCAAAGAACTGCAGACTGTTGCACTGTGGACTGGAATACAGCGGTGATGTAACAGCCAACACAGAGCCAGGAAATAATTTTGTGCAAGCCTGCTGTAACACTTAGCTGGCTGGCTGCGTATGAATTAGGACAACAACCCCCAGCACAGACCCAGTACTTTGAGGACGGTCACAGGCAGCCCAAATAGATTTTTTTTTCCAGATGTTTTTGTAAAGGCCCACTGCCTATATACACTAAATATGTCTTCTGTCCCTGCGTCACCACTACTGGCCCTGGACAATGTAAAATTACTGCAGACTGTTTCACTCTGGACAGGAATACAGCGGTGATGTAAGAGGCAACACAGAGGCAGGAAAGAATTTTGCTCAAGCCTGCTGTAACACTTAGCTGGCTGCGTATGAATTAGGACAACTACCCCTAGCAGAGACCCAGTAAACTTGTGGACAGGAATACAGCGGTGATGTAAGAGGCAACACAGAGGCAGGAAAGAATTTTGCACAAGCCTGCTGTAACACTTAGCTGGCTGCGTATGAATTAGGACAACTACCCCCAGCAGAGACCCAGTACACTGAGGACGGTCACAGGCAGCCCAAATAGATTTTTTTTCCCAAATGTTTTTGGAAAGGCCCACTGCCTATATACACTAAATGTCTTCTGTCCCTGCCTCACCACTACTGGCCCTGGACAATGTAAAACTGCTGCAGGACGCAATGCTCTGCACGGCCGATATACAAAAAAAAAACAAAACAGTGCAACACTGCAAAAAGCAGCCTCCACACTACTGCACACGGTTAGATGTGGCCCTGAGAAGGACCATTGGGGTTCTTGAAGCCTAAAATAACTCCTAACGCTCTCCCTATAGCAGCTCCGGCACCAGCAGCACTGTCCCTGATCTGTCAGAATGCATCTGTGGCGAGCCGCGGGAGGGGCCGATTTATATACTCGGGTGACACCTGATCTCGCCAGCCACTCACTGGAGGGGGGTGGTATAGGGCTTGAACGTCGCAGGGGGAAGTTGTAATGCCTTCCTTGTCTTTCCATTGGCCAGAAAAGCGCGGTAACGTCACAGAGATGAAAGTGAAAGTAACTCGAACATCGCGTGGTACTCGTCTCGAGTAACCAGCATCTCGAACACGCTAATACTCGAACGAGCATCAAGCTCGGACGAGTACGCTCGCTCATCTCTAACAAGGATATAACTACTATAATACTGCCTCCTATGTACAAGAATATAACTACTATAATACTGCCTCCTATGTACAAGGATATAACTACTATAATACTGCCCCCTATGTACAAAAATATAACTACTATAATACTGCCCCCTATGTACAAGGATATAACTACTATAATACTGCCCCCTATGTACAAGAATATAACTACTATAATACTGCCTCCTATGTACAAGAATATAACTACTATAATACTGCCTCCTATGTACAAAAATATAACTACTATAATACTGCCCCCTATGTACAAGGATATAACTACTATAATACTGCCCCCTATGTACAAGAATATAACTACTATAATACTGCCTCCTATGTACAAGAATATAACTACTATAATACTGCCTCCTACGTACAAGAATATAACTACTATAATACTGCCCACTACTTACAAGAATATAACTACTGTAATACTGCCCCATATGTACAGGAATATAACTACTGTAATACTGCCTCCTATGTACAAGAATATAACTACTATAATACTGCCCCCCTATGTACAAGAATATAACTACTATAATACTGCCTCCTATGTACAAGAATATAACTACTATAATACTGCCTCCTATGTACAGGAATATAACTACTATAATACTGCCCCCTATGTATAATAATATAACTACTATAATACTGCCTCCTATGTACAAGAATATAACTACTATAATACTGCCCCCCTATGTACAAGAATATAAATACTATAATACTGCCTCCGATGTAGAAGAATATAACTACTATAATACTGCCTCCTATGTACAGGAATAAAACTAATATAATACTGCCCCATATGTACAAGTATATAACTACTATAATACTGCCCCATATGTACAAGTATATAACTACTATAATACTGCCTCCTATGTACAAGAATATAATAACTCTAATACTGCCTCCTATGTACAAGAATATAACTACTATAATACTGCCCCATATGTACAAGTATATAACTACTATAATACTGCCCCCTATGTACAAGAATATAACTACTATAATACTGCATCCTATGTACAAGAATATAACTACTATAATACTGCATCCTATGTACAAGAATATAACTACTATAATACTGCCCCCTATGTACAAGAATATGACTACTATAATACTGCCCCCTAAGTACAAGAATATAACTACTATAATACTGCTCCCTATGTACTAGAATATAACTACTATAATACTGCCCCCTATGTACAAGAATATGACTACTATAATACTGCCTCCTATGTACAAGAATATTACTACTATAATACTGATCCTATGTACAAGAATATAACTACTATAATACTGCTCCCTATGTACAAGAATATAACTACTATAATACTGCCTCCTATGTACAAGAATATAACTACTATAATACTGATCCTATGTACAAGAATATAACTACTATAATACTGCCCCCTATGTACAAGAATATAACTACTATAATACTGCCCCCTATGTACAAGAATATAACTACTATAATACTGCCCCCTATATACGAGAATATAACTACTATAATACTGCCTCCTATGTACAAGAATATAACTACTATAATACTGCATCCTATGTACAAGAATATAATTACTATAATACTGCCTCCTATGTACAAGAATATAACTACTATAATACTGCCCCCTATGTACAAGAATATAACTCCTATAATACTGCCCCCTATGTGCAAGAATATAACTACTATAATACTGCCCCCTATGTACAAGAATATAACTACTATAATACTGCCTCCGATGTACAAGAATATAATTACTATAATACTGCCCCCTATGTGCAAGAATATAACTACTATAATACTGCTCCTATGTACAAGAATATAACTACTATAATACTGCCCCCTATGTACAAGAATATAACTACTATAATACTGCCCCATATTTACAAGAATATAACTACTATAATACTGCCCCCTATGTACAAGAATATAACTACTATAATACTGCCCCCTATGTACAGGAATATAACTACTATAACACTGCTCCCTATGTACAAGAATATAACTACTATAATACTGCCCCATATTTACAAGAATATAACTACTATAATACTGCCCCATATTTACAAGAATATAACTACTATAATACTGCCCCCTATGTACAAGAATATAACTACTATAATACTGCCCCCTATGTACAGGAATATAACTACTATAACACTGCTCCTATGTACAAGAATATAACTACTATAATACTACCTCCGATGTACAAGAATATAATTACTATAATACTGCCCCCTATGTGCAAGAATATAACTACTATAATACTGTCCCCTATGTACCAGAATATAACTACTATAATACTGCCCCCTATGTACAAGAATATAACTACTATAATACTGCTCCTATGTACAAGAATATAACTACTATAATACTGCCTCCTATGTACAAGAATATAACTACTATAATACTCCCCTCTATGTACAAGAATATAACTACTATAATACTGCCCCTATGTACAGTGAATTGAGCTAAGCTGCAATACCACGCATAGTCTATGTACAGGTGTGGCACTGCCTTTGATATGAAGCAGGTATGTTTACGCAGTCCTGTAGTTCAGGGAGTTACGTTCTGTATGCAGTGAGGTCAGTTGTGCTTTGGACAGTAACTCTTTGTCTGCCAACAGTCGCCGTTTAAGAACTTGCCAACTCATTAAGATTAATATCTGTAGTTCTGAATATCTGAAAACATTAATTGTGCGGCGATGACGGCGGAGGTTTATATTCAGCTCAGCGCGTTTACGTGGTAAATATTTAGTGTAATTATATATGATAATGGTTGAGTCATCCTCACACGGGCTGCAGACTTCTGCTGGGCTCATGATCAGCTGCATAAGTAGAAGGTGATCACTGACTGACGATAGGGTCGTCTGCGGTGGGATCTCACCACAAATCTACAGGCAATGTACCGCCACACAGTCCGCGGCTCTACCACCGTAAATCTGCCGATTGGGGATTTACAGATCTACAATATGCTCAATTGTCCACATCGATGTCCACCAGTAAATGTAGATGAGGTTTTGACAACTTCACATTTAGTGTTTTTACCCACTAGCGTTTGTTTTTCTTATCGCTGCTTTTTTTTCAATGGAACTTTCTAATGTTAAAATCGCATCACACAAAAATCACAAAAAGCACAAACTTGCGATTTTTGTGCGATTCAATTTTAACATTGGAAATTCTGATTTAAAAAAATGCAGTGATATTGTAGCATTAAAAAAAAAACGCTAGTGGGTAAAAGCCCGTATACTGGTGAGGCCGCTCCAGCACTGTTGTCACTTCCGACCTGAGAGTAATTCCCACCACGCCCAGGACAAACGCGAGTAGAAGTGGAATGCACACAAACGGACACCGGAGTAGACTGAACAGTAAATGGTACCTGCCAGCAGACACCCAACGACGACTGACAAACACCAGAACATTCACCACAGCAGATAGAATATCTGATAGATACCGGGTATTGGTTGGTATCTCGTCCAAGATACTTAAGCTCACGAGTTCACGACAAGGGTCCTCATTGTCTCGTGAGTCCCCACTCTAACAAGGCAACTCAATTCCCAGGTAGTCCTGCCTACAAGCGGGGCAATCACCCCAATTGGCTCCATGCTAGAACCTAGGGGCACGGCTCGCCATAGCTGGTAAACAGCATGCAAGCCGCACAGGACACTGTTCACACCAACAGGAAGTCTCACCCAGATCCTAATGCATGCAGCAACACCAGGCAAACCATGCATGACTCTAAACACCAGGGGTCTGTGAGGAATGAGGAGAAGGATAAATGACCAGTATTCTAAAGTAAGAGCAGTCGGCATTTATGTGCAGCAGACCGGTGGTGATTGGCTGACTGGAGCAATATTCACCCAAGCCAGCTCAATCATCACAAACCTGTGGAGGTGTGGAAATGTAGTGTACAGAAGTTAGAGTCCAGAAGTTTCTAGACGTTTCTGAATGATCCTGGTAGTCTTGTGCCTATGTATTGTCAGTGTCTCCTATGTGAGTGAATTTGATGTGTATTGCACAGCTGCAGCACTGAATGGGTTATTGTCTGGGTTATAACTGGAAAACGTATCCTGTTGTATGTCATGTGACGTTGTTTTATATATGTGTCTGCAAGGTGCATGAGAGGAGATTGCAATGTTAGGGCTCCTTCCCACGGACAAATTTCTTCCGCGTTGCCCGCAGCTATTAGGTTCTATTGAACCTAATAGCTCAATGCTCACGGCGTGGAATTCCACCGCGGAATTCTGCACCGTGAAATCACCCGTCCTCACCCGTGGCATGCTCTATTTGTCGTGGGTGTACGCGCAGACGGCTTCCATTGCAGTCGAAGGAAGCGGTCCGTCACGCTATCTTCCGCTGTAGCACAGCAGAAGATAGCTTGAAACCGCTTCCCCGCCCACCGCCAGCCGCGTCATATGACGGGGCCGGTGCGTCATGTGATGCTGTGGGAGTGTCATATGATGTGGCCGGCGCATCACGCGCTCTATTGTACATGCGCGCCAAAGAGTCATGCGGGATGGAAGACGCCGGATCCGCAGGTAAGTATTGGGGTCTCTGGGGGGCGCCGTGTTGGGCTGTGCCGCGGAATTCCGCGGCGGAGCCCGTCACGGCCGTGTGCAGCCGGCCTTAGTTGGAGTTTGAGAGAGGTGTCACAGAAGGGGGAAATATAAAAACAAACAATCACTGAAAACGGCCATATACTTACTGACACAGGATGGCAAACATGTGCACCAACCTCAGCATGCAGGTGCAGCACCCCAGAGGGATGACCTGGAAACCTGACACATGTGCGGAGCTGGGAGCGTTACGTGTTGGCTTGTCATGGTGGCACTTACCAAGTTCCTTTCCTTGAGGGATGACACACAGCCAAGGCCAGAGCAAGACTGCAGACCACCGTTGACACCCCTAGGATAGGGAATGTCAGTAAACAGGATGACGGGGGTAGTAGTTGTCACGGGTGATGCCACGTTCCCACACACCGGCATGCTACATGGTGGAGAATAATCACAGACATGGATTTCTAGTACCACGGGTCCCCAGGAATGGTTAGGGCCCGGAATGAACTCTACTTGAGAATAACATAGAGCAAACAGATTTTACACAGGTACAATCTTCACAGTGCAGGTAAGAAGAGAGATCAGAGGTCTGGGAGGATACTACAGTCCACGTTATGTGTCAGGTACCGCTCCTGGACTGGGAGCACTGCGGAGGAAGAAGGGGGTAGGGGGTCATTCTACAGACACTCTGGCAGCAATTATTTACTTGCTAAGATTTACAGTCCGCACTGGAGACGTGTGGGTGTGATTTGGAGCATACCTCTACGCGGTGATCCTAGTTTGGCTGCCTGCATGCTGAGGTTGGTGCACATGTTTGCCCTCCTGTGTCAGTAAGTATATGGCCTTTTTCAGTGTGGGTTTGAGAGAGGAGCCTGCCTGCTCACGGACACCTTCAGTCTGTGTGTAGGAAAGATGGAAGAAGCAGAGCGATTGCTATGCGAGTTTGTTCTGGGCCTGACCTACCTAGGCCTCTATGCGGAAGACTTGGAGAACCACAAGTCTGTGAGAGCCCACCGTGCAGTGCTGAGTGCCTATCCTGGAGCGCAAGTGTGTATCGGTAGAGAGTTTGAGTCCAGAAGGAGAGTGGCCGGGAACAGATCCCCGCGGATAACTAGGAACATGAACTCATCTGTAATCCTGTGATTCCTGCCTGTCACACCACTAATACTCCTGCACCAGTGTCCTGATGGTGGATGTAAATAGTTGTGGACTGTTATCACGTTGTTCTTCAAGTAAACGGGCTTTACCGACCGTTCCCGATTCAGCCCTGAAACTGTGTGTGTGTGGACTCTTTACTGACATCTTCAGGATTAACCTCAGAGGACGGTGGCGTCACACGTGACAAAGTCTTAAGGCAAACCTCGGTTCCTTGGACAAGTCCTTGTGCTACCCCCAGGATGGGAGATGGTAGAGCCCCATGACAAGGCCCAAGCTCCATCTTACTCCTGGGGTCCTATAGTGAAATAACAATAACGGATTTGAATAGAAAGGCGTGGATGCTTTAGATGATGGCATGGCACAAACAGACCCCTGGGGGCCCGAAACTTGAATTTCAATTCTGTGTTGTGGCCTTATAAGTGGTAGAGAGTAAAACCGAATTGCAGAGTCGAAGAGTAGCATGTGAGAAGCAGAAATCCGCTTTCCGCATCTCTCTAAGTCCTGTGAGACTGCTGCTATGAGTGAAGTAAGGGAAGCGGACTGGAAGTGGCCCCTTCTGCTACGATAGGGGCCGATCATCCAGGAAGTCGTCCACCATCATCTGCAGGAGATTCAGGGACCGATCCACGCTCAGAGTCCCCGGAATGAACACCGGTCCGAAGAGGCGATCACGACAAATTCCAACCCCCATGTTCACGCTGAGATCAGCATTGTCTTCTGATTGGCTCGTGTTCTTGCTAGCAATCTGCATTACATCTGCACTGAATCAGCGCTTCCAGCAACGTCTCCATGCATATATTCTAGCAGAAGGAGGCCACTTCCAGTACACTTTCCTTACTTCAGTCATAGCAGCGGTCCCACAGGACTTAGAAACAAGCAGAAAGCGTTTCAGCTTCTCATATGTTACTCTTCAACTTTGAATTTGGGTTTTACTCTCTATCGCTTAAAGGGGTCCCAGCACAAAATTGAAATTCATGTCCCAAGGACCCATCATGTAGCACATTCGTGCCTTCCTATTCAAGTCTGCTCTTGTTATTTCACTATAGGACCCCAGCAGTGAGATGGAGCGCTGGGTCAACTTTTTGATGTCACCCTGTATAGAAACGGCTAAAGGATCTGGGAATGTTTAGCAGAAGAGAAGGCTGAGAGGAGACTTAATAGCTGTCTACAAATATCTGAAGGGCTGTCACAGTGCAGAGGGATCAGCCCTATTCTCATCTGCACAAGGAAAGACTAGAAGCAATGGGATGAAACTGAAAGGGAGGAGACACAGATTAGATATTAGACAGTGAGGGGGATCAATGAGTGGAACAGGTTGCCACAGGAGGTGGGGAGTTCTCCTTCAATGGAAGTGTTCAAACCAAGGTTCGACAAATACGTGTCTGGGATGATTTAGTGATCCTGCATTGAGCATCGGGTCCGACCCAATGACCCCGGAGGTCCCTTCCAACTCCACCATTCTATAATTTCACACTGCAAATAGCTGCAGATCCACAGCAATACCATCAAGTGTGACCACAGCATTAGACACCTCTGGTGCAGCTCATCTCCTGGGGAACAAAGCCTCATATACAGTCTACAGAAAAAATCCAGCATCTGGAAAGACTTGTAGCTGCAAAATTCGGCACGCAGTTACATCTCAGGCAGAAATACAAATTATTAGATTTGTGCTACGCTTAGATGAACGTTCGTATCCTAAAAGTAGAGTATCCAAGCTAGAGG
Source organism: Eleutherodactylus coqui (assembly GCF_035609145.1). Lineage (NCBI taxonomy): Eukaryota > Metazoa > Chordata > Amphibia > Anura > Eleutherodactylidae > Eleutherodactylus > Eleutherodactylus coqui. The sequence continues at coordinate 170,312,485 of NC_089845.1, forward strand.
TGGTACAACAGGGTACTAGAGCTTCCATGCACGCATGTATCACATCTTGTATTCAAGCTAGAGGTGGTACAACAGGGTACTAGAGCCTCCATGCCCACCTGTATCACATCTTGTATCCAAGCTAGAGGCGGTACAACAGGATACAAGAGCCTCCATGCCTGCCTGTATCACATCATGTATCCAAGCTAGAGGTGGTACAACAGGGTACTAAAGCCTCCATGCCCTTCTGTATCACATCTTGTATCCAAGCTAGAGGTGGTACAACAGGGTACAAGAGCCTCCATGCCCCCCGAATCACATTTTATATCCAAGCTTAAGGTGGTACAACAGGCTACTAGAGCCTGCATGCCCCCCGTATCCCATCTTGTATCCAAGCTGAAGAGGGTATAGCAGGGTACTAGAGCCTCCATGACCGCCATATCACATCTTGTCTCCAAACTAGAGGCAGTACAACAGGGTACTAGAGCCCCCATGCCCACCAGCATCACATCTTGTATCGAGGCTAGAGGCGGTACAACTGGGTACTAGAGCTTCCTGGCCCACCTTTTTCACATCTTGTATCCAAGCTTAAGGTGGTACAACAGGGTACTAGAGCCTCCATGCCCACCTGTATCACATCTTGCATCTAAGCTGGAGGCGGTACAAAAGGGTACCAGAGGCTGCATACCCTTCCGTATCACATCATGTATCCAAGCTAGAGGCAGTACAACAGGGTACTAGAGCCTCCATGCCCGCCTGTATCACATCCTGTATCCAAGCTAGAGGCGGTACAACAGGGTACTAGAACCTCCATGCCCGCCTGTATCACATCTTGTATCCAAGCTAGAGGCGGTACAACAGGGTACTAGAGCCTCCATGCCCCCCGTATCACATCTTGTATCCAAGCTGGAGGTGGTACAACAGGGTACTAGAGCCTCCATGCTCCCCATATCACATCATGTATCCAAGCTAGAGGCGGTACAACATTCTACTAAAGCCTCCATGCCCGCCTGTATCACATCTTGTATCCAAGCTAGAGGTGGTACAACAGGGTACTAGAGCCTCCATGCTCCCCATATCACATCATGTATCCAAGCTAGAGGCGGTACAACATTCTACTAAAGCCTCCATGCCCGCCTGTATCACATCTTGTATCCAAGCTAGAGGCGGTACAACAGGGTACTAGAGCCTCCATGCTCCCCATATCACATCTTGTATCCAAGCTGGAGGTGGTACAACAGGGTACTAGAGCCTCCATGCTCCCCATATCACATCATGTATCCAAGCTAGAGGCGGTACAACATTCTACTAAAGCCTCCATGCCCGCCTGTATCACATCTTGTATCCAAGCTAGAGGTGGTACAACAGGGTACTAGAGCCTCCATGCTCCCCATATCACATCATGTATCCAAGCTAGAGGCAGTACAACAGGGTACTAGAGCCTCCATGCCCGCCTGTATCACATCTTGTATCCAAGCTAGAGGCGGTACAACAGGGTACTAGAGCCTCCATGCCCGCCTGTATCACATCTTGTATCCAAGCTAGAGGCGGTACAACAGGGTACTAGAGCCTCCATGCCCGCCTGTATCACATCTTGTATCCAAGCTAGAGGCGGTACAACAGGGTACTAGAGCCTCCATGCCCGCCTGTATCACATCTTGTATCCAAGCTAGAGATGGTACAACAGGGTACTAGAGCCTCCATGCCCGCCTGTATCACATCTTGTATCCAAGCTAGAGGCGGTAGCACAGGGTTTTTTCCTGTTCTTAGGAAACACCTTTAACCCCTTCCTGCTTGAGCCCTTTTTGTGTTTCCATGTTCTCCTCTGACTCCTAGTAACTATCCCTCTCCTGTGGGTCAGTCTGATTACAGATGGATATTGTCTAATGCTTCTGAAAAAAATTAAACATAGTTTTTATTGTCTTTCTGCCACCAACTTCTGACCGCTATAACTGTGTCTTTCTGTTGATGGCGCTGTGTGTGTGTGTGTGTGGGGGAGGGGGTTGTTGGGTGACTTGTAGTTTTATCGGTACTATCTTGGCATATACACAATTCTTTGATTGCTTTTTTCCTGGAGACGGGGCGATCAAAAAAAAAGGGTTATTCTGGCGTTGCGCTTTTTTCTTTTATGATGACGCTCGCCGTGTGGGATTAATAAGGAGATACTTTAATAAACGGGACTTTTAGGAACGCTGAAAAACGGATTTTCAATTTGTATTAGCAACAACTGGGAACTTTATATTTTAATATTCTTTACTTTTTGTAATACAACCCCCTTTATTGTACTTTTATCGTCCTCACAGGGGACTTGAACTTACAATCATTTGATCACTTATTCAGCATAATGCAATGCAGAGTATTCCCAGGTAATCTACTAAAATCTATTATAGGCCACTGGCAGAGGTTAATATGAAAGTCCCCGACCACCGTGGCTCCTTCGTAGCACCGGGAAGGGGAGGATATCTCAGTCCCAACTGGGACATTTAAACGTACACAGTACATGTCCAGGACGGCAGGAAGGGCTTTTCTGAGATTCAGCTATTGATGACCTATCCCAATCAGATCAGCGGTGTTCTGACTGCTAGTAACACTGTAAAACCACAGGTGAGCACTGCTGCCTTTTCATTCGATCCTAGCACACAGCGCTGTGCATTTCGTTGTGGCGATGCGTGGTACTGCAGCTCAATCACACTTGAATGGGACTGAAGCATACAACGGCCATGTGACTGATGGACGGGACGTCATAGACTGACGAAGAGGCCACAAGGCCCTATCAAACAATCCATGCATTTCCAGTTCAAATCAATGGCTGTCCGTGTGGTTTTTGGATGGCTCAAGTCTACCAGAGCAAGTCTGCCGCTGAATGTCTCTCTACTCTGGCTTATAGTGGAGGTGGTCTCGAGCAGTGCCCCCCTCCATTACATCCGTATGGTCTAATGGGGCATATGGACAGAATTTACCCCCCCCCCCTCCCCCATCCTATTCCGATGGGGCAAGTAATTGAATGTAACTTGATTAGAGGCCCTCGCTTCTCCGGCCCCCATGTAATAGGCAGAGCCAGTAATTAGCTCGGTAGGACTGTTTCCTATTGTCACGGAGCAGCTTATGAGGCGTTTATCCTGTCAGCCGCGCGGTATGATATGCGGAGGCAGACCAGAGATTATGTGATCACCGGGCGCTCGTAAAGCATTAAATCATAATTAGTTATACGAACTGAACCGGCGGCTTCATCATTATAAATGGAGAAAAGCTTTTAACATATAGACGGCCGCTGCCCGGAGAGTCGCCTAAGTAATCGGGAGCGTTTGCATCCAGTCATTGAATGTCTGATTCATATTAGAGTCCATAGTCGTCACCGGTCGCTGCTGCGCTTCTTGGCGGCTACATTTAGTGTAATGGGGATGTTCAGCTGCTGTTTCAGAAACTTCTAATAAGTCAGAAGTTTAGTTGAGTGGAGATGCAGAGAGCCCAGCCGCAGGTAAGAAGCAGCCGTAGCCAAGCTATCGGTCCATGTGCAGCGTCCGAGGAGCGGGCCCTCAGACTAGGAGACAGCGGGGTAGAGTTTGAGCCTTGTCACAGGGCTCTACCGTCTCCCACCCGGAGGATAACCAGGGACACATCCAAGGGGCCGAGGAGAGGCTATTAAAGGGGAGGTGAACCTAACTGAGGTTTACTTTAGTCTCTTGTCACGGGTGACGCCACCGTTCTGTCTTCTGCGGTGAATTCCAGAAGATGCAATAATGAGCCCACCACAGAGGTTACTTTTAAAAGGCTGAATCGGGAACGGTCGGTAGCCATATAGACATTCTCCCATGACCCCGGGGTGCGGCATAAAATCACGTGACAAGTTTTCTGTGGATCAGTTTTAGTGTGAATCCACATTAGATGGAAGATCCGGCAATCGGAGCGACTTCCAACAAGGCCGGTCATCAGTACTAGACTTTTGCACACCACCACACAGTCCTTGTAATGTTTCTATGTATTTATATCTATACTTGCCAACCGTCATTTGATGTCCAGAAAACTTCCGTAAAAAAGGGGAACTGCTGGATGAGTTCAGGGACTGCTGGATGAGTTCAGGAACTGCTGGATGAGTTCAGGAACTGCTGGATGAGTTCAGGAACTGCTGGATGAGTTCAGGAACTGCTGGATGAGTTCAGGAACTGCTGGATGAGTTCAAGGACTGCTGGATGAGTTCAAGGACTGCTGGATGAGTTCAAGGACTGCTGGATGAGTTCAGGGACTGCTGGATGAGTTCAGGAACTGCTGGATGAGTTCAGGGACTGCTGGATGAGTTCAGGGACTGCTGGATGAGTTCAGGGACTGCTGGATGAGTTCAGGGACTGCTGGATGAGTTCAGGGACTGCTGGATGAGTTCAGGAACTGCTGGATGAGTTCAGGGACTGCTGGATGAGTTCAGGAACTGCTGGATGAGTTCAGGAACTGCTGGATGAGTTCAGGGACTGCTGGATGAGTTCAGGGACTGCTGGATGAGTTCAGGGACTGCTGGATGAGTTCAGGGACTGCTGGATGAGTTCAGGGACTGCTGGATGAGTTGACCAGTCTCCAGGGCACTGGAACGCACTATTTGCTTTGACCGCTGCTTCCTTTCTTCTGCCCTCCCCATGGCGTCTTCATCCTCCTCCCAGTTCTGCCTCCTCCCCTCTGGTGCTCAGAACTTCACAAGGAGGAGAAAGAATCATCAAGATGCACATGAAGCAAGATATTCACAAAGTCCAAAAACAGACAGCGGCACTCACCAATATTCCAATTCTGGTGGGGTGAAAAGATGCAAGCTTACATATGGGACTGAACCCACGTCCCTCCAAGACCCACGTTTACATCAGAGAAAAGCAGCCTCAGAGGCGGGCTCAAATCCAAAAGTAGTCCAGCACTTTGTCTGCAGTAGAAAAGAGAATTCTTCTATTCCCACGGTCACACAACAGCAACGTTTCGACCCGATATTCAGGGTCTTTCTCAAGCCAATACCATAACCTCACATGCAGCACTAAAGGGGTGAGAAGTGCAAAGGGGGCATTATTATTTTGTTGGGTTGCTATGACTTGGCACTGAGGGGGATTTATTATCTTGTGGGGGTGTTATAACTGTGGGGAAGGAACCAAAGGGGCATTATTACCTTGTGGCAGCACAAAATGGGAATTTCTACTGTATAGGAGCACAAAGGGGGAACAAAGGGGATTCTATCAGTACATACGGGCACTGAGAAAAGTGAAGGTAGCAGCAGGATGGGGAGCCTTCAGATAACCTCTTCCTTTTGGTGCCCTTCCTCCAGGGGGCATGGGCTGTAAATAGGGGGTATGGCATGTAAAAAGCAGCATGCCACACACAGAGAGTTTGCCTTCCCCGTCTAACTGAAGTCTATTTCCAGCTGGCGGTGTATTATGTACGAGACTCATTTATATCGAATTTAATTCCTGACTCTAAAAATGCAGAAATGGAGTCAGAAGGACGTACTTCTCAATTCCTAATCCTGCCTCTCGGTCTCTTGATTGCGCCCGTCTGGAGTTCCTGCCATTTCACATTTTTATGTTTATATTTAGAAGACGTTTTCATGTATTCTGAAATAATTTCCGTTCCAAATTGTCAGAAAACTCTCAACAGGTCCCCGCTCCCCCGGCGCAGCGCTAAAAAAGGGTTTTAATCAATTTCCAGACATCAAAGAGAATGATTATAAGTGAGCGCCATATGAAGTCTAACCTCCATTCCTCCCATATTACATAAATACCTACTTTGGATTTAATTAAGTTTTATGGAAGTTCCCAGTGATCGTTAACGCATTTCGTGCCGTTTTAACCCAGAAAAGAATCTGTAACGGTTTTGTATTATTTTTAGCTATAAATGAGTCTTTCCTCATTGCTTCACTTCAGACGGGCAGATTTTATTATGGCCACCTTATGTTCATGCCGTTGCCGCATCACCTGCTCAGGTGTGTTCCCTACACTGACCTCCAGTTAGAATTGTCATAGAACCTTATTTCCCCTCTCCAAGCAAATACTCTGCTGTATATGTTGAGATATGCGATAGTTTTCTCATGTTTTTGTCTCATTGATATCTAGGAAGGGGAAGATTAAAAGGCACAATAGAACGTACTGAAAGCAATTGTCTGTGCCACCTGATGCCAACTGTACCACTAAATGCAGAACATACTGTGTAAACACTGCGCTACTTCTGAAATTGTCCTCAGGAACGATTTAATGAAAAACGAAAGTGCTTAAAGCAAACGCACTCATTTGTAAATACATTACTTATTCTGTACTAATGCTGAGTTACATCCTGTATTATACCCCAGAGCTGCACTCACTATTCTGCTGGTGGGGTCACTGTGTACATACATTACTTATCCTGTACTGATCCTGAGTTACATCCTGTATTATACCCCAGAGCTGCACTCACTATTCTGCTGGTGGAGTCACTGTGTACATACATTACTTATCCTGTACTGATGCTGAGTTACATCCTGTACTATACTCCAGAGCTGCACTCACTATTCTGCTGGTGGGGTCACTGTGTACATACATTACTTATCCTGTACTGATCCTGAGTTACATCCTGTATTATACTCCAGAGCTGCACTCACTATTCTGCTGGTGGAGTCACTGTGTACATACATTACTTATCCTGTACTGACCCTGAGGTACATCCTGTATTATACTCTGGAGCTGCACTCACTGTTCTGCTGGTGGAGTCACTGTGTACATACATTACTTATCCTGTACTGATCCTGAGTTACATCCTGTATTATACTCCAGAGCTGCACTCACTATTCTGCTGGTGGAGTCACTGTGTACATACATTACTTATCCTGTACTGCTCCTGAGTTACATCCTGTATTATACCCCAGAGCTGCACTCACTATTCTGCTGGTGGTGGGGTCACAGTGTACATACATTACTTATCCTGTACTGCTCCTGAGTTACATCCTGTATTATACTGCAGAGCTGCACTCACTATTCTGCTGGTGGAGTCACTGTGTACATACATTACTTATCCTGTACTGATCCTGAGTTACATCCTGTATTATACTCCAGAGCTGCACTCACTATTCTGCTGGTGGAGTCACTGTGTACATACATTACTTATCCTGTACTGCTCCTGAGTTACATCCTGTATTATACCCCAGAGCTGCACTCACTATTCTGCTGGTGGTGGGGTCACAGTGTACATACATTACTTATCCTGTACTGCTCCTGAGTTACATCCTCTAGATCTTTTTTATTATAAAATTAAAAACATAACAGCAACAAAACAAACCGGCCTCACGGCTCACAGAGACAATAACGAAATACAAATTGTTAATACTAAATACAAAAGTCCGGCTCTCGGTCAACGAAACTTGTCCTTAAATTATAACTAAACGGTCCTTCTGGTCAGGCTAAAAATACCGCGCACACACTACACACCATCCAAACCATCACAACCTATAGAATCTGCAACTGAAGAAAACATGAAAAACGGGATACTAAACTAAGGGTTTGGGGGAGGAGACAAAATAAAACTATATTTAACAACGTAACTCAAGGGATCCAGTCTGACCTGATCCAGACCTGCTTCGGTCCAAATTATAATAAGCTAAGAACAAACCAAAATAAACAGCACATAAATGAGGGGGAAAAAACACATAATAAATCTTATCAATATAACTGCTTTTTTTTTTTTTTTTAACTTAAACCATCATTCTGTATAATTTTTTTTTTTTTTTAATATATAAAAGCACACAAAACTAAAATGAATTCAATTATCCCGACTATTCCTTAGCTAATTCCCCGCCACCACACACCCAGCACTCCACCCGTACAGTGCAGCCTGGGGGCCACGCCTGCATCCCAAGTCCGTGCCCAATGTTTCTGTCCAGGACGGGCCAAGCTGCACCGCATTACACGCCTTGCCCGCCGCAGCCTGAGGGCCACGCCCGCACCAGCAGTCCGTGCCCAGTGTTCATTGTCCGGGACGTGTCAAGCTATGGCTGAGGCATAAATCTCCCCCCTCCCCCCAATAAACCCCCACCCAACCTATCTATAACCCCTAACCCTATATACAAAACAAAACATATAACATATCTTATATTACATACCTACAAACCAACACTACATATCAATACCCGAAAGCCTAAGGTTCAGTTACCTGCAGCCGTACATACTTCATCTTTGACCGAAAACAAAAACTCTACTAGTGTCACACTCAGCCCTCCACCAGGACTGGATATGATAAGCCGGGCACCGACCAAATAGAGAAACACTATCCCTATGGTTAATCTGTCCCTACAATGTCCCTACTCCTTCCCTAAAACTTACCCTCAGAGAAACTGTCCCTACCTCTCCCTATTCTGTCCCTACAAAGACCCTAACAATAAGAAGACTGTCCCTAACGAAATACAAACCCTCTCCATAGGAGAGAGGCCTTAGTCGTGCCCAACCTCTCATAATCCAGAGAGCGCACCTTCACCAGGTCACCCAGGATGTTTCTATTCACCTCATCCACGGGGAGGATTTTCTCTTCCGTCGAGACTAAACACCGTGCATTCCAAATGTGAAACCTGACCACTAGGCTGACTAAGAATAAAGTGCACCGGTCCCTGCCACCAAGGTCCCTAAATGCCCCATAGACCCATTCCGCATACGAGAGGCGTGCCAACCTGGGCCAACCAATGGAGGCTCCCACCCGATTGTATACCTCTGTATTAAAGGGACACTGAAGCAGGAAATGCTCCATGCTTTCCAGCACATCGCTGCACTCCTGGCGGGGACAACCCCTATCCACCAGCGGCCTGCTCTTCAAGTTGCCCCTTACATACAGTCTCCCGTGGAAACAGCGCCAAGTCAAGTCCCAAAACTTCAAGGGGATCCTGTCAGAATTCAATAAACGTAACCCTCCCTCCAGGTCCCGACTTGGGCAGTCCTTGAGCGCCAGGGGCTTCTGGAAATGGGTCAACAGAACCCTCTTATCGAGGAGTTTCCTCGACAGAGTTCTGATCTCCCACATCCCCAGACCCCACCGACGTATCATCTTCAGAACCACGGTAGCGTAAGCCGGAAGATGCCCGTGCGGCGTGCGAAGATCCTTCACTCGCCCTCCTGTCTCCCATTCCTGGAAGAAAGGCCGAAGCCATCCCCAACAGGAGAATACCCACGGAGGAGCCCTCTCTTGCCAGAGGTTGCCTATATTGATCTTAACAAAGGTGTTTACGAGAAACACCACGGGGTTGACCATAGATAACCCCCCTAATCCTGACGGACGCCAGACCCAACCTCAAATGGGTGGCCGACCCAACCGTTCACTAGCGGGAAAGTCTCAGCCCCCGCGTACAATGTCTTGATCCAATTGACAAACCCCACTGGCAGGCCATATCTCAGAAGAACAGACCAGAGGTACTCGTGATTAACCCGATCAAACGCTTTGGCCTGATCCAAGGACAGCAGGTACCCCTCCCAGTGACCAGCCCTACCCTGCTCCACTGCCTCCCGGACACCTAGAACAGCACTAAAGGTGCTACGGCCTGGAACAGAGCAATGCTGGGCGCCCGAGAGGAGCCGGGGTGCAAACTTGACCAGCCGATTAAACAGCACTTTTGCCAGAACCTTCCTGTCCGTATTGAGAAGCGCTATGGGACGCCAGTTCTCAATACGGCTCGAGTCTTTACCCTTTGACAGAAGGATCAAAGCCGACCTCCTCATTGACTTTGGGAGAGTGTCCGAGGAAAGACACTCATTGAAAACCTCAGTCAAGAGGGGACTCAAGAGGTCCTTAAAGGTCTTATAGTACTCAGATGTTAAGCCATCCGGTCCTGGCGATTTTTTGAGCGCAAGCCCGTCAATCGCCAGTTTAACTTCCTCTATGTTGATCTCCTCTGTCAAAACATTAAGGGAGATGTCATCCCCTGGCTCAGGAACAGCTTCAGCCAGGAAAGCCGACATCACATCTCGATCTAGATCCCTCTTTCTCAAAAGGTGCGAGTAGAAGGATCTGATGACTTCCAGAATCCCTGATCTGGACCTGTTCAGAGATCCCGTACCGTCGATCAGTCCAGTGACAACTTTACGATTCACTGACATCTTGCAGTTTCTGTAAGGGTCGGGCGAGTGGTACTTCCCGAAGTCCCTCTCAAAAACCAAAGATGCGTGCCTATTATACTGACACCCTTTGAGCAAAGACTTCACTCTGGAGATCTCCTCGCGGCTACCTCCAGTCGAGACGAGATGTTCGAGTTTCCTCCTCAGGCCCTGATAAAGACGGTACTTACTCAGGCTCCTGAGGCTAGAGAGCTGGCGGAAGAACCTTGCCGCCCTGATCTTGAGCATTTCCCACCACTCTGACTTACTGCTACAAAGATCCAGTAATGGTACCTGGCTCTGCAGAAAATCCTCAAAGGACTGTCTTATCTCTGCTTCCTCCAGGAGTGATGAATTCAGCTTCCATAAGCCTCTATCCATCCGGGGGGTCTCTGCAACATTCAGGGAAAACAAAATCAGACAGTGGTCGGAGAATTCCACCTCAACAACGGACACTGGTGAAGAGATGGCTTCCTCCTTCAAATAAAACCTATCTATTCTAGACCTGCACTCGCCTCTATAATAGGTGAAACCCGCGTGGCCTGGGGTGTGCCGGATGTGGACATCCACCAGGCGAGCTTCGCTAGCTATGCTATTAAGCGCGACGCTATCATAAGTCAGCTTGCCTAGGGAGCCTCCCCTGTCACGGGTCCTCGTGACTGCGTTAAAGTCACCCCCAAAGATCACCTGCCGACTGGTAAAAAGGTACGGCTTGATCCTCATAAAGAGATCCTTGCGGTCCCGCTTGGTTTGGGGACCGTAGATGTTGATTAGCCGAAGCTCTTGTCCCTTCATGAGAACATCCAGGATCAGGCACCTCCCTATTTCTAACTCAATAACCCGTCGGCATTCAACCGCTGCGGTAAAAAGAACCGCCACTCCGCTATATGGCTCGGCCGCAAGAGACCAGTAGGATGGCCCGGACCTCCACTCCCTCTTTGCTTTATGTATAGCTGCTAAATTTGGCAGCCTGGTCTCTTGCAAAAACAAAATGTCGGCTTCAACACGGCCGAGAAAATCAAAGGCCGCAAATCTCGCCATATCTGACTTAATGCTGGCAACGTTAATTGATGCCAGAGTCAACGGAGCGGGTGCCGCCATCTTTGATGATTGAGTTAAATGGCTTTCTTCTTCCCACCCCTTTTCACTTCAGGGTCTGAGGAAGACCCCTTGCCACGTTTTTTTGATACCGAAAGGTCCATGGCAAGGGGCTCCTCAACCTCGTCGTCCTTGTCACCGGGCCCCGGGCCAGCCCTCCCCTTGGAGGTTACTGTACGCTCACAAGAGGAAGACTCGGCGCCCCCTGTAGGCCGCACACTTGCTCCAGGATCCTCACCCTCCACCTCCTCCTCTGAAGAGGAGAGAGCTTGGAACCTGTTGGAGAGCTCAACAAGAGGCGAGTTTGGTTTACCTTCCTGCACCTGGGCCAGTATAGGGGAAGTTCTTCTTTCCCGCATTGTTTTCTTTTTTTCCCTGGTGCCCTGCTTTCGCTTTTTCTGTCGCCACTCCTTGCCATCCTCATCCACACTTTCATAGCGGGAGGAATCTGAAGAAGTGGCAGCCTCCTCCCTCTGGATCCTTCTGACCTCCTCATCCAACTCGCCCTCCCCTGGAGCCTCAGCCACATGAGTCGCATCCAGAACAGGTGCCAGCATTGACCCACCTGCCACCTGGGTCTCCACCAGTTCTCTGCTCTTTCTGCGTTTCTCTTGGCGCCTTAGTGCAGCAGCCCCAACATGTTTGTTCTTCACAGGCTCCTGGACTCCTCCGCCTCTGCTGGTCCCTTCCCCTGCAGAGGCAACCTCATGGCTCTCCTCCGCTGGGGCCATGACCGCATTGGCGAAAGAGCGTGGACAGCGGCTGAATGGGTGACCGAGGTCACCACACAGGTGACACCTAATCTCCGCACAAGATGCCGCAAGATGACCTACCTCGCCACACAGAGCGCACTTGATGACATTACAGGCGGCACTCAAATGTGTGGGGTCGCCGCACTTGTGACAGAGCTTCGGTTGCCCCTGGTAGAAGGCCAGAATGCGATCCCTACCGAGGAAAGCCGCAGATGGTATGTGGGCCACCGAGTTCCCTGAACGCTTTAGTTTTACCATGAATGTCCAGGCTCCGGACCAGATGCCGTGCTCATCTCTGTTTTTTTGCGGCATATCCACTACCTCACCGTAGCGACTGAGCCAAGTCATGATGTCATAACAAGAGAGTGACTCATTACGGGTCAGAACGGTCACTCTCTTCACTCCAGTTTGGCGGGTTACCACTTGCGCAGCAAAACCACGCCAGCCGGGCTCGTCCATCAGCTCATAGTTCCCCCAGAAGAGCTCAAGGCCCTCTGGGAGAGCAAAGCTGATGTCGAACTCAGACGAGCCGTAGGGGTGGATAAGGGCATAGATGTCCTGCGCCCTAAAACCCATCTTCAGCAGAAGCTCAACCACTTTGCCCCTCGATGGGCATGCATCACTGCCTCTCCACTGAAGACGAGCCACGTTCCTACGGCCAACGTCCTGCCCGATTGTCGGCAGGGACCATACGGTCTCCCCCCTTTGCTCTCGGAAGGCTCCAAGTCCATGTCTCTCTACCCAAAGAGACAAGTCCACAACTCTACCTCCTACAGTCATTGAGCTCTCCCCTCTCCTCAAAGCCTCCAGGAGACGCCGCTGTAAGACACCGTCCCCGGAGCCCAAAGACAAGGAGGACGCCTCTCCCCTCCCCCCAGCGGCGACACTGGCATAACTTCTGCCAGATGTTGTCGCCGCTGGAGGGCCAACTGGATCCTGTCCCACCCCCCGACCATCTACTGAAACTGTACCTGCTTGATCAGCAGGCAGTGAACCTGGGGGTTTGGGGACATTTGGAGGTATAGAGACAGCCGCAGTAGCAGCAGGGGCAACAGGGGTACTCACATTCACACTCTTTACACCCTTCTCCTGACCAGGACCTGTCTTCTGCTTACTTAATTTTTTGCCAGAGGGCAAGTCCCCGACCTCAGCAGCCGACTGAGGCTGCAAACACGTGTCCGCTGTGCGTAATTTAGATGGATTTTTTGTTGCTGAAGCTCCGCCCACACCAGTGACACTGGGATCTGCAGCGGGACATCCGGGATGGGTGGGAGGATTGGCCGACCCGACCACCACCCACTGCTTCCCCTCAGCGCCCGACAGACACTTCAGGGACACAGGGGGGACAGCCAAGCCGTCATCTTTTTTGATGGTACCTGGCGCCGAATCGCCTCCCCCTCCCACTGGGTTGCGACCAACAGCGCCAGCGCCTCCGGTCTGGCCGCGACCCTTCATTTTAACCTTTTCTGCCTCCTTAACTCCTCTAGTCCCACTACTGGCACAAGCGGGCTTGGAGTTTTGGGTCGCATTAACCCTCTCTTCCCTGGTCCCCTGCACCGGACTCACAACAGAGGCCGGGTCTAGGAGCCCAGGGCTAGCTCCCTGGCCTGACTTTGCAGCCAGGCCAGGGTGCTTGGTTACGTAAACGAACCTCTCCTGGATGTAAGCTTGATTCTTCTTTTTCTTGGTCTTTTTTCCCCCCGCTGCTGTTTCTGGTGGTAGGTCGTCACCGAAGTGCATTGCCTGCATTCTTGCAGGGGACTCCTGCAGCATGATCTGCTGCAGCAACAGCGCCCCCTGTCCGCTGCTGCTGCTCTCATAGTCACTGCCATCTGGATCACTGCCATCTGATGATGAGGGCAGGCAAACCTGCTCCGCCGGGATGCTGGTGCCCGTTCCCGGTTGCAGCGAGGACTGCTGCTCAGCAGAACATGCCGCCTGCCCCCCTAAAGCTTCTGATTCCTCCGAGCTGCTGTGCTGGTAATTTCCCCCAGTTTTTCTGCTGCCAGGGCTCCTGGCTGCCATCTGGGAGAACCGCCTGTCATTAAGCAACTTTTCACGAAAGGGACCGCTGGTCCTCAGGATCCTCTCTTTTTCCTCCTCGTACATTTCTATTGCTTCTTCACAAGCTTTAATTTTCTGGCTTATTGGCACTTTCTTGCCACGGGGGGCTCGCTCCATGTCACAGCGGGCAGCCTGGAGCTCTCTACGCTGCTTTACAAGCTCCCTCCCGGCCTCTTCGTAGTCCCGCATGTGGGTGGCGATGCGGGATGCCAGCTCCTCCACAGACTCTCCCTTTTGGCGTTCGCCCCAACTCACAGGCTCCCTTTTGGCACTGACCTGCTTTTCTTTAGCCTGGCTTCTGGTCCTCCTGGACTCCGTATCCACCCGGGGTGTCGGGGTGACATTGCTGCTGCCCCGACTGGCTTTCTTCCCCTCCTGGGATTCAGCCCTCCCTCCCCCTGACCGAAGCCGGAGGGAGGAGGCCAGGGGCTCCATTGCTCCTGGAAGCCCCAGAAACTGCACGCTTTGCTGGGCCAAAACTCTGGAGCTGTGCCTGACACGACCACACCCTCTGGATCTCAGCAGAGCTCACCAGCACACACCCTTCTCCAGAGATGCACTCACTATTCTGCTAGTGGAGTCACTGTGTACATACATTACTTATCCTGTACTGATCCTGAGTTACATCCTGTATTATACTCCAGAGAGGCACTCACTATTCTCCTGGTGGAGTCACTGTGTACATACATTACTTATCCTGTACTGCTCCTGAGTTACATCCTGTAGATCTTTTTATTATAAAAGTGAAAAACATAAACAATAAACAGAACATAAATATCGCTCACTTGGCATAAACATAAACATAAAACCAAAACAAATTATCACTTGTGTTATCCATACTTTGCCTTACTGCAGGACAAAAGAAAAAGGTCCATCTGGTCCAAACAATACACACCGCACACTACACCAACCTGCACTCCAAAACTACACTCACTCATCCTCACCAATACATATACATTACATATAACAATATACACTACATACTACATATAACGATATACACACATGTAAGAAAACATCCCTAACTCACAGGATCCAGCCAGAAATACCAAAAAAGAAGAAAGAAAACGACTAATAACCGAAGCAATTATATAATAACACTAATGCAAACAACCATAACAAAAGTAATAGCAATAAGAACCACCCAATACCTTTTTTTTTTTTTTTTTTTTCTCCTTTTTAATGCCCACCACCTAAAGAATAAAACCTTACATAATTCTAAACTAACCCTATATCCAGACCAAACCACCACACCCCCCAAACAACCCCCTACGGTGCAGCCACGGGAGCCACGCCTGCATCCCAAGTCCGTGCTCAATGTCTATGTCCAGGACGAGCCGAGCTGCACCGCATACACACCCTGCCCGCCGCAGCCTGAGGGCCACGCCCGCACCAACAGTCCGTGCCCAGTGTTCATTGTCCGGGACGTGTCAAGCTACGGCTGAGGCATAAATCCCCCC
Source organism: Eleutherodactylus coqui (assembly GCF_035609145.1). Taxonomy (NCBI): domain Eukaryota; kingdom Metazoa; phylum Chordata; class Amphibia; order Anura; family Eleutherodactylidae; genus Eleutherodactylus; species Eleutherodactylus coqui. Next base: position 170,327,905 of record NC_089845.1, read on the forward strand.
CCCCCCCCCCCAACCTATCTATAACCCCTAGCCCTATATACAAAACAAAACATAACATATAACATCTCTTATACTACACAACTACAAACCAACACTACATATTAGTACCCGAAAGCCTAAGGTTCAGTTACCTGCAGCCGTACATAATTCATCTTTGACCGAAAAACAAAAACTCTACTAGTGTCACACTCAGCCCTCCACAAGGACTGGATATGATAAGCCGGGCACCGACCAAAAAGAGAAAAACTATCCCTATAGTTAATCTGTCCCTACAATGTCCCTACTCCTTCCCTAAAACTTACCCTCAGAGAAACTGTCCCTACCTCTCCCTATTCTGTCCCTACAAAGACCCTAACAATAAGAAGACTGTCCCTAACGAAATACAAACCCTCTCCATAGGAGAGAGGCCTTAGTCGTGCCCAACCTCTCATAATCCAGAGAGCGCACCTTCACCAGGTCACCCAGGATGTTCCTATTCACCTCATCCACGGGGAGGATTTTCTCTTCCGTCGAAACTAAACACCGTGCGTTCCAAATGTGAAACCTGACCACTAGGCTGACTAAGAATAAAGTGCACCGGTCCCTGCCACCAAGGTCCCCGAATGCCCCATAGACCCATTCCGCATACGAGAGGCGTGCCAACCTGGGCCAACCAATGGAGGCTCCCACCCGTTTGTACACCTCTGTATTAAAGGGACACTGAAGCAGGAAATGCTCCATGCTTTCCAGTACGTTGCTGCACTCCTGGCGGGGGCAACCCCTATCCACCAGTGGCCTGCTCTTCAAGTTGCCCCTTACATACAGTCTCCCGTGGAAACAGCGCCAAGTCAAGTCCCAAAACTTCAAGGGGATCCTGTCAGAATTCAATAAACGTAACCCTCCCTCCAGGTCCCGACTTGGGCAGTCCTTGAGCGCCAGGGGCTTCTGGAAATGGGTCAACAGAACCCTCTTATCGAGGAGTTTCCTCGACAGAGTTCTGATCTCCCACATCCCCAGACCCCACCGACGTATCATCTTCAGAACCACGGTAGCGTAAGCCGGAAGATGCCCGTGCGGCGTGCGAAGATCCTTCACTCGCCCTCCTGTCTCCCATTCCTGGAAGAAAGGCCGAAGCCATCCCCAACAGGAGAATACCCACGGAGGAGCCCTCTCTTGCCAGAGGTTGCCTATATTGATCTTAACAAAGGTGTTTACGAGAAACACCACGGGGTTGACCATAGATAACCCCCCTAGTCTCCTCGTGCGATATGTGACATCTCTCCTAATTAGGTTCAACCTGTTCCCCCACAACATTAGGAAGAACAGGTTGTAGACCCGGGTCCAGAGAGGTTCTGGCAAAATGCATACGCTGCCCAGGTAGATGAATAAAGGGAGCAGGTATGTTTTGATCAGGTTAACCCTTTCCCGAAGGGTCAAAGACCAACCCTTCCACTGGGCCACCTTCTGAGTGGCACCATCGAGCCTGACCACCCAATTTTGCATGGGGTAATCTCCCCGGCCGAATTTGATGCCGAGAACTTTAGCCGAGTCCTGGGGCACTGGAAGGGTGTCCGGGAGACTAAATGTAGGATCTCCCCTTCCTAACCAGAGACTTTCGCACTTATCCCAGTTGATGCCGGACCCGGATGCTTCCGAGTAGCGATCCACCTCTGCCATCACGTACTCTGCCTCCCCCCTCGAGGACACAAAGACGGTGACGTCATCAGCGTACGCTGCCACCCTGAGGGCGGCTTCCGGCACCGCCCGATCCATCCCGACCCCCGCCATAGGCCCACCATCAATCATCCTAAGGAAAGGATCAATGGCAAACACGTACAGCAAGGGGCTCAGAGGACAACCCTGACGGACGCCAGACCCAACCTCAAATGGGTGGCCGACCCAACCGTTCACTAGCGGGAAAGTCTCAGCCCCCGCGTACAATGTCTTGATCCAATTGACAAACCCCACTGGCAGGCCATATCTCAGAAGAACAGACCAGAGGTACTCGTGATTAACCCGATCAAACGCTTTGGCCTGATCCAAGGACAGCAGGTACCCCTCCCAGTGACCAGCCCTACCCTGCTCCACTGCCTCCCGGACACCTAGAACAGCACTAAAGGTGCTACGGCCTGGAACAGAGCAATGCTGGGCGCCCGAGAGGAGCCGGGGTGCAAACTTGACCAGCCGATTAAACAGCACTTTTGCCAGAACCTTCCTGTCCGTATTGAGAAGCGCTATGGGACGCCAGTTCTCAATACGGCTCGAGTCTTTACCCTTTGACAGAAGGATCAAAGCCGACCTCCTCATTGACTTTGGGAGAGTGTCCGAGGAAAGACACTCATTGAAAACCTCAGTCAAGAGGGGACTCAAGAGGTCCTTAAAGGTCTTATAGTACTCAGATGTTAAGCCATCCGGTCCTGGCGATTTTTTGAGCGCAAGCCCATCAATCGCCAGTTTAACTTCCTCTATGTTGATCTCCTCTGTCAAAACATTAAGGAAGATGTCATCCCCTGGCTCAGGAACAGCTTCAGCCAGGAAAGCCGACATCACATCTCGATCTAGATCCCTCTTCCTCAAAAGGTGCGAGTAGAAGGATCTGATGACTTCCAGAATCCCTGATCTGGACCTGTTCAGAGATCCCGTACCGTCGATCAGTCCAGTGACAACTTTACGATTCACTGACATCTTGCAGTTTCTGTAAGGGTCAGGTGAGTGGTACTTCCCGAAGTCCCTCTCAAAAACCAAAGATGCGTGCCTATTATACTGGCACCCTTTGAGCAAAGACTTCACTCTGGAGATCTCCTCGCGGCTACCTCCAGTCGAGATGAGATGTTCGAGTTTCCTCCTCAGGCCCTGATAAAGACGGTACTTACTCAGGCTCCTGAGGCTAGAGAGCTGGCGGAAGAACCTCGCCGCCCTGATCTTGAACATCTCCCACCACTCTGACTTACTGCTACAAAGATCCAGTAATGGTACCTGGCTCTGCAGAAACTCCTCAAAGGACTGTCTTATCTCTGCTTCCTCCAGGAGTGATGAATTCAGCCTCCATAAGCCTCTACCCATCCGGGGGGTCTCTGCAACATTCAGGGAAAACAAAATCAGACAGTGGTCGGAGAATTCCACCTCAACAACAGAAACTGGTGAAGAGATGGCTTCCTCCTTCAAATAAAACCTATCTATTCTAGACCTGCACTCGCCTCTATAATAGGTGAAACCCGTGTGGCCTGGGGTGTGCCGGATGTGGACATCCACCAGGCGAGCTTCGCTAGCTATGCTATTAAGCGCGACGCTATCATAAGTCAGCTTGCCTAGGGAGCCTCCCCTGTCACGGGTCCTCGTGACTGCGTTAAAGTCACCCCCAAAGATCACCTGCCGACTGGTAAAAAGGTACGGCTTGATCCTCATAAAGAGATCTTTGCGGTCCCGCTTGGTTTGGGGACCGTAGATGTTGATTAGCCGAAGCTCTTGTCCCTTCATGAGAACATCCAGGATCAGGCACCTCCCTATTTCTAACTCGATAACCCGTCGGCATTCAACCGCTGCGGTAAAAAGTACCGCCACTCCGCTATATGGCTCGGCCGCAAGAGACCAGTAAGATGGACCAGACCTCCATTCCCTCCTTGCCTTATGCACAGCTGCCAAATTTGGCAGCCTGGTCTCTTGCAAAAACAAAATGTCGGCTTCAACGCGGCCGAGAAAATCAAAGGCCGCAAATCTAGCCATATCAGATTTAATGCTGGCAACATTAATGGATGCCAGCGTCAACGGAGCGGGTGCCGCCATCATTGGTGATTGAGTTAGATGGCTTTCTTCTTCCCACCCCCCTTCTCATCCGGGTCTGAGGATGACCCCTTGCCACGTTTCTTGGACACTGAAAGGTCCATGGCAAGGGGCTCCTCGACCTCGTCCTCCTTGTCACTGGGCTCTGGGCCAGCCCTCCCCCTGGAGGTCACCAAACCCCCATAAGAGGAAGGCTCAGCACCCCCTGTAGGCCCCACGCTTGTCCTAGGCATCTCTTCCTCCGAGGACGAGAGAGCTTGGTACCTGTTGGAGAGCCCAACAAGAGGAGAGTTTGGATTGCCTTCCTGCACCTGGCCCGTTGCAGGGGAAGATTTCCCTTCCCTTTTTTTCATTTTCTTGGAGCCCTGCTTGCGCTTTTTCTTTTGCCACTCATCCTTGCCCTCACCCACACTTTCATAGTGGGAAGAATCTGAATAAGTGGCATCCTCTTCCCTTTGGATCCTCCTGACCTCCTCATCCAGCTCCCTGTCCCCTGGAGCCTCAGCCACATGATTTGCGTCCGGAGCAGGGGCCAGCATTGACCCACCTGCCACCTGGGTTTCCACCAGCTCCCTGCCCCTTCCGCGCTTCTCTTGGCGCCTTAGCTTGGCTGCCCCTGCATGTTTGTTCTTCCTTGGCTCCTGGGCTCCATCGCCTCTGCTGGTCCCCTCCCCTGCAGAAGCAACCTCACGGCTCTCCTCCGCTGGGGCCCTGACCGCATTGGCAAAAGAGCGTGGACAGCGACTGAATGGGTGACCGAGGTCACCACACAGGTGACACCTAATCTCTGTACAAGATGCCGCAAGATGACCTACCTCGCCACACAGAGCGCACTTGATGACGTTACAGGCTGCACTCAAATGTGTGGGGTCGCCGCACTTGTGACAGAGCTTCGGCTGCCCCTGGTAGAAGGCCAAGATACGATCCCTGCCAAGGAAAGCCGCGGATGGTATGTGGGCCACCGAATTCCCTGAACGCTTAAGTTTCACCATAAACGTCCAGGCTCCGGACCAGATGCCGTGTTCGTCCCGGTTCTTATTGGGCATATCCACCACCTCTCCATACCGACTTATCCAAGTCATGATATCATAACAAGAGAGGGACTCGTTACGAGTCAAAACGGTCACTCTCTTGACTCCAGTCTGGCGGGTTACCACTTGTGCAGCGAAACCGCGCCAGCCGGGCTCGTCCTTCATCAGCTCATAATTCCCCCAGAAGAGCTCCAGGCCCTCCGGGCGAGCAAAGCTGATGTCGAACTCAGACGTGCCATAAGGATGGATCAGGGCATAGATGTCATTTGCCCTGAAACCCATCTTCAGCAGAAGCTCCACCACCTTACTCCTGGATGGGCACGCGTCATTGCCTCTCCACTGAAGACGAGCCACATTCCTACGGCCAATGTCCTGCCCGGTTGTCGGCAGGGACCAGACGGTCTCCCCCCTTTGTTCTCGGAAGGCACCAAGACCATGTCTCTCCACCCAGAGAGACAAATCCACAACTCTGCCCCCTACATTCATCGAGCTCTCCCCCCTCCTCAAGGCCTCCAGGAGGCGCTGTTGCAAAACGCCGTCCCCAGAGCCCAAAGACGAGGAGGACGCATCCCCCCTCCCTCCAGCGGCGACACTGGCATAACTTCTACCAGATGTTGTCGCCGCCGGAGGGGCGACTGGATCCTGACCCACCCCCTGACTACCCTCCAAAGCCCCACCCTCCCGTACAAAAGGTGGCATACCAGCCGGGAAATCGGGGACACCTGTTCCTGCAGGAACAGGGGCAGCAGGAACAGGGGCAGCAGGAACAGGGGCAGCAGGGGTACCAACAGCCGCATCCATTACCGCACTCACTTCTCCATTAGCTGCTGGACCAGGACCCATGTTACCTTTACTCTTAATTTTCTCTTTATGCCCTGAGGGCAAGTCCATGGCACCTTTGGTGGGTGGCTGAAGATGTACTTCAACATTTCTTTTGACATTGGTGGCTGTAGCTCCGCCCACCTTAGCCACTCTTGGATTTGCAGTTCCCCCAGCTTTCCTTCCAGCAGCAGAAGGATGTTTACCATGTGTGGGAGGATCGGCAGACCCAGCCACCACCCCCTGCGCCCCCTCTGCACCGGAAAGGCGCTTTAGGGACACAGGGGGGACAGCTAAGCTACCACCGGTGGGACCTGGCGCCGGATCACGCCCCCCTCCCACTGGGACGTGACCAACAGCGCCAGCACCTCTGGACTGGCCGCGACTCTTCGCTTTCCCAATGCTCTTCTCCACCTCCTTTACTCCTCCATTCCCACTACTAGCACAAGTGGGCTTGGAGTTTTGGGCCGCATTAACCCTCTCTTCCCCAGTCCCCTGCACCGGACCCACCACAGAGCCCGGGACTAGGAGCTCAGGGTTACCACCCTGGTTTGACTTTGCAGCCAAACCAGAGTGCTTGGTGACATAAACAAACTTTTCTTCAATATACGTTTTTTCTTTTTTCCTCCTCTTTTTGCTTGAGGTCTCCGGGGGTAAATCATTCCCGAAATAGCAAGACTGCAGCCTCTCTGGGGACTCTTGCAGCTGTATCTGCCGCATTATCAGCGCCCCCTCTCCACTGCTGCTGCAGCTGTCGTCGGTGTCCTCCTGGTCAGATTCGCCTGACGTGGGGGGCAGGCTGACCTGTTCAGCTGGGATGCTGGGCCCTGTAGTCCCACCTGGCAGTGCTGATTGCTGCTCTCCAGAGCACCCAGCTCGACCATCCTGAGCAGCATCGGATTCCACCGAGCTGCTGCTGCTGGAGTGCCTGGCAGAGCGCTCTTTAATAGCACCGCTGCTCACAGACGCCATTTTGATAAACCTCTCGTCATTTAACAGTTTTTCTTTGAAAGGTCCACTTCTTTCCAGGATCCTTTCCCTCTCCTCCGCATAAAACTCAATGGCCTCCTCACAAGCTTCAATCTGCCGTGATATGGCCAGTTTCCTGGTACGGGATTTTGCCCGCTTCGCATCATGTCGGGCAGCGTGCAGCTCCTGCGTATATTTATTCAGCTGCCTCCCGACATGTCCATAGTCCTTCATATATTTGGCGATACGGGTTGCCACATCCGTTACAGACTCGCCCTCCCTGCGATCAGCTCAACTTGCCTGCAAACGTTGTTTTGCCGCATGGTCCTCCACTCTCTTCCTCTGGCTGCGGGTCCTCTTGGGCTCCTCCAGGGGAGTCAGGGTGACATTGCTGCCACTCCGACCAGGTGTTCTCCCCTCCTGGGGTGCAGTCCTCCCTCCCCCTGACCGAAGCCAGAGGGAGGAGGTCCGGGACTCCATGGCTGGAGCAAGCCCAGCACCTGTAGACTTTTCTGGGTAAGATTCCTCTCAGTGGTGACCACACCCTAGATCCTGCAGAGCTCTCACACACCCAACCTTCTCCAGAGATGCACTCACTATTCTGCTGGTGGAGTCACTGTGTACATACATTACTTATCCTGTACTGCTCCTGAGTTACATCCTGTATTATACTTCAGAGCTGCACTCACTATTCTGCTGGTGGAGTCACTGTGTACATACATTACTTATCCTGTACTGCTCCTGAGTTACATCTTGTATTATACTCCAGAGCTGCACTCACTATTCTGCTGGTGGAGTCACTGTGTACATACATTACTTATCCTGTACTGACCCTGAGTTACATCCTGTATTATACTTCAGAGCTGCACTCACTATTCTGCTGGTGGAGTCACTGTGTACATACATTACTTATCCTGTACTGCTCCTGAGTTACATCCTGTATTATACTTCAGAGCTGCACTCACTATTCTGCTGGTGGAGTCACTGTGTACATACATTACTTATCCTGTACTGCTCCTGAGTTACATCTTGTATTATACTCCAGAGCTGCACTCACTATTCTGCTGGAGGAGTCACTGTGTACATACATTACTTATCCTGTACTGCTCCTGAGTTACATCCTGTATTATACCCAAGAGCTGCACTCACTATTCTGCTGGTGGAGTCACTGTGTACATACATTACTTATCATGTACTGATCCTGAGTTACATCCTGTAGATCTTTCATTATAAAAGTAAAAAACACAACAAAGACAAACTGTAACAATAAGAATAACCATATAAAGCAATATAAGGCCCTTCCCCCACAGTCCATGATCCATAAACAAAGTAAATGTCCATATCCGGGTTTCCCCCCGCCGTACACACCCACACACATACACACTCTACATATAACACAATATACAACTATAACACAATATACAAGTATATACCTAAAATATAAAACTATGGAAACTATAACTACATAAACCTTGTAAACTATAACTCCCGGTCCAGCCGTGCCGCACTGCACCCACACAGAACAAATGTAAGCAATAACATAAATAACTGAAATAGCAACATAAATAACCAAATGAAACAGAAAGACCGAGCCAAACTGGCATAAAAAACTAACTAAAAATATGCTTTTTTTATTTTTTATTTTATTTTTTTCGGGTCCCCAGTGCAGCTTGGGGGCCATGCCTGCTCCACCAGTCCGTGCTCAGAGTTCTTAGTTCAGGACGTGCCAAGCCACACCAGGGTTTTTTATTAATAAATACCACACTGTGCCCGCCGCAGCCTGGGGGCCATGCCCGCTCCACCAGTCCGTGCCCAGAGTTCAATGTTCGGGACGTGCCAGGCTACGGCTCAAGGCGTGAATCCCACTCCCCCCAACTCCCCACCCAACCTACCTACCACCCAAAACGTGAATATATACAATATATACAAAACCATAATACACTCCAATACCAACATACATAATATATACTATATACATAACCCGAAAGCCTAAGGTCGGCTCTCCTGCAGCCCTACTTCATTCCATTTTGCCCAAATTAAAACAAAAAGCTTCATGGTGCACTCACAGCCCGCCACCGGGATTGGAGGTGATAAGCCGGGCACAGACATCAAAATGTACTATCCCTTGAATTAAAAAAAAAGGTCGCCCTATTCTCTCCCTAATTTGCCCTAGATTGTCCTTAGTCTGCCCCTCAGTCTGACCCTTCATGGAAAACTGTCCCTGCCCTATCCCTCCTCTCTCCCTATCCTGTCCCTCCTCTCTCCCTACTCTGCCCCTAGAAAATTAAGAAAAGACTGTCCCTAACGAAATACAAGCCCTCTCCATAGGAGAGAAGCCTTAGATGTGCCCAGCCTCTCATACTTCAAAGAACGCACCTTCACCAGGTCACCCAGGATGTTCCTACATACCGTATCCACGGGGAGGACTTTCAGTTCTGTCGAGATTAAACACCGTGCACTCCAGATGTGGAACCTGACCACTAGGCTAACTAGGAATAAAGTGCAGCGGTCCCTGCCACCAAGGCCTCTGAAGGCTCCATAAGCCCACTCCGCATAGGAGAGGTGTGCCAGCTGAGGCCAGCCTATGGAGACCCCTACCCGTTGGTATACCTCTGTATTAAAGGGGCACTGAAGCAGGAAATGCTCCATGCTTTCCAGCACGTCGCTGCACTCCTGACGGGGGCAACCCCTGTCAATCAGAGGCCTGCTCTTCAAGTTACCCCTTACATACAGTCTCCCATGAAAGCAGCGCCAAGCCAAGTCCCAAAACTTCACGGGGACCCGGGTTGAATTCAGTAAACGTAACTTGGGCAGTCCTTGAGCGCCAGGGGCTTCTTGAAATGGGTCAACAGGACTCTTTCGTCGAGGAGCCTCCTCGTCAGAGTCCTGATCTCCACATCCCCAGACCCCACCGACGTATCACCTTCAGAACCAAGGTAGCGTAAGCCGGGAGATATCCGTGCTGCGTGCGAAGGTCCTTCACTCGCCCTCCTGTCTCCCATTCCTGGAAGAAGGGCTGAAACCATCCCCGGCAGGAGTAGACCCACGGAGGAGCCCTCTCTTGCCAGAGGTTGCCTATATTGATCTTAAAAAAGGTGTCTACAAGAAACACCACGGGGTTGACCATAGACAACCCCCCTAGTCTCCTCGTGCGGTATGTAACATCTCTCCTGATCAGGTTCAACCTGTTCCCCCACAACATTAGGAAGAACAGGTTGTAGACCCGGGTCCAGAGAGGCTCTGGCAAAATGCATACGCTGCCCAGGTAGATGAATAAAGGGAGCAGGTATGTTTTGATCAGGCTAACTCTTTCCCGAAGGGTCAAAGACCAACCCTTCCACTGAGTGGCACCATCCAGCCTGTCTACCAAATTTTGCATGGGGTAATCCCCCTGGCCAAATTTGATGCCAAGAACTTTTGCTGACGTCTGGGGCACCGGAAGAGTGTCCGGGAGATCAAACACAGGATCCCCCCTTCCTAACCAGAGACTTTCACACTTATCCCAGTTGACCCTGGACCCAGATGCCTCTGAGTAGCCATCCACCTCCGACACCACAAACTCTGCCTCCTCCCTTGAGGATACGAAGAGCGTGACATCATCGGCGTATGCCACTGCCCTCAGGGTAGCCTCCGGCACCGCCCGGTCCATCCCGACCCCTGCTATAGGTCCACGATCAACCCTCCTAAGGAAGGGATCTATCGCAAACACATACAACAGGGGACTTAGAGGACAGCCCTGACGGACACCGGACCCCACCTCAAAAGGGCGGCCAAGCCAACCGTTCACCAGCGGGAAAGTCTCAGCCCCTGCATACAATGTTCGCAGCCAATCAACAAACTCCACTGGCAGGCCGTATCTCAGAAGGACTGACCAGAGGTATTCGTGATTAACCCGATCAAACGCTTTGGCCTGATCCAAGGACAGCAAGTACCCCTCCCACCCCTCCCAGTGACCAGCCCTACCCTGCTCCACTGCCTCCCGGACACCAAGAACAGCGCTAAAGGTGCTACGGCCTGGAACAGAGCAATGCTGGGCCCCCGAGAGGAGCCGGGGTGAAAACTTGACCAACCAATTAAACAGCACTTTTGCCAGAGCCTTCCTGTCCGTATTGAGACGCACTATGGGACGCCAGTTCTCAATACGGCTCAAGTCTTTACCCTTTGACAGAAGGATCAAAGCTGACCTCCTCATTGACTTTGGCAGAGTGCCCGAGGAAAGACACTCATTGAAAACCTCAGTCAAGAGGGGACTCAAGAGGTCCTTGAAGGTCTTATAATACTCGGATGTTAAGCCATCCGGTCCTGGCGATTTTTTGAGCGCAAGCCCATCAATCGCCAGTTTAACTTCCTCTATGCTGATCTCCTCTGTCAAAACATTAAGGGAGATACCACCCCCTGGCTCAGGAACAGCTTCAGCCAGGAAAGCCGACATCACTTCCGAATCTAGATCCCTCTTTCTCAAAAGGTGCGAGTAAAAGGATCTGATGACCTCCAGAATCCCTGATCTGGATCGATTCAGGGATCCTGTACTATCGATCAGTCCAGTGACCACTTTACTATTCACTGACATCCTACAGTTTCTGTAAGGGTCGGACGAGCGGTACTTCCCGAAATCCCTCTCAAAAACCAAGGATGCGTGTCTATCGTACTGGCACTTCTTGAGCAAAGATTTCACTCTGGAGATCTCCTCGGGGCTACCTCCAGTCGAAACGAGATGTCCGAGTTTCCTCCTCAGGCCGTTGTACAGGCGGTACCTGTCCAGGCATCTGAGGTTGGAGAGCTCTCGGAAGAACCTCGCCGCCCTCCTCTTGAACATCTCCCACCACTCTGACTTACTGCTACAAAGATCCAGTAATGGTACCTGGCTCTGCAGAAAATCCTCAAAGGACTGTCTTATCTCTGCTTCCTCCAGGAGTGATAAATTCAGCCTCCATAAGCCTCTACCCATCCGGGGGGTCTCTGCAACATTCAGAGAAAACAATATTAGACAGTGGTCGGAGAATTCCACCTCAACAACAGAAACTGGTGAAGAGATGGCTTCCTCCTTCAAATAAAACCTATCTATTCTAGACCTGCACTCGCCTCTATAATAGGTGAAACCCGCGTGGCCTGGGGTGTGCCGGATGTGGACATCCACCAGGCGAGCTTCGCTAGCTATGCTATTAACCGCGACGCTATCATACGTCAGCTTGCCTAGGGAGCCTCCCCTGTCACGGGTCCTCGTGACTGCGTTAAAGTCACCCCCAAAGATCACCTGCCGACTGGTAAAAAGGTACGGCTTGATCCTCATAAAGAGATCTTTGCGGTCCCGCTTGGTTTGGGGACCGTAGATGTTGATTAGCCGAAGCTCTTGTCCCTTTATGAGAACATCCAGGATCAGGCACCTCCCTATTTCTAACTCGATAACCCGTCGGCATTCAACCGCTGCGGTAAAAAGTACCGCCACTCCGCTATATGGCTCGGCCGCAAGAGACCAGTAAGATGGACCAGACCTCTATGCCCTCCTTGCCTTATGCACAGCTGCCAAATTTGGCAGCCTGGTCTCTTGCAAAAACAAAATGTCGGCTTCAACGCGGCCAAGAAAATCAAAGGCCGCAAATCTAGCCATATCAGATTTAATGCTGGCAACATTAATGGATGCCAGCGTCAACGGAGCGGGTGCCGCCATCATTGGTGATTGAGTTAGATGGCTTTCTTCTTGCCACCCCCCTTCTCATCCGGGTCTGAGGATGACCCCTTGCCACGTTTCTTGGACACTGAAAGGTCCATGGCAAGGGGCTCCTCGACCTCGTCCTCCTTGCCACTGGGCTCTGGGCCAGCCCTCCCCCTGGAGGTCACCAAACCCCCACAAGAGGAAGGCTCAGCACCCCTTGTAGGCCCCACACTTGTCCTAGGCACCTCTCCCTCTGCCTCCTCCGAGGACGAGAGAGCTTGGTACCTGTTGGAGAGCCCAACAAGAGGAGAGTTTGGATTGCCTTCCTGCACCTGGCCCGTTGCAGGGGAAGATTTCCCTCCCCTTTTTTTCATTTTCTTGGAGCCCTGCTTACGCTTTTTCTTTTGCCACTCATCCTTGCCCTCACCCACACTTTCATAGTGGGAAGAATCTGAATAAGTGGCATCCTCTTCCCTTTGGATCCTCCTGACCTCCTCATCCAGCTCCCTGTCCCCTGAAGCCTCAGCCACATGATTTGCGTCCGGAGCAGGGGCCAGCATTGACCCACCTGCCACCTGGGTTTCGACCAGCTCCCTGCCCCTTCCACGCTTCTCTTGGCACCTTAGCTTGGCTGCCCCAGCATGTTTGTTCTTCCTTGGGCTCCTGGGCTCCATCGCCTCTGCTGGTCCCCTCCCCTGCAGAAGCAACCTCACGGCTCTCCTCCGCTGGGGCCATGACCGCATTGGCGAAAGAGCGCGGACAGCGACTGAATGGGTGACCGAGGTCACCACACAGGTGACACCTAATCTCTGTACAAGATGCCGCAAGATGACCTACCTCGCCACACAGAGCGCACTTGATGACGTTACAGGCTGCACTCAAATGTGTGGGGTCGCCGCACTTGTGACAGAGCTTCGGCTGCCCCTGGTAGAAGGCCAAGATACGATCCCTGCCAAGGAAGGCCGCGGATGGTATGTGGGCCACCGAATTCCCTGAACGCTTAAGTTTCACCATAAACGTCCAGGCTCCGGACCAGATGCCATGTTCGTCCCGGTTCTTATTGGGCATATCCACCACCTCTCCATACCGACTTATCCAAGTCATGATATCGTAACAAGAGAGGGACTCGTTACGAGTCAAAACGGTCACTCTCTTGACTCCAGTCTGGCGGGTTACCACTTGTGCAGCGAAACCGCGCCAGCCGGGCTCGTCCTTCATCAACTCGTAGTTCCCCCAAAAGAGCTCAAGGCCCTCTGGGCGAACAAAGCTGATGTCGAACTCAGACGTGCCGTAAGGATGGATCAGGGCATAGATGTCATTTGCCCTGAAACCCATCTTCAGCAGAAGCTCCACCACCTTACTCCTGGATGGGCACGCGTCATTGCCTCTCCACTGAAGACGAGCCACATTCCTACGGCCAATGTCCTGCCCGGTTGTCGGCAGGGACCAGACGGTCTCCCCCCTTTGTTCTCGGAAGGTACCAAGACCATGTCTCTCCACCCAGAGAGACAAATCCACAACTCTGCCCCCTACATTTATTGAGCTCTCCCCCCTCCTCAAGGCCTCCAGGAGGCGCCGTTGCAAAATGCCGTCCCCAGAGCCCAAAGACAAGGAGGACGCCTCTCCCCTCCCTCCAGCGGCGACACTGGCATAACTTCTACCAGATGTTGTCGCCGCTGGAGGGGCGACTGGATCCTGACCCACCCCCTGACTACCCTCTGAAGCCCCACCCTCCCGTACAAAAGGTGGCATACTAGCCGGGGAACCGGGGACACCTGTTCCTGCAGAAACAGGGGCAGCAGGAACAGGGGCAGCAGGGGTACCAACAGCCGCATCCATTACCTCACTCACTTCTCCATTAGCTGCTGGACCAGGACCTTTATTATTTTTACCCTCTTTTTTCCCTTTTTGCCCAGAGGGCAAGTCCGTGGCACCTCCAGTGTGTGGCTGGAGATGCACTTCAGAGGATTCAGTGTCTGGCCTTTTAACATTTTTCCTTATTTTGGTGGATGTAGCTCCGCCCACCTTAGCCACTCTGGGAGTTGTAGTTCCTTCAACTTCCCTTCCAGGAACAGGAGCATGTTTACCATGGGTGGGAGGACCGGTAGACCCGCCCACCACCCACTGCGCCCCCTCTGCACCTGAAAGGCGCTTTAGGGACACAGGGGGGACAGCTAAGCCACCACAGGTGGGACCTGGCGCCGGATCACGCCCCCCTCCCACTGGGACGTGACCGACAGCACCAGCACCTCTGGACTGGCCGCGACCCTTTGCTTTCCCAACACTCTTATCTACCTCCTTTACTCCTCCATTCCCACAAGCGGACTTAGAGTTTTGGGCCGCATTAACCCTCTCTTCCCCAGTCCCCTGCACCGGACCCACCACAGAGCCCGGGACTAGGAGCTCAGGGTTACTATCCTGGTCTGACTTTGCAGCCAAACCAGAGTGCTTGGTGACATAAACAAATTTTTCTTGTATATATTTTTTTTCCTTTTTCCTCTTCTTTTTGCTTGAGGTCTCCGGGGGACAATCATTCCCAAAATAGCAGGACTGCAGCCTCTCTGGGGACTCCTGCAGCTGAATCTGCCGCATTATCAGCGCCCCCTCTCTACTGCTGCTGCAGCTGTCATCACTGTCCTCCAGGTCAGATTCGCCCGACGTGAGGGGCGGGTTCACCTGTTCAGCTGGGATGCTGGGCCCAGTAGTCCCACCTGGCAGTGAAAATTGCTGCTCACCAGAGCACCCAGCTCGACCATCCTGAGCACCGTCAGATTCGCCCGTGCTGCTGCTTGAGCGCCTGGCAGAGCGCTCTTTAATGCCACCGCTGCTTGCAGATGCCATTTTGCTGAACCTTTCATCATTTAACAGTTTTTCTTTGAAAGGTCCACTTCTTTCCAGAATCCTTTCCCTCTCCTCCTCATAAAACTCAATGGCCTCCTCACAGGCTTCAATCTATAATAATAATAATAATAATAATCTTTATTTGTATGGCGCCAACTTATTCCACAGCGCTTTCAGGCATGGATAAATGCAAAACAATACAACAATTACAACAGTTTGACAATGAGTGTATATATATATATATTCCTTCTAGGATTGACAATGAGTGTATATATATATATATTCCTTCTAGGATTGACAATGAGTGTGATTCTTCCTAATTTTATGCAATTTTACTTCTTTCTAATTTTAATATATTTCATTAAACTCTCTCTCTTTCCCATAAGGGGACTTTTAGTTTTGTTGTATTCCTTATTCCTTATTCTGAGTATTTCAGTCTTTACTAGCTGACGGCTTCACAGAGGACATTCCAGGGGGGTTTGTTAGTCCCGCGGCCGACCCCCCAAGCCACCAGCGGTCGGCAGGACTGAACATCCATTGTGATGCCAGCACTGACTGTTGCTAAGGGGGTAGGGTAAGGGGGCAGATACTTTCTGCGCAGCGCTGTCCGTGGGATACGGCACTCAGTTGGTGGCAGTGAATACGTTGCGCTCAGACGCTTCCTTACCTGCAACATTTGGCGTTACTGTTGCTTATAGAGCAGAATGATAACTTATAACAGCGGAACGGACATCAATAGAATAATTACAGCCAAGGACGACTAAAGTTCAAACAAGGCTGCGCTTCACCGTCCGGCGGATATTAAAGCACCGGAGAAATGTCAGAATAGAATCTTAATCAATCTCAGGAGCGGCGTGAGACGCCTTTATTATCCAGCAAGGGAGGAGTATGAATATTTACCAGACGTCAGATGCCGGAGGAGACGAGGACAATCACAGTAGGATGGATCTGGGACTGCAATGTTATAGTGAATGGGACTGAGCTGTAATACCAAACATATCCAGTGGGCCAGGGTGGCGCAATTTCTGGAAAGATTTAAAAGCAGGACTTCTGGTAAAAGCCTTTAAACGGGTACATATACTTCTGCAAGTGGTATTGCTCCAGCGCAGGGGTCCCTGAGGCCACATCCGCCTTATGGGGAGGAGTTCTTATCCATTTCTGACCTGTAAACATCTAGAGCCTTATAGTGTTTATCATTCTGTTTTCGATTTGCCGGTAAACAATGGCGGACGTCCGTAGTTTTTGATCAAGAAAAAAATTAAAATTCTGTTTGGCGACCTTGAGTCGAGCGCTCTGCATACGCCGCGGCACCACCTGTAAAGCACAGCCAACATCTGGTCACAGCGGCCGGGGTCAGAGAGAACTCCAAGCCAGCCCTTAACCCTTTATATGCCACAGTCAGCGCTGAGCGTGGAATTTATTAGGCTTAAGAGGGGGAGGGGCTCCCTCTGCCCCGCGAACAACCCCCTGTGATGTAGTCATGGGGCGCTGCTCACTTGCCTGACATGCCACGGTCTTCAGGCTATTAACCCCTTAACATCTCAGCGTGTACATTTACATCCTGGCTGTTTATATGGAGTGCGGTCTGTAGCCAATCCCGCTGCATACAAGGCGGTGATAGCGGAGATCTGCCTGCAGCAATCACAATCAGCGCTAACGCTGATCGCAGCTGTTAATTCTCTAAATCCCCTGATTGTTGTTTGGGGGTCCTAAATGGCCCCTTGCACTGCAATAATAGGGTACCGTCCGGTTGCCTGGAGCCTTCTGAAGACGCCGTCACAGACTGCCTGGAAAAATGTGATCTTGCGGTTAGATAATATAGTATGAGCGATCAGACGACAAGTTCAAGTCCCTTAAGATGTCCTCTGGCGGCTCGCGCCATCATTCCCAGATTATGGAGGTCACCCGCAGTTGTAGAGCGGCTCAGGATGCTGAAGACACGGATACATTTCTTTCTGTGTTTCAGGATACCTCGCAGTTTCAGGCTTTGTTTGATTAAGGTCGCCTTCACGCTGGTGTATTGCAATATGTAGAGAATAGAACCCATGGGATTCAACGGGTTCTGCCACATGCACGTGTGTTTCCAGCACAAAAACATCCCCAAAAACCGCAGCATGCTCTATTTACTAAAAATCCCCATAGAAGTCAATGGGAATGCACAAATGCGCAAGAAGATGCACGAAAGAACACTTCTTGAACTCATTAGACTACTTAGTCATTCCAGTGGGTGCCAGGGGTGTAGCTATAGGGGATGCGGTAGCATTATAGTTGGGGGCCCCTGTTACAGGTTTTGCATTGGGGCCCAGGAGCTTCAAGTTACGCCTCTGATTGGTGCCTATATGTGCGCAGAAAGAGTACGGTAAAAATACATGAATGCTCACAGAAGAAGCATAGTTCGTTCCACAAATACGTAGCACTTAGGCGGGCACAAATATATAATGGCCAGAAACACCTCTTTCTGGCCCCTCGATAAATGTTGTGTCTTTTATGTGGATGCTCTGTGCAAAGTGTCTTATCTGCTGTTATATGTATTGCACAGCTGCAGCATGTAAGAGGTTAATGTCTGAGCTAAGTGGCTGGGACATGTCTGGAAAAGTATCAATTTATGTCCTGTAATGTGATATGTGAGAGACTATAAATGTGAGTATCTGAGAGCGGGAAAGGGTTGAGTGTTGAGTGGAGTGTCAGCCGCATGGGGGTACCTTCAACCCTCATGTGGTGAAGTAATGGAGGAAGAGGAGAGGTATCCTGAGGCCTTCTATTCCAGGAGCCACCTCTAAGGAGTGACTGAAGTGGACAGTCTGCCATGCAGAGTGTCTTCAAGTGCTGAGTGTCTGTGGAGTGTTCCTACCCCATCCTCCTCCGGAGTGTTCCCCTTCCAGGAGCAGTACCTTACAGATAACATGGCCTGTAGGACCGGCCTCATCCTGTGTCTCCTCCCTGACCTCACAGTCTTTGTCTTTCCTGCACTGGCGTGTGACTGTTGTATTCTGACAAGCTTCAAGTAAAGTCTTTCCAGCCCTGTCCATTGCCAGTGACTGAGGTACTAAAGTTAATTGTGTGTGGACTTCCTTTATTTCTCCGCCGAGGATCATACATACCAGTGTGTAAGGACCGGTGGCGTCACGCGTGACAAGTCTACAGTCTACCACATGTATACAGGTAATGGCTGTCCTGACGTTGACTGGAAGAGGCCTACGGTACTTGGGCCAAGGTTCTGTGCGTCTCTCTGGGGAGGAGTCTGGTAGAGCCACCGCCACAAGTGCCAACCTTATCCCACCAACTCTGCAGTGTCGGTCTCATGTCTACGTGGCCACTGGGACACTGAAAATACACTTATGCTCATGTGAAGAGGGCCTTAGGCTTCCTACACAGGTCCGAGCGCGTTCTTGTGAAACTCGGCCCGATATCATGCATGTGCGATGACTTCATTCAGAAGACCGGGGTTCATGTATGCGCGTCTTGCAACGCACAAATCTCGCACGATTTTTTTCAGCCATGTGTCTCTCTTTCCTGCCCTTTTCTTCCCTCCTTTCTTTGTCCCATCTCCTTCCCTAACTTCCTACTGTACCCGTGTAGGACGGTTGGTACTTCCTTTCTCGCCCTCCTTGTGTGCCAGCTACCCCCTTGTTTTATAGTTTTTAGTGTTTTATACTACATTATCCATGATCACTTTAAGGGGGAGGGGTGGCTGCAGGCACGATCGGGGGGTCATGTGCTTCCTGTGCTCAGAGGAGTCCTCTGTAAAGCCGAGACAAGACGTGTCTACCTTTCCATCCACAGAGGATTGGATCTGGATGTGGCGCCTTCGTCTACTCAGTGAGCTACCGGAGAGATATTCTATCCTTGAGCATACCGCTGTAGGCAAGTCGGTACCTCCAGTCCTAAACTCCAACTGCCTTTCACATTTATGTGGTTACCAATCGGCTTGGGCCGGCCGAGTGATCAGAGGAGGGTTCCATAGTCTACCATCTACCGTGAATGGTTTGTAATGGTGCACGAGCTCCACCCCTTGGGAAACCCGCAGACCCGGTCTGACTGTTGTAAAATAAGAGTTACCGTAGTTCTGAGTGTGAAGTGGGGCATCCAGGGTTTGAATATATGGAGAGAGACGCCCCATAAACCGTAGGCACCTGAGAGAGGTGGGGAGACAAGGTAGATTACAACCAGACCTTGGGGCATGTCCCATTAGTGAGAGAGCCAGCAGAGTACCATCCCCCGCGGAACCCATGACCTCCCTCACCGTCCACAACTCTTACACCGGGTGATCTTCCCACATTTGCTTCTACCCTCAGTGGAGTCACTCAGGCTTGTTGGACTTGAATTAGTTTGCCCTCTGTTCTGTGAGCGTTGCCGCCGTTACGGAGGGGGGGGGGGGGGGGGGACTTTGCATTCTTTGTTTCCGCTTTCCCCAATTGTAAGTTTCCAGAGTTGTTGTATTTAGTATAAAATGTCCAGACGGTCGCTGTAGGGAAGTAGAAGATAGAGGCAGCTCTACCTAAGGAGCGTCTCGTACAAGGTGCAGCGTCTTCTCGTGGTTTCCTCACAAGTGTCTCTATAGGAGAAGAAAAAGCGAATAAAAAAAACAAAGTGAATAAAATGCCACAAAAAAATAAAAAATGCAGATGTCCCCTAAAAACCCCGAGGGGAGCCCCAGGGTCCCTCCCCGCGGGATGGAATTAGTCTGCGCCGATTACTGCCTCACAATAGTTTCCTTATGCGGTTTAAATTTTGCGCCTGTTAAAATCTGCACGTCTTTACTTCAAAATCACAAAATTAAACTCCGCAGTGGAAAAGTTTTCTGCTGCGACATGAAGGACGTCTTGCGCAATAGTTGTGGCGGATTTCTGACGTGCCAAAGATGGAATTCCACATTTAAAAAAAGCAAGATGTTCCATAAAACGAGATCCGCAATTAGAAAACACAACGAAATCCGCAGTAATTGACAAGAACCGCCTCTGCGCCGCGTCTTGCGGACAACTCCATCCCGTGCGGAGCGTCCCTCCACGCTGAAACATCCGCAGCAGAGCGCGCGTCTAACGTGTAGTGGGGGCGCCGAGTTGTGGAATGACAGAATGGGAACTTTATAGAGAATCGCTGGCAACAATCAGGCTGCCCGCCCAACACAGAGCTTTTTCACTGTGAAATTCGTTTTTTTTTCTGCAGGGTCCGTGGGACTCGTTAATGTCAAAATCGCGCAAAATCTCAATGCGTTTTTAACATTAGAAAGCCCAACAGACACCTGGAAAAAGAAAACGCTGCAAATTCGCAAACGCTGGCGGGTAGTCACCCTTAGGGCGCCCACCCACTGGCGTTTTTTTTTCACGGCCGTCCGGCACGGAATATTCCGCAGTCTAAGGGTGCCCACCCACTAGCGTTTTTTTACTGCGAAATTCGCGTTTTTTTTTTTCTGCAGGGGTCTTTGGGCTATGGGACATGCAAAGCTAAAATCGCGATCGCGCAAAATCGCGATATCTCGGTAAATCGCGATTTTGCGCGATCGCGATTTTTACATTACAAGTCCCATAGACCCCCTGCAGAAAAAAAAAACCTGCGAATTTCGCAGTGAAAAAAATCGCCAGTGGGTGGGCGCCCTTAGACTGCGGAATATTCCGTGCCGGACGGCCGCGCCCTTGGGTCTCGTTCTCGCGGATTATTCCCCGTGACAATGGGGTTCATTCACATAACCGCAGTTTTTTCCTGCATTCCGACTAAAAACGTGTGCAGAAAAAAAAAAAAAATAGAAGCGACACGCGATATTTGACTAGGATTCTGCGCCAATTCCACACAGAATTTGTACGAATATGGCCTTAAACTGTGGCAGAAATCAAAGGCGGAGCCTCAGAGTGCGTTCGCTGATCTGCACGCAGGTTCGCACGCGAATTTAGCCCCTTTCAATAGGACAAATCTGCGAACGGCCGCCTGATGGGATCTTCGCACAGACAAACGCCGTCAGTTCTTTATTCACACGCCGATTCTTAGATCTTCGCTCGGATCTCTGCAGCGTCCAACTGAATCCTCAAACAGCGCAGAAACTGAGGCGGAGCCTGCGCTGCCAATACGCACATCAGCCGAGCCTCGTACCGCCGGACAACAGATTCCGCTAAGACTCTCCTGCTGCCCTCCTCTGCACAGACATTCACCAGCGGGTCTCCAGGTGGGACAGAACTACAACCCCCAGCATGGCGGCAGCCCCTGAGGTCTGGTGATGGCGCTGTTCGTCCTCCTGACCTTGGACGCTACATTCGCAGCACATTAAAGTTAAACATTAACGGCTGTAAGTCTGAGGGCTCGGAGTCACCGCGGCTCCACACAGCGAGCGCCGCAATCGTCCGCCGTCTAAGTCTAGGGGATTGTCTAATATCAGAGAAATATGGCTGATTTGCTCCAAAAGCCGCGCCATTCCTGCTCTGGGGTCACGACTGCTGGGGTAGTGAGAGGGAATAGTGGCCACAATGGGAACACCTACCTTACGTCGCGCCCACAGATTTCTGGAAAGAGCATTAGGGCTCATTTACACGGGCGCATTACGGACCGGATTACACGCGTATTTTTTTTTTCGGGCGTTATTACAGACAGTACGCTCCATTGATTCGCATCGGTCGGTTCAGCTTGTCGGATTTGGGTCTGAATCCAGCTGGCTGCACACAGCCGGGTCAGATACTGGATGGGGTTCCCACAGCAGAATCTGACCCTGTGCCCGGCCGGTGCCCCCGCATACCCATCAGTCATCTTTATTATCTGTGCTGCAGATGGTCCGCCATCGGCCATACGCAGTACAGATTGTCCCACGCCGTCGGTAGGTGATGACACGGAATCCACGACCTGCCTGCAATGTTAATTGCGGACGGGCCGCGGGTTGGACGGCTTCCAGTGACTTCAATGGAAGTTGTCCGTGTGGACAATCGAATTTGCCTCTGAGACCAGCAAAGTTGCAATTGCTATTCGCTCGTGTGCAGAAAAAAAGCGCTTTTCCATCGTATGTCCTGGCGGTATTTGCTGCAGACGCCCACTCCAGATTCCGCAATACAAATATGCCCGTGTGCAGCCGGCCTTACGGACCAACATTGGCCACTAAAGTCAACGGGATCCCGTAAAAATGCAGTAAAACACGCGACGCACACGGATCTGTGAAGGTAGGAGAAATCTGTGGGACTTTTTTTTCCTTAGGCGCATGAAAACCGCAGTGAACACGCAAAAATACACAACAGCAACACAACATGCAGTCCTGAAGCATGAAAATACTGTGTATGCCACTCACCGTGTGAATGCGCTCTATGGCTGCCAGTGCGCCATTGCCGTAACACCTGGCGAATCGCGGTTTCTCAGCCCGTCATTATTGAGACGGGACGACTCCTTTAAGCACCATTGATGGAGTCGAGCTGTAATACGAGAAACAACCCAGAGGCGGAGGTGGCGCCGTTCCTGGTAGAAGGCAGCCATGTGTTACTAATCCTGGAGAGCCCTGTAAAAAGGCCATGCAGCATTGGGTGAAGGGTCGTCTACACGGGCATTAAGAGTCCCCGATCCCTGCCAGTGCCAACGTGTCTCTCCCATCACCCTATGAACAAATGCTCAGTTGTCGCTCATTGTTGTCAACTGGGACACCTCATGTCCACGGCAAAAACCAGGCCCGCCGCGGATTTCTGCTGCGAATGCACTGTAATTGTCTTTTACTTTTCATGCGGGAGATCACTTGAGCCCTATGAGCCCCCCTCCCTCCCCCGCACGCGTGATCCGCACTAAAATGGAGCGGGTCGTGTTTCCTTTCACGCACACGAAGTTTTAAAATCACTTTAAAATACCATCTGCGGCTATTTATCTACCCGCGGGGGCGGGGGGGGGGGGGGGGAAGGGCATTCCTATGGGAAATAATCCATGCGGATCCACTCCATGTATTTTCCCTGTGGACATGAGGCCTTCCATGAATATCCGGGGGAGGTTGGGCGCCTGCCGACACGTCTGCTCGCTCAGCCCATCAGGTACGTCATACCGCGTTCATCGAGGGCAGCGCAGCGACAGACGCCAGCAGGCTGACACTTTATGGTGCAAAGTTTTCTAGCTTTTGCACACCTACATATTCAGTTGGAAGCTTCTGGCACAGAATGGTGCCGGCCCCCCCCCCCGGGGCAAACCGCACCTCATGAATACACGGGACCGACATCTTGCTGCGCTCCCGCCTCATCTGATGCAGGAAGCTAAACGCACGGCCGTGTATTCATGCTGTGGATTCGGACCTGTAATACAAAGGGTTAAATCCGGTAACTCCAGGCCATGTAGGTGCAGATTTGGGCGCTGTGGATTTCACGCAGAATAGCTGTGGGTATTCTGTTGTGGAACGCCTGCAGTGACTCCGCCATGCAAGAAGGGGGCCTACAAAGTACCGGACGGATCGCCTTCAAGGGCGCACGGCCATGTAGCTACTCGCTGCGCATAGTCCACAGCTGAGAAACATCCGCAGGAAGTAAGAACGCAACGAAACATCCCCAAATCCCAAAATATTGCACGGCTGTAATGGTGGTCACCGCGGCCGGAGAGATCTCACACCGGCAGCTCCAGTGTCAGTGCTTGGAAACAAAGAAAAGTTTTTTTGTTCTTTTTTATATCCTCCCCCCCCACCCCCGCCCCTCCTCCATTCAGCTTCCGCAATAAGGGGCGGCACACACTGTAATATTAACTTACTTTATAAATTGCAAAAATTTGACATTTTTTTTTCAGCATCTTTCAAAAATATCTGTATGAAAATATTTATATTTAAATAGAGAAAACAATCGGTTTTCTACAAAAACATTTGTGTCCTCCAGGCGACGTCCCGCTTCAGCTTCTTTACATTCCAGAACGTCGGGACACTCCGGGTCTCATTCCTCAGCAGAGATTGGTCCAAAACCAAAAGATCCCCCCCCACCCCCACATCCATCTCATCTGCAAGATGCATTCTAGACGTGAAGACAAGGATTTGATTGGACGATGCAGCTTGATGCAAACTTCACTCCAATACAGTTGTGTAAGCGAACCCCAGTATGGCGCCGTCCCCGGAGGACCGTGTATCGAGGCAGCCAGCCGACCCCCACGGACTCTAGATTCACCTTTAAGGACTTCTTCGCAGCACACAGCAATGAATCCAACCCGTTCAGCTTTTGTGCCCACAAATACGCAATAAACAAACACAGACGAGCGCAACGTACAGGGACTGACCAGGATTGGAAAAACAGGACTACCTTCTTCCCGAAACAGCAGCACTCCTGTTTACAGCCGGTATATAGTATTACTACTCAGCCCCAGTCACTTCAGCTAAGCCGTACAGATGTGCTGCTCGTTCTTGGAGGAGAGCGGCCAAGTTCTTCCAATGCTGGACACCGCTTTACCTTAGGAGCGTCGTCCGTACAGGTGATAATGGCTCAATATAGTCAGTATGCAGGAGGCTTCTAGGTTCTTTCTGGTGGAGGCAACAGGCAGCTGCAATGTTATGACCTAAAGGATAGGAGCCCGATCTGTGGTGGTCTTTCAAGCACTGGGACCTCCACCAATCACGAGGGTCACATGAGGGACTGCCACAGAGCAGAGCACTTCCCATAAGGAATGAATGAATTAAGGTGGTATATGGGAACCGTTGTGAGCATGCAGGTCGCAGCAGCTGGACCCCCACTGATCAGAGGCTTATATTCTGTCCGGTGCAGAAGAGAAAACCGTTGCAACCACCCCTTTAACCATAACCATATATGGCCTCTGGAACTGATAGTATTTAGACAGCCATTGGGTCTAAAGTCGTTAATTTATGAATTTGCTAATATCCATCACACCCACGAGCACCCTAGGCGACCGAGCCTTGTGACTACCAGCATTCTAACGCCCGTATTATGGCCCCCAGCCCCCACCCTTTACCCCGTGACTACTGAACCAAACAGACCCCGCAATAAGACCCTCTGATGATCCAGGTTCGGTTCGCACACAGGGTGGGGTGGGGGTCCAAACACTGAAGCACGACCAATTATATGACCCGATAAGGACACTTCCCGTCCGGCCGCTGGTCACCGACAGGGAAGGAGCCGACCC
Organism: Eleutherodactylus coqui; assembly: GCF_035609145.1. Taxonomy (NCBI): domain Eukaryota; kingdom Metazoa; phylum Chordata; class Amphibia; order Anura; family Eleutherodactylidae; genus Eleutherodactylus; species Eleutherodactylus coqui. Next base: position 170,353,030 of record NC_089845.1, read on the forward strand.
AGAACATACCAGCTCATTAAACACACAGATTGTTCGGTCATCAGTCTCTCCGATATGTAATTAAAGAGAAGAATCTGAAAAACTATCAGAACGGGGAAAGCAAAGGTGGGAAATAAATTCCATGACTGGGTTCATTTCTTTATGCAGATTGAGGAGTGAAGAGTCATAAGTCGGCTATTATGGCCTTCTCTGCCGGAGGACGGAGCAAACACTGGTGTTGTTTATTAGAACGTGCCGCACAGTTTAGTAATGGCTCATAATCTCCGAGGAGGCAGAATGCAACGTCTGACATTTAAAGGGTTAACAGCTCCGATGAGCGGCTTATCCAAGCTGTAAGAAACAGCCGGCACCTGCCTAGTACGGAGCGGGATCTACCCGCCATCTCCCTCCATATAAGCATTAGTTCGGACATACGAACAAAATGTACTTACAAACAGCTTCCTGCAACAGAACCCGTTCATAAGTAGGGGACTCTGTATGCCCGGCATGCGGCTCCATCTCAGGCAGATCTATAAATGATGAGAGTTGTGGGGTTTACATGAATGGTAATCGGAGGCCCTAAAAGTGGTTCCCCCTTGGTCTATAAGAGGCTCTCGGAGGCCCCTTGTGTGTAGTGACCTCTTCTTCCGCTTGTAGAGCTTGTTGACCACTAGACGCCTCTACGACGCAGAGAAGAGATTTCACCCCGTTACCAGAGTCTGAGAGGGGCGCATTATTGGGATGGGAGAAGCTGGATGGTCGCATCAATAAATTGTCCCCCTCCGGCCATTCTGACCAGACTGTTAGGGGGTGTTGGGACCAGTGTATGGGAGCACACAAGGTGACCGGGCTCAGGACACCCCCTACAGACCACCAGTAGAGAGGAGCATCTGACCAGACTGTTAGGAGGTGTTGGGACCAGTGGATGGGGATATACAAGGTGACCGGGCTCAGGACGACTCCAACAGACCACCAATAGAGAGGAGCATCTGACCAGACTGTTAGGAGGTGTTGGGACTGGCGGATGTGTGAGGGCACACAAGGTGACCGGGCTCAGGATGCCCCCCTACAGACCACCAGCAGAGAGGAGCATCTGACCAGTCTGTTAGGAGGTGTTGGGAACAGTGGATGTGTGAGGGCACACAAGGTGACCAGGCTCAGGACGCCCCCTACAGACCAGCAGTAGAGAGGAGCATCCAACAAGAGTGTCCAAAAGAAGAATTTTCCACACACAAGGGGGGGGGGGGGGGGGGGCACAGGAAACATAGGGGACCTGTATCACATCTTGTATCAAGCTACTTATCCTTTACTGACCCTGAGATACATCCAGCATTATACTCCAGAGCTGCACTCACTATTCTCCTGGATGCTCTTGCAAGTAGCAGACCAGCTTGTCCTCAGACACTTAACAAGGAAGACAAATCGCTAGAGCCATCTTCATACACTGATCAAGCAGAGACTGCAGGGAGACTTCAGCTCTGAACTACAATACAGCCTTTACTCGGAATTAGTGACCTTGAGGTTCTGTAGAATCCCTCCAGATATAATAAGCAGATCAGTGTTACAAAGGCAATTACTTACATTCCTCGTGAAGTAGAGCTGGGGCGCCTATTCTCGGCACTCTGTTCCTCTGTTATTTCTCCTGGAAATGAATGAATTTGGCGGGGTTCACACTTGCGCCATAATTTTCTATGGTTCGGCTCCATCATAGGAGCTGAACACTGAAAATGAAAACCTGAAAGGGAGTCTGTCAGCCGGGTCATGAAGTGGGACTCAATGAGCTCTGAGTCACGGAGGCGGGCCGTGCAGGCTTCTCCCCGCCTGCAGACTGACAGCTCTCTCCCTATACACAAGAAGGGAGAGAGCTGTCAGTCTGCATGATGTGGGCAAGAAGTAGTCAACATGGCCCATCTCGTGACTCGGAGCGCAAACCTGGTGACAGAATCCCATAAGATGCTGGATTCCCCACATGACAGGCACAGACGGCGTTTACTATAATGGGCTGCATCAGGTTTCCATCATGCCCCCTGGCATTGCAAAGATAGCGCAGCATGCTCAGTCAGTTTGTGAGGAGTCAATGTTGGGCACTCCAACGCAACATGGCCCAGGCTGACAACTGGTATTACCATTCCCCTTGTCACAAAGCAGGACCATATCATCACCAATTGCATAGGATGTGAGGATGCTTCATACCCCATTGACAAGGAGAATGGCAAGAGTGTATGCAGTTTCCAGGAGGAATAGCAGAGGAACAGCACAAAGTTAAAAAATAAACAAACAAAAAAAACCATGTATTAGAATTATATGGGGAATGCAAGTATTTACCAAAAAAGGAGAAGTCTGAAGACACGCTTAAAGGGCTTTTCCAGGCAACAACACCCCCCCCAAAAAAATAATAAAATTCTGAGGAACAGCCAACAATAGTCAAATGCCAGGGATCCCCCACCCCCACACCCCCCACACACGGAACTGCCAGAGATTACCCGGCCGGCTGTAAATGCAGCGGGCCAGATGTGCATCATAGTAAGCAGCACCGGAAGTGGCCTAGTTGGCTTCACATCTATAGAAATCAATGGGAGCTGAAGCCTCTTATTACCCTTCTGACCCTGGGACGGCCGTGGAGGTGGAGGAGCTACTGCAGCTCCCATAGATGGCATTGGTAGGGATGCCAGCCAGACCACTTCAGGTGCCATCTGCTAGGACGCACGTCCGGCCCGCCGTACTGACAGTGGATCAGGTGATTGCCAGAGATGGGTTTGCCCGGAAAACAGCCTTTAAATCTGCATATAATACTAGAGATACCCTACAGCGAGCGCCAGTCACACAGCAGTCCCTATGTGCAGAGCGGGCAGAGGGCTGCCGCAGCAGGGAGTTGGCCGTTCAGAGCAAAGGTCACAGCACAAGTGTTGGCGCACTTCGAGGACAACACAGGAAAAACCTGGAAGCAGAAGTCTACAGAAGTCCTGTGGATAACCCGCCGCCAACAGATGAGTTCGCTATATGTACACAGCGCCATGGATCACTGATCGCTCCGCTCACAGGATTAACACTTCAGGCAGCTGCTGGCAAAAACTTTCCAGCCAAGTTCAGGACTGAGGTCACATTGAGACTCACTAGGGTTTTAGCATTACCTCCTTCTACTAGAGTCCTAGGCAGTCGATTTGGGTTCACCCATGTGTGGCAGAGAAACCCACCATAAAACAGCGGCAGACCCCCCGCACAACCAGTATGTGGATGTCACCCCTCGGCACTGAAAGGGACAAAATCCGCAGCAGGTGAAGATTTGTTAGAGAGATTTTCTGGACAGAAACTATTAATGAGCGGTCCTCAGAATAGGCCATCAATAGTTAATTGCAGCTCGGGGTCCTGGCCGTCAGTGGAGCAGACCGGTCATCGCCAAAGGGGACGAAAACAGACCCCCCTAGTCGGTGCAACAGGCCAGGCATCGCCATAGGGGATGGGAGCAGACACCCCCCCAGTCAGTGCAGCAGGACGGTCACTACTATAGGGGACAAAAGCAGACCCCCCCCCCCCCCCCCCCGGTCGGTGAAACAGGTCGGTCATCACCATAGGGGACTGGTACAGACCCCCGTCAGTGCAGCAGGATGGTCATCGCCATAGGGAACGGGAGCAGACCCCCCCCCGTCAGTGCAGCAGGATGGTCATCGCCATAGGGGACCGGATGAGACTCCCCCGTCAGTGCAGCAGGCCGGTCATCACCATAAGGGTCATGACCGGCCTGCTGCACAGAAGTGGCCTGGCAGCTTCACTCCCATTGAGAGCTTTAGGAGATGAGGCCGCTATTACACGACCGACCCCGATGTCAGAGGCGATAGAGGCGACTGCCATGAAGCCGAGCTATGGGGCTCCGGCCATTAACTATTTTGATGACCAGTCACCAACAGAAAAAGCCGGATAGACCCGGCTCTGTGGCAGTCATGTACTCCAATAGGGAACAAGGGTTTGCTCTCGGCCCAACGTCTTTAAGATCCCACACATGTTGTTACTGTAACTGCTGCAGATTTTCTGGGTGTAAATCCACTGTGGGTTTTTTTGTACATGCGGACGGACCCCAGATGTGTCTGAGGGGTGGTGCCCACCTTTAGGCTGCGTATAGAGCAGCCCAATATGAAGGGTCATTTTACTGATAATATACTTTGAAATGGAAGACTACACCCCAAATTATCACAAATTTTGGCACTTGGATGTTTTTGAATTTTGTACAATTGCTGCATTTTTTAGAGCACAAAAACAAAAGTACTTTGCTGCTTCTTAAAACATTCTGCGGCTACTTCAGAGGAGGCAACAGGGGCGGCTGTCTGCATTGTGGCCACAAGGCCTGGCCTGACCACGGGTCTAATGGCCACAGCTAACAGTGTTCAAAGGCCTCTGTCCTCCCGGCCATCAGACCCGCGGCCGGCCGTGAGGCTCAAAAATGTCTCCCATTATGTTGGTCTGAAATTAGCCTAGAGTAGAACTTCTGAAGCCTCGCGGTCAGTAAGGGTTTCCCAGCCCGCCCCGTTGTCTGTGGAGAACGAATTCCAAGTCAGATTAGATAGAACTTTTTGTCTCTTTAGTAATCCGCAGACTCTCCCATCAGCAGATAACGTGCCAACCCGGGAAACTAATGCCTCGATACACGGCCCTCCATAGACACCAATCACCTGGCAACATCTTCACTCTGAGTCAGTGGGCCTGATGCACCCCTGCCAAACACGGACACCAAGGGTTAAACCCCCGTATACAAAAACGGATTCCCTCAGCATCAACAAACCACAGAAACATGACGGTGTCTTCCCCGATCTCAGATGAGGACCAGTGATTTACACCCCCTCCCCAAAACTATTTTTTCTCCCCCTGAGCCCAGCGGTCCATTTCCCAAAATTAAAGTGTACAAATCATTTTTATGGAGCACAAAATGTGACTGTTATGCAAATCGGCAGCTAAGAGAAGACATTTAACGTTATGAAACCTCACAGCCGCACCGAGCGGCACCTTGGTGACGGAACAAGAGAAATTCCAAAAATTAAATCAAATTAAAGGAAATACAAAAAGTTTTCTGTGCCGATATTTGGCACCGGGAATGCAAAAAGAAAAACACCACAAGTGTGAATCCGAAGGGATCAGTCGGGTCAAAAAGAATATCCATTCGGTACAAAGGAAGTAACCAAACTCCAGAAATGTTGCAGTGTGGATGCATAGTGCTGAAGCGTGATCAGACATGGGCTCCAACTCTGTAAACAGCGGAGGGGGCTCTCTGCTGTGCAACCTGGTGGTGAAAGGGTTAACGCCGAGGCAGAACTAATCAGCTTTCCTTTCACAAGCCATTTGAGTAAAACTGCAGTGAATCGGCCCAAAGGGGTTTATAACATCTCAATTTCGCAGCCTTCAGTTTTAATCCATCAGTTGGCATTGTGATCAGTCCTGACCTCATCGTCAGCGTGGAGGTGGTTGGAGAGTTCCTGGAGAACCGCCGCCTTCCCGATCTGATCGTTCCTCCTCCGCTCCATGATCAGATCCTCCAGGCTTTGAAATTCCAACGTGTGGCTTTTCTTTTCGGACAGCTGGATCTTTAACCTGTAGGGCTGTTTGCCTATCCTGATCTCGCCGCCTATCTTGAACTCGCGCTTTCCGTATCGACACCAAGCTGCGAAGCATTCAGAGTTCCTCCAGCTCAGCTCCTGCTCTTTGGCCCCCGCCTGCTCCATGGCGTTCTGTACCACCATCTCAGGGCTCAGGGGTTTGAATTTATATTGGTCGTTGACAATCCTGCCCCTGCGGCCCTGGCTGGCGTCGGTCATAAAGCTGTTGGTGATGGCCAGTCGGTATAAATGGACCACTTGGAAGTCCCCCACGTAGACCACCCAGTGGGGATACTGGTTCTTGGCGACAAACTCCACCAGGTCCCCAGGCTTGCATCTGTTCAGGAGGTTCTCCGGGGAGTAGGTGCTCACTTGCTCTGCAGCCCCAAACCCCTTTTCGTAAATACATTCATCCCTATAATAAACCGAACACTCCACCTCGTTGCAGTGGTCGTACTGCAGATCCTCTTGGAGGGGTCCTTGCTTGTCAGGGTCATGTCCGGGCTCCTCCAAGTCATCGTCATCGGCCGAGAAGATGTAGGAGACCCCGATCCTGGGTCCGTCATCCTTGTCCACCCCTGTGGGATCGGCCGTTGGGACTTCTTTATAACTTAGATGAGTCAGTTTCTCCACCTGGTTGCCCATTGCCCTGGAAGACAAAGCGGTAGCCGTAAGAGTTCACATTCCACCTGTTGATCGCTTTATAGGTGCTGTGAAACCGGAGCTGAGGCAAGGAAAGCATACACCCCAAGGGACAGGAAGGGCTGCTTTCATTTTCAGCAAGTGCTATTAACCCCTTCTATGCCAGATCAGGCTTAAGAAAAAAAGCGATATACAGATAGTGAGCAGCAAATCATTTCCTTAGCAAGAAAGAAGTTTGCAACTTACCAGGCAGCGATGCAGGGCACCAGCTCCTCTGCCACCTCCGCCAGCCAAGGTGTCTGCAGCGACTAGCTCAGGAGGCACCATGGATGGATCATGCTGTGCGCCTTGCCCTGGTGTCTCTACGGTGGGCAGTGCCAGACTGAAGCAGCCTCACCAAGGGCTGAGCCACCAGCCTACTGCTCAGGAGCTCCAGATCCGGCTGAGCTCTGCAAGCTGCAGCCCTCCGCATTTAAAGCGGCAGTGCACCTTATTGTTTGCTTCCTGAGCACAGAGTGACTCTTTGCTACCCTGCCCCTCCCTTTGCATCTGATGACAACTTAACTCCTTCCTCACTGCACTGCTTTCTAGCTTTTGCACAGTTTAGCAAGAGCATGTGTAAATATTTAACCCCTTGTTCGGGGACATCTCTGGGCTCTTTAAGGGCATTTCCATTTTATACAAATAAACACATAAAACCTAAAAGTAAAAGTAACAAACACATTAAAATGTATCTAAAGTCATTCCTCCCTGTGGCATCATGTGACTGGCGGACCTGAAGCTTCATGGGCTCAGGATCACACAGGGTCACACCTTACTAGATGCACGGCGCCGGCCGGATGGACTCCTTCAAGTCCACATATCAGACATCAGATTTTGGTGGAATGTTCTGCTGCGTCCGGCGGGATATTCCGGTCCGCGTGAAAAAGCCTCATATAAGACATCAAGTTGTTCGTTCTGTTCCATCATCTGTATATCAGGGCCGGTGACGACCAATTAGCTGCCCTTTCATTGTCTTTACGGCTCTTCCACATTGATGTACGTGGATTTCCATCCGTGTTTCTGCTTGTTGGCATTTTTATGGCGGTGCATTTCAGCATCTTGTGAAGGAGATCTTTTAAATGTCTTGTAGTGTAAATGCTGAAGAGCTTCCACAGCAATGCCGCTAGTCTCCGCCCTAAGAGGAGGCGGCCTTAAGAGTGGCAATGCCGCTAGTCTCCGCCCTGAAAGGTGGCGGCCTTAAGAGTGGCAATGCCGCTAGTCTCCAACCTGGGAGGAGGCGACCTTAAGGGTGGCAATGCCGCTAGTCTCCGCCCTGGGAGGAGGCGGCCTTAAGGGTGGCAATGCCGCTAGTCTCCGCCCTGGGAGGAGGCGGCCTTAAGGGTGACAATGCTGCTAGTCTCCGCCCTGGGAGGAGGCGGCCTTAAGGGTGACAATGCCGCTAGTCTCCAACCTGGGAGGAGGCGACCTTAAGGGTGGCAATGCCGCTAGTCTCCGCCCTGGGAGGAGGCGGCCTTAAGGGTGGCAATGCCGCTAGTCTCCGCCCTGGGAGGAGGCGGCCTTAAGGGTGACAATGCTGCTAGTCTCCGGCCTGGGAGGAGGCAGTCTTAAGAGCGGCAATGCCGCTAGTCTCCGCCCTGGGAGGAGGCAGTCTTAAGAGCGGCAATGCTGCTAGTCTCCGCCCTGAGAGGAGGCAGTCTTAAGAGTGGCAATGCCGCTAGTGTCCAATCTGGGAGGAGGCGGCCTTAAGGGTGGCAATGCCGCTAGTTTCCCCCCTGGGAGGAGGAAGCTTTAAGGGTGGCAATGCCACTAGTTTCTGCTCTGAGAGGTTGCGGCATTAAGAGTGGCAATGCCGCTAGTCTCCACAGTGGGAGGAGGCGGCCTTAAGAGTGGCAATGCCGCTAGTCTCCGCTCTGAGAGGAGACGGCCTTAAGAGTGGCAATGCCACTAGTCTCCACCCTGAGAGGTGGTGGGCTTAAGAGTGGCAATGCGGCTAGTCTCCACCCTGAGAGGTGGCGGCCTTAAGAGTGGCAATGCCGCTAGTCTCTGCCCTGAAAGGTGGCAGCCTTAAGAGTGGCAATGCCGCTAGTCTCCGCTCTGAGAGGAGGTGGCCTTAAGAGTGGCAATGCGGCTAGTCTCCACCCTGGGAGGTGGCAGTCTTAAGGGTGGCCACTCAGCTTTCCCAAACTCCCGAGCTGCGTATTAGCGTGCTTATGCCATAGTCACACTTTGGTCTACCTTTATTAAAGGGGTTGTGTGAAGGCGGCGTCCCCAATCACATCTACTAATAGGTCATATAAACATCATAGAGCGGGGTGCCTGATAGGACCCCTCTATGACCCAGAACAGACAGCCCCTCAGTAAGAGTGACTCCCGTAGTAATGAACCTTCTGCCACTCTGTTACTATAGGATGAGAATTCATATGAATAAGGGTCCTGCAATACTGCATTCCTCCTGTAGTGGCCGCTGCACGGCTGGCTGTGGCTATCCCTAACACAAGGGGGATCCATTGTATTCTCACAGGAGCTCTGCATATTTGGAACCAATCTGCAGCCATAACCCCGCGTGTAACATGCGCATTTGAATGTGGAATTGAAAGCGGCAGAATTCTGACGGCAATCCCTCGCCAAAATTTGTATCCAGACCCGGCGCCGAGCTCTGCACAAAAGTCAAAAGGTTGCAATTTTGGCACGAAGCGTCGCTTGCTTCAGAATTGTGATTTTCGTTTTGACACAAGGATTCTAGTAAAAGAGAATTAAAGGGGTTGTCCCACGCCAAAACGTTTTTTTTTTTTTCAACAGCCCCCCCGTTCGGCGCGAGACAAACCCGATGCAGGGACCTAAAAAAAAATCCGCACAGCGCTTACCTGAATCCCCGCGCTCCGGTGACTTCTTACTTACCGGTTGAAGATGGCCGCCGGGATCTTCTCCCTCCGTGGACCGCAGCTCTTCTGTGCGGTCCATTGCCGATTTCAGCCTCCTGATTGGCTGGAATCGGCACGTGACGGGGCGGAGCTACCAGGAGCCGCTCTTTGGCACGAGCGGCCCCATTGAGAAAAGCAGAAGACCTGGACTGCGCAAGCGCGTCTAATCGTGCGATTAGACGCTGAAAATTAGACGGCACCATGGAGACGGGGACGCCAGCAACGGAGCAGGTAAGTGAATAACTTCTGTATGGCTCATAATTAATGCACAATGTACATTACAAAGTGCATTATTATGGCCATACAGAAGTGTATACCCCACTTGCTTTCGCGGGACAACCCCTTTAATAACCCCTGCAGAACTCCTAGCATCATGGCGCCCAAGATGAGTCTGGATGGTGATCCTGCAGACTCTGATTGGCCACAGAGGTCACCTGACTTTCTGAGGACATCCGCATCGGGTGGTGAGGAGGGGGCAGTGGGAGCCACTCAGCCTGGTGCAGGGGAACTAAAGGCAGGTGAGCGTATCTACTTTTTGTTTTATCCCGTGGCCAGCTGCAAAAATACTCTTTTTGGAATCACAGAATCCCTTTAAACTAGGAGAGTGCGGAGTTATATAATACTTTACACCAAAGGAATTCAGACAAATACAGCCCCGGACCAGACCGCCCCAAACTAATACAGCCCTGGACCAGACCGCCCCAAACTAATACAGCCCTGGACCAGACCGCCCCAAACTAATACAGCCAGAGACCAGACCGCCTCAAACTAATACAGCCCCAGACCAGACCACCCCAAACTAATACAGCCCCGGACCAGACCGCCCCAAACTAATACAGCCCCGAACCAGACCGCCCCAAACTAATACAGCCCCGGACCAGACCGCCCCAAACTAATACAGCCCCGGACCAGACCGCCCCAAACTAATACAGCCCTGGACCAGACCGCCCCAAACTAATACAGCCCTGGACCAGACCGCCCCAAACTAATACAGCCAGAGACCAGACCGCCTCAAACTAATACAGCCCCAGACCAGACCACCCCAAACTAATACAGCCCCGGACCAGACCGCCCCAAACTAATACAGCCCCGAACCAGACCGCCCCAAACTAATACAGCCCCGGACCAGACCGCCCCAAACTAATACAGCCCCGGACCAGACCGCCCCAAACTAATACAGCCCCGGACCAGACCACCCCAAACTAATACAGCCCCAGACCAGTCCGCCGCAAACTAATACAGCCCCGGACCAGACCGCCCCAAACTAATACAGCCCCGAACCAGACCGCCCCAAACTAATACAGCCCCGAACCAGACCGCCCCAAACTAATACAGCCCCGGACAAGACCGCCCCAAACTAATACAGCCCCGGACCAGACCGCCCCAAACTAATACAGCCCCGGACCAGACCTCCCCAAACTAATACAGCCCCGGACCAGACCGCCCCAAACTAATACAGCCCCGGACCAGACCGCCCCAAACTAATACAGCCCCGAACCAGACAGCCCCAAACTAATACAGCCCCGAACCACACCGCCCCAAACTAATACAGCCCCGGACCAGACCGCCCCAAACTACTACAGCCCCGGACCAGACCGCCCCAAACTAATACAGCCCCGGACCAGACCGCCCCAAACTAATACAGCCCCGGAACAGACCGGCCCAAACTAATACAGCCCCGGACAAGACCGCCCCAAACTAATACAGCCCCGAACCAGACCGCCCCAAACTAATATAGCCCCGAACCAGACCGCCCCAAACTAATACAGCCCCGGACCAGACCGCCCCAAACTAATACAGCCCCGGACCAGACCGCCCCAAACTAATACAGCCCCGGACCAGACCGCCCCAAAGTAATACAGCCCCGAACCAGACCGCCCCAAACTAATACAGCCCCGGACCAGACCGCCCCAAACTACTACAGCCCCAGACCTGACCGCCCAAAACTAATACAGCCCCAGACCAGACCACCCCAAACTAATACAGCCCCAGACCAGACCGCCCCAAACTAATACAGCCCCGGACCAGACCACCCCAAACTAATACAGCCCCAGACCAGACCGCCCCAAACTAATACAGCCCCAGACCAGACCGCCCCAAACTAATACAGCCCCGGACCAGACCGCCCCAAACTAATACAGCCCTGGACCAAACCACTCAAAACTAATACAGCCCCGGACCAGACCGCCCCAAACTAATACAGTCCCGGACTAGACCGCCCCAAACTAATACAGCCCCGGACCAGACAGCCCCGGACCAGACCGCCCCAAACTAATATAGCCCCAGACCAGACCGCCCCAAACTAATACAGACCCAGACCAGACCGCCCCAAACTAATACAGCCCCGGACCAGACCGCCCCAAACTAATACAGCCCCAGACCAGACCGCCCCAAACTAATACAGGGGCAGACCAGACCGCCCCAAACTAATACAGGCCCAGACCAGAATGCCACAAACTAATACAGCCCCTGACCAGACCGCCCCAAACTAATACAGCCCCAGACCAGACCGCCCCAAACTAATACAGCCCCAGACTAGACCGCCCCAAACTAATACAGCCCCAGACCAGACCGCCCCAAACTAATACAGCCCCAGACCAGACCGCCCCAAACTAATACAGCCCCAGACCAGACCTCCCCAAACTAATATAGCCCCAGACCAGACCGCCCCAAACTAATACAGGGGCAGACCAGTCCTCCCCAAACTAATACAGACCAAAGACCAGACCTCCCCAAACTAATACAGCCCTGACCAGACCGCCCCAAACTAATACAGACCAAAGACCAGACCACCCCAAACTAATACAGCCCCGGACCGGACCACCCGAAACTAACACAGCCCCAGACCAGACCGCCCAAACTAACACAGCCCCAGACCAGAGTCTGTGACCGCTGACCTCTCTGCTCCGGTATGTGCGTCCGCTGTCCTGTATGCAGCGGAGACACCGAGCGAAGACGTCAGCGGTCACAGACTCAGCGGTGATGGTCACAGCAGCCGGACCAGAGCTGCAGGCTGGGTGAGTAGAATGCCTGTAGGGATATTGCTCCTCCAGAGGCCAAAAAGGGGGTCGCTATTACTACTAAGGGCCACCAATATATGGGACACTTACTGCTGGGGCCACTATGGCAGTCACTATTGTTACTGCGGCCACTATTACTACTGGGGCCACTGTGGGGGTCACTTACTATACAGTGTTACAACTACAATTGGCCCTTTGAAGGCAGCCATAAAGCTAATGTGGCCCTCAGTGAAAATGAGTTTGACATCCCTGCCCTAAACTAGACTAGACCCGTTAAACCAATGCAGACCCCACCAGACCCCCTCAATTAATACAGACCCCAGACCAGATTCCCTAAGCTAAGATAGTCCCAGGGCAGACTCTCTATACTTATACAGACCCCAGACTGGACCCCCTAAACTAATTCAGACCTCAAACCAGATCGCCTAAAATAATACAGACCCAGACCAGGACTGCTAAAATAATACAGACCCGAGACCCCCTAAACTCATACAGTCTACATGCCAGACCCCCTAAACTAATACAGAAGCTAAAGTAATACAGGTTGCAGACCAGATCCCATACCAAGCACACTAATCCAATTCAGACCAAGGGCAGAGCCCCTAAATATAGACCCCAAACCAGACCTATTAAAATAATGAAGACCCCTAAACTAATACAGAGCAGACTTCCTAAAGTAATGCAGGCCGCAGAGCAGACTGCTTCAATTAATTCAGACGCCAGATCAGACCCCCTAAACTAATACAGTCCACAGACCCCCGTAAACTAATATAGACTCTGACCAGACCCCTTAAACTAATACAGACCCTGAGACCAGACCCCTAAACTAATACAGACCCCAGGCCAGACCCCCTTAGCTAATTAAGACTAGACCCCTATACTATTATCTACCCCTAAGCAAACCTGCCAAGCTTATAATGACCCTAAACTAATACAGACCTCAGACAAGACCCCCTAAACTAATACAGACCTCAGACAAGACCCCCTAAACTAATACAGACCTCAGACCCCCATAAACTAATATAGACTCAGACCAGACCCCTAAACTAATATAGACCCCAGAGCAGGGCTTTCTTCTCCAGGCAGCAGCAGCATGGCATTGTGCACTAGCCCCCGTACGTCCAGGCGCTGTGAGGTGTCAGAAGCAAAGAAAGACCCAGAACAGACGTCGCACGGATATACAGAATCCAGCGGTGGACTTCCCCTTTAAATGAATGACTGCTGAAACTCATTAGTGGTGTTTACTGGGAATCCTAAGTAATTGCTCACCATAGGTGCCGTGATTACAGTGTGGCGATATGTAATGACATCGCAGCTAAAACAGGGAAGTGCGAGGCCGTGACCTTGGATGTGAGGGCTGTGCGCTCACACCGGCCGCAAATGGAGTGATTCACACAAACCGCAGACAGCGTGACCGAGATACCCCATATAGACAGAGAAATCGTATAGACCGGTCAGACGCAAGTAATCGGGACAGACAGCATGGATCGGGGATGGGAGGAGGTGCTAACCCTCTTTTATTCTAAACAGTTACTTCACCATGGGGCGGCCATATTGGCAACACTGCCTGCCTGCACTGTCTGTGGGTGCTTTTTGGGCAGCTGCATTGAATAAGAATGAAAGGGGTTGTGCCAAGATGGCACCCCTGATCATGCGCTATATTACAGGGTCTTAGCTCCTCGGACCCACCTCTGTGTTCAGAATGAGAGCGGCTGCCGTCCTGCAGTACTTGTTTGTCAGGGACATCGAGGTTGGTACCCAGGATGATCAACTGATCCCCTCAATCCCTGGATTCTCAGGGGGATGTGCATCTTGGCAGACGTGTCGTGGCGGTCGGCTCGCAGGGTCCCGTTTGGAATAGTTGTTGCTGAATTCCGCTGAAAAACAAGAGGAAGTTCCCAGCATGCAGCGCTAGATGGCGGGACAGAAGCAGGAATCAGTGAAGCGCGTGAGTGCAAAAAGTGGAAAAACCTAAAAACAATATGATGTTGGTATCGTTGTAATCGTACCGAACCGCAGAAAAAACGTTTCCAGTCATTAATGCCGGTGATTACCACGGTTACTAAACAAAAAGACAACGTCGGAATCGGTGTTTTTCCTCTCCGCCCTCTCGAAACATTAAAAAAAGTTCTACAATACAGTATGTGCACCCAAAAATGGTACAAAAAAACCTGCAGCGCGCCGCGCAAAAAACACCCCTCATCCGGCCACACAAAAAACACCCCTCATCCGGCCGTGCAAAAAACACCCCTCATCCGGCCGAGCAAAAAACACCCCTCATCCGGCCGAGCAAAAAACACCCCTCATCCGGACGCGCAAAAAACACCCCTCATCCGGCCGCGCAAAAAACACCCCTCATCCGGCCGAGCAAAAAACACCCCTCATCCGGCCGAGCAAAAAACACCCCTCATCCGGCCGAGCAAAAAACACCCCTCATCCGGCCGAGCAAAAAACACCCCTCATCCGGCCGAGCAAAAAACACCCCTCATCCGGCCGCGTCGGCAGCGAGATAATAAAGTTATGGCTTTTGAAAAGTGGAGATTAAAATCCCCCCAATATTGTAGCGTCATTAGGACCAAAACTGGGTGCGTCACTAAGGGGTTAAAGCTGTATTCACACGGGTGAGAAAATCGTCCCTGCGGCGCACGCTTATCGGCGCACGATTTCTCCATCTCCCACCGTCGGTCCAGGAGAAAAATCATGGGAATAAACAGAAATCAATCGGCTCCGCCCGTATCGCGATCTACGGATGGCGAGCGTGATATCCGCCTGATAGAGAGTCGCGCCTGAAGTTCTGGGGTGTAACTCGAATTCCCCGGCACACGGACGCCCCGTGCCCACGCACGTCTTGTTCTTGCACGAGACTCGCTGCGATCTTATGATTTTGCATTATTGGTGCCGTTAACCCATTGACAATAATGGGTTCCTGGCGTCTGGCATTCGCACAGAGCCCGTGCGTTCGTCTCCATCGTGTAAATAGAGTCTAACGCAGGTTCTGTCGGCCGCACGTTACAGCTGACCCTCACCGGGGATTTGCGCAGCTCATAATTCCTCATCAACTCTGCAGCGTATATTTATACCGCAGTGCGACAAAGGGTTAAATTCCAGCTTTATCTTCTGCGCAACGCGGCGTTATAAGCAGTGAAATTCCTGATTATCTCTGCGGTCCTGCCTGTTGTTTTCTAATAACTATGTACATTCCTCAGATAGTTTGTGCGGAGCGGAGCAGCGCCGATACGATCACCGAGCCGGCTCGGCCAGCGCCACATTACGCAATTTGTTACAATTTGGAAGCAGCAGAAAGTCACCGACTTGTATATAGAAAACAAGTGCTGGCAAAAATGTAACCCCCCCGCAGCAACTGATCAAAGACACCTGTACAGATCAGGGCTCCTCTGCACTGGCTGATAACTGAGAGCAGTAAATTACAATCAAGCCAACAGTAAATGCAGGTGACTTCATGCTCCGCGTTGTGGGAAGATCCCAGCGGTGGATGAACAGCGATTGTGTAGAGACAGAACAAGCCGGACGCACGGCGGTGTGATAATGTGGCGCGGTGGGAAGTAAATACTCGGACTGCAGCTAGTCGCTGACTACCGGTCCGCTTCTGTCCCATGGTTTACATGTTAACCCTTTAACATCCCAGCTGCACGGCTCGGGGCATTTACGCTGGAGACTATTTGCAATGCTGATTTGTCTCTTGCAGCAAAATTAAGAGTTAGAAAAGTCGCAGCTCGCCCGATTTTCTTGGCGCTATCGCTATTATGTCCTATGGAGGTAAGAGGACGGCGGCGCCGCGCAGGCGAGGTTCTCACGTCAGTGTCATATCATTTAGATTGTTTCTATTGAAATACCATGAAACACGCGTGACGATCGCCGGCAGCGGGAGGCGATGGGATGTTCATCGCATGTTTGCAAGTGCAATATCCAGTCCGATGCCGCGCCCAGCCATCACATGACCCGGACTGATCACTGGAGATAAACAATGAGGGCTTCTATTCAATAACAGCAAGCAGAGATCTTGAGGAATGACTACAGAAAGTGCTTGAAAACTAATCTCAGGGACACGAAGGGCAAAGTCCTGCCTCTAAACATCGTGACAAAATCCGCAGATTTACCCCTGTCAATGGACAAACCCAAGTGTGAAAACCCCACAAGAAGTGACATCTGAGTGCGGATCGGCAGCAGCAAGAACACCAGAAAGACGTGGATATCCTGGGGGTTTTATAGGCAAAATCCACAGTGAGTGAGTGCGTCCGTGTGAGCGAACCCTGCAGCATCGCAGTACAACGCCGAACCACGGACACTTCGGGGGGACCACGCCGTCCAGCGAGGCGGCTACTGATTTTGTTCAGGTTCTTGGATGCAGTTTTTGATGCTAAATCCAGAAATGGACCAGAAGGACAGTAGAAGTCGTTCCGTCCTTCATTCTTTCTCTCCTTCTGTGGTTCTCACTCAGTTTTGGCTTCACAAACCGCCTCAAGAAGTCTGAAGCCTTCGTGCTCGCCAGCACGGACGTAACCATGGGAAGAAAACCCTGCAGGAATTTTGCAATGGAAACACGCAGCAGTTCTGCAGCCAATCCGTGGCGACAAATCCACGTAATGGTGCTGATGCGGCCGCGTTTTTAATTGCAGAATAGCTGTAAAACTTAACACTTGTATTTCAAGGATGCAATCTGCAGCATAAATAGGAATGATGGAAAATGCTGCAGATGCATTGTGGGAAATTTTGAAACTTCTGAAATCTCCCTACAGTGCGCTCTAAATGCTATGGGATTTTTATAGCAATTTCGGCTGTAAAAAGAATGCAGGCTATCTGTAATACAGAGAGATGGTGAGGGAACATTTAGCTAACTTATATGAATCCAAGACTTAAGGTCAAGATGAATTACATCCTAGGATACTAAAGGAAGCAGTGGAGGTAATTGCTGAACCACTCACTGGAATCCATGAAAATTCCTGGAGAATAGGAGAAGTCCGAGAAGATTGGAAAAGGGCAAATGTTGTCCCTATCTTCAGAAAAGTGAGGAAGGTGGATCCAGGAGACTACAGGCCTGTGAGCCTGATCATTGAACAAATAATTAAACAGCATGTATGCAAGTACTTGGATGAGAATGGAGTAATTAACCAGAGCCAGCATGGGTTTGTAACAAACAAGTCATGCCAGACGAGTCTAATGTCCTTCTATGATAGTATCACCGACTGGGTTGATCAGGGAAATGCGGTGGATATAGTATATCTTGGCTTTAGTAAAGCATTTGACAAAGTATCTCATACCATACTTATTGAGAAAAATGACCAAATCTGGGATTGACAAGGCAACTGTTAGGTGGATTCAGAACTGGCTGAGTGATCGTACTCAGAGTGGTCATAAATGGCTGCACATCCAAGTGGAAGAATGTATCAAGTGGGGACCACAAGGCTGTGTCCTAGGCCCAGTGTTGGTCAACAGTTTTTTCCTTAGTCAGACCTCATCTGGAATACTGTGTCCAGTTCTGGGCACCCCACTTTAAGAAAGACAGACAAACTGGAGCAAGTTCAGAGAAGAGTTACCAAGATGGTGAGCAATCTGCAAATCATGTCCTATGAGGAACGGTTAAAGGATCTGGGAATGTTTAGCAGAAGAGAAGGCTGAGAGGAGACTTAATAGCTGTCTACAAATATCTGAAGGGCTGTCACAGTGCAGAGGGATCAGCCCTATTCTCATCCGCACAAGGAAAGACTAGAAGCAATGGGATGAAACTGAAAGGGAGGAGACACAGAGTAGATATTAGACAGTGAGGGGGATCAATGAGTGGAACAGGTTGCCATGGGAGGTGGGGAGGTCTCCTTCAATGGAAGTCTTCAGAGGCCAGGCAGACATCTGTCTAGGATGATTTAGTGATCCTGCACTGAGCAGGGGGTTGGACCCGATGACTCTGGAGGTCCCTTCCAACTCTACCATTCTAGGATTCTATGATACTGCCCTATAAATGCAGTTTGAAGGCTTATTCACATGGGCGGGAATCTCACAATGGGAGACGCACAAAATGTGCACAAATATGAACTCCATTCTTTTGAATGGACTTCTTCACATGAGTGATTTTGCTGCATGTTCTATCTTTTGGCGCTCCCTTGGAACGACCTTTTAAGACATCTCATGGCGCTCGCATCGAGTGAGATGTGCAATCAATGGGAAACACTTACCGATCCTCCAACATGCATGAAATATGTGCCTGAGGATCGCAGTTTCCCAGAAGCAATTGTCAAGGAAATCATGAGCGCCTCCAGCGGCTTCTGACCTCACTGTCACACACAGACTTTATGAGGGTGGCCTGAGGGCATGGTGTCCTATAGCGGGACCTCTGTTCACAGTCCAGAACCAGGCAGCTTGACTAGCTTTTATCTGAGAATACCAGAATTGGCAGGTCCGCCAGTGGCGCCCCATTTTCCTCATAGGTGAGAGCAGGTTCACACTGAGCACACAAGACAGAAGGAGTCTGAAAATGGTGGAGATTTAAGTGTTTTTTTTAATTTTTTGAGTTCTGCAAATTAGAAAATGTTATAACTTCTCATCATGTGATTGGCGCCCCCTGTACGGTAATTCTCCCCGTGACCCCGGAGTGCGGCATAAAATCACCGGACAAGTTTTCCAAGGATTAATGTTTCAGTTTTTCTTTATTCTGGGGATTCTTCTGTGTGAATGCATGCTGTGCGGACCTTTGTCTGGATCCAGTGTATTGCATGTTTGGTCAGAGTCCTGTTTGTGCCACCTGCCTGATGGTTGTCGGATGTCTGAGTCTAGTGCTGCCTGGTCGTTCCTGAAGGTGGGTGGCCACCTGAGTCCTGACCTGTAAATCTCCTTTGTATTTTGGCTGATACAGGCACAGGTGAGAGGTCTGCTTGTGTCTGTATGCAGTCAGATGGGTGATGTCTGACTATAGGGGCTTTAAACTAGGCTTGAAAAAGGGGTACAGAACGGTGGCGTCAACCGTGTCAAACAACCAAGGTAAACCGCACATGTATATTGTATCTTGAACCACCGGAAGCGAGAGATTTGACAGGGCTTCCATGCGGGAACGCCCCTGTCACACCCCTAGTTGTGGATTGGGGTGAATGGTTCAAGGTGCTGCAAGTATCGCCTCAAGAGACAATAATACCCATACACATCGGCCACGCTTGCAATACTGTCCTCCCCCAGGCAGCGGTTCACAGCAGTGTGGGCAGCTGAAATGCTAGCCAAGCACCCCACCTCAGCTCCCAATACAGTCGTCCCCCAATGCTGTGGCTCTCAGCAGTGTGCACGCCCCACTGGCTGCGCTGACATGTGGGGAGCGGCGGCACTCTCCGCTGCCTTCTCCCACACTGCATCACCAGCCACACGGACACTACGAGCAGTCAGATGTGGTGACCGCCGGCTGTCTGTGCTGCCAGGATCTGGACTGGCGACAGCAGGCCAGCTAGGGCCGGCCAATAAACAGCAGGCTCGGTAACCAAAGTGATCCGGCAGCAGCAAGGAGCTTCTATCAGGGATGGTAGCCAGGACATGACATTTATAGTGGCCTGCCAGGACCTGCAGGGAGCCTTATCTGCAGCCAATTAGGTTGAGCGGACGTCACCCAGCTGTCAATGTTGTCTCCACCAGGACTTCCTGGTGGCATCAGGATACAATAATACCAACCACACAAAGTAAGCACATTTAATAGCCTGCTCTCAGCCCCTTGGACGTGTCTCTGGTTACCCTCCGGGTAGGAGATGGTAGAGCCACCATGACAAGGGTTACATCTAAACTCTGCTGTCTCCTAGGCTGAGGCCCGCTCCTCGGACGCTGAACCTGTACCTTCTTCTAAAGGAGTTCCGTCAGCTATGTCACTTTTCCTATCTCTGTTAGCATTTGCATCCGCTGTATATCTTTTCCTATCCTCTATCTTGTGACATGCGAGGTCCCCTAGGTACGAGATGTGGGGACGTCACTATCAGAACAATCACCCTGCTTTTAGGCCAACAGGAGGTTATTTAGGGATAGCATGATAGCATTCTCATTCCTGTGTTTTGGTGATGAAATACTTGTATATGTTGGTCCATTGTGGACATTATTGCATCATAATTTGACTTGTTGGAGACATCCGTGGAGGGAATCGTAGCTGCACCTTTAATGAATGTAGCAATTAGTTTGGTGAATCCACATTAGATGGGAAAATCCAGCTATCTGAGTGACTTCCAGCGGGGCCGGTCATCGGTGCTGGACTAGATGGGGTCTTACTGCCAACTGTGAGGTAGTTTTCTCATGTAACGGTGTGGAGAGTATACTGAGAATGGCGTGATCAACGAAAAACATTGAGGATGTCAGGAATCGTTCTGACCAACAGGCTGCACAGTCAGCTGAATACAACGCTGGAGCTCCAACTAACGTGTCCGAACGCACAACTCGCCGTTCCTCCGCACGGATGGTATAACAGCAGGCGACCAGTTCCAGCGCCATTGTGTCTAAGAGATACAGACTCCAGCGGGCAAAAGAGCGCAAAACTTGTATCACTGAGCAGCGGGAAAACATCTCTTGATCCGTAGAGTTCTAACTGCTCTAAAGATAAGGATTATACTGAATTTATAAACTTATGGCAAAAACCCTGACCAGTAAGTGGTGGTGGCACAGCGCCCCCTCCCCTGCACTACGGCACTGCGGCCACATGGTTGTGCAGGGGACTATAGCATTTTCATTTTTGTTAGATAAATCAAAATAAGCTGATATTAGTTCAAAATGTATTTTTTATGAAAGACTTTGCAGATTACATCCAATATGGTGAAAACAGTTCAAAATATAAACATTGCTGGAATATAGTCAATATCAAAACCAAGAGTCATATGACTGGACAGCCTATCACTATAGGGCATCGCTGCTGGGGAGATCTATCGCTTTATTACATTTTAGACTCTGAGCACTGCATTTTAACACAAAACAGTCACCAGCTGTAAGTAAGACAGACAATGTAGATAGTCAGCCATAAACTATACAACCTCTTGAGCCCCACAGGGAACCCCAAGAAGAACCCCCCTCCCCCCAAGAAGCTCGTAATGGAGGGGGAAAGAGAAGAAGAAGGCAGAGAAAATGAAGAGAAGACAGGACCAAGAGAAACAAAGAAGAAGGAAAGTAGAGAGGAAGGAAAAAAAAGGAGAGAAAAAAGAAGTGCCTTAGTCCCAAGTCCACCTATTAACCCCAAAATGTATTTTAGCTAGTTATGACCCCATTAACCAGCCATTGTTCAAACCCTGGAGATTTGCGAAATGTCAACCAGGTCTGCCACATAGCATGATGTGCCGAGTATTTAGCATCATCTCTAGACCTCAATTCTTCCATATGCCCCATTTCATCCAGAGCTGTCACCCAGTTCTTGTCAGGGGCCCCGGGACCTCCAAAGCCGAGGTATCACCGTTCTCATAACTAGGAGGAAAAATCTAAACATACTCCTATTGCTAGCTCCAATAGATCCCAGCAGGACCGACAGCAGGGCAATATCCGGTGTAAGTACCAGGTAGCCCCTGCTCAGAGTGTTATGTAGGTCCTCAACCTCCCTCTACAGTGCCAAGATCAGAGGGCAGGACCACCAAATATGTGTAAGTGTTCCAACCTCTCCCTGACATCTCCAACACAGGTCAGATGTTCCCGGATAGTATCTAGCCAGGCGAACCGGGGTACGATACCACCTTGTTAACAGCTTGTAATTAAGCTCCTGATGGTTGCCTGAGACCGTCATCTTCTGGGTCAAACACATAGCTTTGGCCCATTCTTCCTCGGACACAGTTCGTCCCAGATCTTTTCCCCAGGATCTCTGAGAGTAAAATAACTCCACGGGATCTGTCTGGGCAGGGTTTAAGAGAGGTAGAGGAGTTTAGGGGGGGAATTCATTTTAATGGTGTTAATTCTGCCGAACCACGAGAAGTCTTTCACTATAGCGGAGTACATGGGTTCATAATTCAGATCAATTACTTTCCCCGGGTCAGGAGGGAGGACCACCTCCAAATATTTAATATAATCCTCGCGCCAGTTCAAAGGGAACAGAGATTTGAGCCGCACAATTTCCAGTTTTGGAAGCGTGATGTTCAAAATTTCCCGATTTACTCAAGTTAATTTTGAAGTTACTGACCTGGATATACCTATCGAACTCTTGCAGGTCCGCGGGCAATGCCTGGCTGGGGTTGGTGACTTATACCAGCAGGTTGTCAGCAACTTTATGTTCACATCTGGCTGTTTTATAGCCCTGTACAACTTTGTTCTCCCTCAAGGCATTGGCCAGCGACTCCATGACCAGAGCGTATAATGTTAGGGATAATGGGCAACCCTGCCGGGTGCCGTTACTGATATTATTCAGGTTAGAGAGTTTCCCGTTTACACGAACCTGTGCTATGGGGTTATTATAAAGAGCCATGACTCAACTAATTACCCTACTACCCAGTCCGATCTTTCTTAGCGTGGCTTCCAAAAAAGCTCCATTCATGTGGTCGAAAGCCTTTTTGGCGTCAACCGAGAGAAGGCATAATGTGCTGCTCACCTCCCGTGCCCTTTCTATCAATAACCCCACCTGATCTCTATGGATTAGCCAAGGAACAAGGGGACGCAGGCGTGCAGCTATCGTTTTAGCGAAGATTTTCGTGTCGACGTTCAGTAAAGAGATTGGGCGATAATTCCCGCATGACATAGGGTCTCTGCCTGGCTTTGGAATGACTGTTATAATTGCTTGTAAGGTTTGATACGGGAAAGGGCAGCTCCCAGAATTTGCATTAAAGGCCTTACTTAAGTGAGGAACTATGAGATCCCCACATGTTTTATAAAACCCAGGGCCAGGGGCTCCTCCCTATTTTCAGATTCTTAATTTCCCCTAGTACATCTTCATCTAGTACGTCCCTTCTCTAACATTGCCGCATTCTCCGCCGGGATCGTTGTTGGAGTATATCTTTGTAGATATTGGTCAATCTCTGATGCTTCTGCTGTCCTCTCAATGTTATATAATTCGCCATAAAATTTACTAAAACATTCTAGAATGTTGCTTGTTGAGTGGACCTTGCTCTTCTCTGTTGAGTGGACCTTACTCTGACGTATGACTGGTTTTCTCGTGGGTTTAGTGCTTTGGCTAACCGGGAGCTACATTTATTGCTATATTCATAACCCCCCACCCCCTTCCCCTTTATTCTGTCTCTCAGGTATAAGTGAGCCCGATCCATGATCCCTAAAATTTGCTAGCGCAAGGTTGAGATCTCCGCATTTAGAGACGGAGAAGCATTAGATTTATTGGCTTTGTCCAGTTGAGAAATTAAGTCCCTCAGCTTTCCCGTCCTTTCTCTCTTGAGTCTTGCCCCGTGGGAGATGAAGACTCCTCTCAGGACACATTTCAATGCCTCCCATTCAGTAGTCAGGGGTGCCATGTCAGTCTATTGACTGCCTAATCTCATGAAAGCAACAAGCATCGCCCAGGAGGTTGTCATTGAGTCCCCATTAGTTTAGTCCCCTCGGCGACTCCCCTCCCAGCAGGGCCCCATAGATAGGTGCATGGTCCAACCATATAAAGTTACCCATAGAGCTTCTAGGGGCCAAGTCCAGAAGACTATGAGAAACAAATATATAATCCAATTGTCCATAACTATTATGGGCGACGAAATGATGGCTGTAGTCCTTGACCCCAGGATGAAGTATCCTCCAGAGGTCAATAACACGCAGCTCCGACAGCTGTCTTAGCAGGGCCGCCAGGGAAGGGCTGAACTTCCCCGTGTCCAGATCAGGATCCAAGGCAAGATTGAAATCACCTCCAAGGACAATATGGGAACCCGAGGCGAACTGTGCCAATTCCCCAGCACGCGGCATCTGAACGAAATCTGACCTGTATTGGGAAAATAGACGTTAGCCACAGTTAGAATACGACAACCTAGTTCCATTTTAAGGAAGATATATCTGCCTTCATTGTCCACCCTGGAGGCAAGAATTCTATGAGGGAGGCTTTTATGGATGGCTATGGACACTCCACAAACCCTCCTCTCTGGGTGCACGCTACGATGCCAGCTTGTATGGTATTTGTTACTACTTTTGGGAAGATGGCCTTTTCTATAGTGAGTCTCCTGAAATATAGCCATCAGGATCCGTTTTTTGTGCATTTGTGTCAAAATTTGGCCTTGCTTAGCAGGAGCATTCCGACCCCTGGCATTGGATGTACAAAATGAAAGGCTAGTCATGGTGGTGGTTTAACGGGAGGAAGGGGTGTTTTAATGACCCATGTCACGTAGGAGGTCCGTGAGGAAAAGAAAAGAGAAAGTAGAGAAAACAGACAGAGGTGGGAAAAATAGGGAGTAGGGTGACAGAAAACACACATTCCATGGATTGGGTAGCAGAGTCACAATCTCATGGGAAACCAACCTAAGGTCAGTTGCAGACAACAAGAAGAGGGGGGGGGGGTGGAGTCACAGGTGCCAAAGCAACTCAGCCCCGCCCACCACATCCGCCGGCAAATCATGTAACAAATCCCTTATAGCGCCATAATTAACATCAACAATGGCACAGAGCGGAACTGATTACTAGGCAATTTAATACTGCTGCAATAATGGGACCTAAAATTGAATATGCCAGGCACTATGGGCACAGCTGGACATTAGCACAAAACCCGACTTTTTACATTAAATTGCGTAAAATTGAGAGTAACAGTGATGAACATCATGACCATCTGGCAAATATCAATCAGCAGTGCGGTGGCCGTTGTTTCTGGGCAAACGGGGTCCAACTTCATGCCAGCTGTCTCCGGGGGCAGAAATGGGCAGGGCCAGTACGTGTGGCCAATCCGGTAACGCCACCATAGGGAGTTCCAGTGCACCCAGGAACCTGGGGAGGTCAGCAGGGGATCTGAAGGATCCTGATTTGCCATTCCTGGAGGCTGTGAGCTGAAAGGGATATCCCCATCGGTATAATATTTTATTAGCCCTCAGCACATCCAGGATAGGCCGCACGGCTCTGTGCAGCTGCAAGGTGCGCCAAACCAGGTCTGAGAAGACTGCGATAGGAGCGCCATTGTCGGTTAGTGTATCCTTCCTGTCTCGGGCACTTTTCATGATGGCCTCTTTATCTTTAAACAACATCGCGGGGCCTGTTGGGGTCATCTGGTTTAGGCCCGAGGGTCCTGTGGATGCTGTCAATTTCCACCGGCTGTTCAGGGTTACGCTGCAGGAGTGAGCTAAAGAAGTTGTGACCCCAATCCTCTAACTGAGAAGGCGACACTTCCTCGGACAAACCCCGCACTCGCAAATTGTTGCGCCTGTAGCGATTCTCAAGGTCATCGATATGCGCCAGGATGTCCACCATTTGTAGAGCTGGTGCAATCAGGGCTAACAGAGTCCTCTGTGGGCAGCCTGTGTATGTGCGGGCCTGCTGGGAGGACTACCGCCCCCATCATGTGCGGCTGCAGCAGATTGGGGAGGGTTTCACAGCTCCCTGCATGTGTGGTGCCAGGCCAGGGTGAGGAGCTACTGTCCTCACTTATAGTGTAGCCAACTCTGGGGGCAACAGTGCACTTATCTGCCCCTCCAGGAGATGAAGCTCCTGTGTCCTCTGCGCTGCACACCTCATCACCGCTGCTGCTGGTGTCAGTGTAAGCTGGGCACAAATGGTCTGGCGCCATTTTGGAAGCAGGAACTGGCAGCCCTGCAGCTCCCGAAGAACCGCTGTATCTTCTGCGGCTTGTCCTCCGCCGCCTCCTGCGTCCTTACTGTGGGCCTCTTCTTCCCCATAGCGCTGCCGGTGGTCTTCTGGTGCCGTCTGGGTAGTGGTAAGCTGGGGTTTACTGGTGGGCATAGCGGGAGCTTGGCTGGAACACGTCCTACTCCGACATTGGCTAGTCTCCACCCCTTATAAGCTGATATTAGGATCTCACTGCTGGGACCCCCAGTAGTCAGCTAGAGGAACATGTCAGTGGGTGCTCAGTTCTTCAGCAGTGCCCCCGCAGGAGAAATAAAGCATGACATGGTGATGATTAAAATCAATGGACTAAACAAACTTGTCAAGTCCCCCAGAGCAAGAAGACATCTTTGTATCTCCCCTCAGGCTGCCTAATTGATGGAGGTCAAAATACCCAAATGGGGAACGTGAGACACCTTGTACCTGGTAGGAAAATGTAAACCATCGATAGAATTCTTTAACCCCTTAATGATGCAGCTTTTTTTCTTCCCCACTTTCCACAAATCATAACTTTGTTTTTTACCCTTCGAGCAGATGTCTCTTGTTGTTTTTACGCTACAAGTATTTTTCGGTAGCGCTATTTAAGGTCCCCATAACGTACGCAAAACCTTTAAAAATTTAAAGTGAAAAAAAAGCAATTCTGCCATCTATGGGGGGAGGGGCCTTGGTGCACGCGCTGAGGCAAACATGACACGATAACTTTATTCTGAAGGTCGGTACGATCACGACGACAACAAATCTAGTGGTTTTTTCTGTCCGGCTTTAAAAATACATTATCTTTGGGGAAAAAATTCCATTTTCCTCCGCCATATTCCGGCCACCATGACTTTTTCATCTTCCCATCGCCATAGTCGTGCTCGTATTTTGCGCGACGTCCTCTACTTTCTATTAGTACCATTTTGAAGTTCATGTAACATTTTGATCGCTTTTTCTAAAAAATTTTCTTGGAGACGGGAAGACCAAAAAAGCGCTATTCTAGCGTTTGCATGTTTTTTTTTTTTAATGACATTCACTGTGTGGGACAAATGACGCGTTAATGTGATAGGTCGGACTCGGATCGACGTGGCGATAGCAATTTTTTTTTTTTTATTAATTTATTTATTTTTTTAATATGGAAAATGTTTTTTTTTATATTTTTACACCATTTTTACATTTTTTTAGGCCCCACGGGGAACATTTGATTGCTCCTACAGTATAACGTAATCCCATAGCAGTCTATGAAGGCGTCTTAGGATGAATCAGTCACAGCAGCCCTGCAGGCATTGAGAGGCACTGCACAACCTCATTGTGGGGGGAGACGGGTGGGACCCTCGAACAATTAGGACATTTAAATGGCATTGACAGGGTTGACAGCGGCATTTACAAGGTTAAAAGCCTTGGCTTTTGTCAAAGAGAGCGGACACCTGCCATGTATGGAGCAGGACAGGCTCTGTACAAGCACCGTGTGCCCAGGATGTAACTGTACACCCTGGGGCGTGAAGGGGTTAAAGGGATTGTAAAAAGATGGCATCCCTGATGATACCCCCTATTAGAACATATGATTCCCATCCAGGACCCCCTGTATGTCCCAGTAGGAGCGGCTCCAGTGTCGGCGGTCCTCCGGCCGTACTGTAATACTACGTATCCCCTGCGGCGGCCGTAGGAAGGATGTCAGGCGAGTCGCGGCTTCCTCCCGGCAAGGTCAGCTGATCGCCCCGAGCCTGGCATCTTGGCATGCCATAGTGAAACAGAGGGCTGGGATTGGAGATCTTATTTAGGTTCCTGGTAGTGAGCGGTAACCGCTGACTCCCTCCTGCACATCTAGTAAAGCCTGTTTTAACCCTTCAGGCTCTCCAGCAGACGCCTCAGTACATGCAGCGATTTACTTCTTGAAGAGCGCCAGGACTGAACCCGTCGCAGCCGCTGCTGCAGTAATCACGGCATGTTGCATTTGATCTTTATCTCACTATTTCATAATACACAAATAACCATCACTGAGCGACACGCCAGCATTTACCATAAAAGCGGATGTGAGAGTGCCACCTAGTGGCAGACACATGTGCAGCAGGAACTGCATATCACAGGTAACAATACTCGGAAACCATGAAGAAATGATATAGAAAGGAAACTGGGAAATCGTAAAAAGTGAATATACTTCATTAACTGAACTGGAAGGTCCCTTCACAGGGGCTCTCTGAGCTAGTACCTGTATATGGTTTGGGGTTCCCCATGTCCAAAACTTCATAACATACACTCATGGTCCAAACCAATCCCTCCCCTACAAGGAGTATATATATATACACACACAAGCTGATTACCCAGCGTTGCCCGTATATATTTTATTTTTAGACACAAAAATGATTTAAATATATGTGTAAATATATATGTGTGTGTGCTGATTTAATATATTAGTATATGAGGAGGAGGTAGACTGTGTAATATATTAGTATATGAGGAGGAGGTCATCTGTGTAATATATTAGTATATGAGGAGGGGGTCGTCTGTGTAATATATTGGTATATGAGGAGGAGGTCGTCTGTGTAATATATTGGTATATGAGGAGGAGGTCGTCTGTGTAATATATTGGTATATGAGGAGGAGGTCAACTGTGTAATATATTAGTATATGAGGAGGAGGTCGTCTGTGTAATATATTGGTATATGAGGAGGAGGTTGTCTGTGTAATATATTGGTATATGAGGAGGAGGTCGTCTGTGTAATATATTAGTATATGAGGAGGAGGTCGTCTGTGTAATATATTGGTATATGAGGAGGAGGTCGTCTGTGTAATATATTGGTATATGAGGAGGAGGTCGTCTGTGTAATATATTAGTATATGAGGAGGAGGTCGTCTGTGCAATATATTAGTATATGAGGAGGAGGTCGTCTGTGTAATATATTAGTATATGAAGAGGAGGTCGTCTGTGTAATATATTAGTATATGAAGAGGAGGTCGTCTGTGTAATATTAGTATATGAGGAGGAGGTCGTCTGTGTAATATATTGGTATATGAGGAGGAGGTCGTCTGTGTAATATATTAGTATATGAGGAGGAGGTCGTCTGTGCAATATATTAGTATATGAGGAGGAGGTCGTCTGTGTAATATATTAGTATATGAGGAGGAGGTCGTCTGTGTAATATATTAGTATATGAAGAGGAGGTCGTCTGTGTAATATATTAGTATATGAAGAGGAGGTCGTCTGTGTAATATATTAGTATATGAGGAGAAGGTTGTCTGTGTAATATATTAGTATATGAGAAGGAGGTCGTCTGTGTAATGTATTAGTATATGAGGAGGAGGTCGTCTGTGTAATATATTGGTATATGAGGAGGAGGTCGTCTGTGTAATATATTGGTAGACGAGGAGGAGGTGGTCTGTGTAATATATTAGTATATGAGGAGGAGGTCGTCTGTGTAATATATTGGTATATGAGGAGGAGGTCGTCTGTGTAATATATTGGTAGACGAGGAGGAGGTCGTCTGTGTAATATATTAGTATATGAGGAGGAGGTCGTCTGTGTAATATATTAGTGTATGAAGAGGAGGTTGTCTGTGTAGTATATTAGTATATAAGGAGTAGGTCGTCTGTGTAATATATTAGTATATGAGGAGGAGGTCGTCTGTGTAATATATTGGTATATGAGGAGGAGGTCGTCTGTGTAATATATTAGTATATGAGGAGAAGGTTGTCTGTGTAATATATTAGTATATGAGAAGGAGGTCGTCTGTGTAATGTATTAGTATATGAGGAGGAGGTCGTCTGTGTAATATATTGGTATATGAGGAGGAGGTCGTCTGTGTAATATATTGGTAGACGAGGAGGAGGTCGTCTGTGTAATATATTAGTATATGAAGATGAGGTCGTCTGTGTAATATATTAGTATATGAAGAGGAGGTCGTCTGTGTAATATTAGTATATGAGGAGGAGGTCATCTGTGTAATATATTAGTATATGAGTAGGAGGTGGTCTGTGTAATATATTAGTATATGAGAAGGAAGTCGTCTGTGTAATACATTGGTAGACGAGGAGGTCGTCTGTGTAATATATTAGTATATGAAGAGGAGGTCGTCTGTGTAATATATTAGTATATGAGGAGGAGGTCGTCTGTGTAATATATTAGTATATGAAGAGGAGGTCGTCTGTGTAATATATTAGTATATGAAGAGGAGGTCGTCTGTGTAATATTAGTATATGAGGAGGAGGTCATCTGTGTAATATATTAGTATATGAGGAGGAGGTCATCTGTGTAATATATTAGTATATGAGGAGGAGGTCATCTGTGTAATATATTAGTATATGAGGAGGAGGTCGTCTGTGTAATATATTAGTATATGAGGAGGAGGTCGTCTGTGTAATATATTAGTATATGAGGAGGAGGTCGTCTGTGTAATATATTAGTATATGAGGAGGAGGTCGTCTGTGTAATATATTGGTATATGAGGAGGTCTTTTTTTTAATACTGGCATAATTAAAAATTCAATAACTCACCACTCAATAGCAACCAATCCCAGCTCAGCTTTCCCTGGATATACTGCGGATGTAACATGCAATATAAATATATACAAATATCCTGTTTGTGACTGCCAGCATTTTGTACACCGGGCCGAGGGATAAACTATATACAGTTTTCTTGTTACCTGTAATGGCAGGCAATGATGGGGGTTGCAGTTGTCAGTTTGTGACGCCACCGTTCCACACGCCACTCATTCATACACGGCGCAATAAGGGCACTGGGCAAGTACATTGTACCTCAGGTCCTCCGGAACGGGGAAGGCCCGGTAAAACTTCACTAGTGACTTTTCCATATAGTACAGTAGACTCCAACAGGCAGAGTTTACAGAGCAGGAAAACTTAGTACATACTCAGCAATACTTGGCATGAAAGTCAATGGCCACAGAATGGCAGTAATGATCACCCCGCTCTCATAAACTTCAGCACGCGTGGGTGTCAGTTATGGGTGTACCTCTATACAGGGATCCAGACTTCAGACGGCCGCATAGCAATCAATAAATAGTCTCAATATCATCTTCAGAGGTTCAGTAGACTTCTGCACTGATATTAGCTGCATACAAATACAAGGGGCTGCTGATAAGTCTTTGGCTTTACCCAGAAAGAAACGAGATAGGAAGATGACACTTTCCATTTCTCCCACATCCTCCCACTGATGCCAGCACACTTCTTACATCAGTATTCCAAGTTCTGTAAGCCTTGCAAAAAGAAGGATTTCGGTTGTGTCTCAAACCAGTCATCTGTAGCAGCCATGGCATCAGAAATGAGGTGAAATTTGGTCCCCTTGAGGTGTTTCTTCTGGAAATAGATGATAGTCGGAGGGAGCTAGTTCTGGTGAATAAGGTGGGTGGTCAACCAGCTGGAAGCCTAGCTCCACTAGTTTTGCCATGGTCGCTTGTGCAGTGTGAGCGGTGGTGTTGTCTTGCAGAAACAAGATTCCTTTGGACAGCTTGCCGCACCTTCAATTGGTCCAAAAGTTCAATGTAATAACTTGCATTGATGGTGGAACCATTGTGAAGGTCGTCCACTAGCAGCAGCCCTCCTTATCCCAGAACACAGGCGCCATCACCTTAGTGGCTGAGAACCACTGTGCCTCCACTCTGAAGGTAGTCCACTAGGAGCATGCCCTCCTTATCCCAGAACACAGACATCATCACCTTAGTGGCTGAGAACCACTGGGCCTCCACTGACTGCTCCTTGGTTTCAGGGTCATACACCTAAATCCAGGTCTCATCCATAGTGACCAGCCGATCCAGGAAGTTCTGATCAGTCCAGAAACGCTGACAAATGGAGCGGGAAGTTTTCACTCGATGCTTTTATGATCTGTTGTCAAACATTTGGGGACCCACTTTGCAGATAGCTTCTTCATGGATGATGCCACAAACACGTTCCCCAGAAGCCCCCATGATGTCGGCTATTCCTGCAGCCGGCCGATTCTCCGGTATGAGGTTGTGCACAGCATCGGCGATCTCCGGAACAACAACCTCTCTCGGTCGTCCAGGACGTTCCTCATCATTGGGGCTGAAGTGGCAACCCAGTTCTTAACTGTGGAATATGAAGGGCATTGATCCCCCGATGTCTGCCACATATCACCAGGAATATCCTGCATGGATTTTATCACTCCTCTGTTCTCATTGGCTGTGAATACCGCCTTAGATTCCGCCATTTTGTTTCCCGCGTGCCAAGATCACTGTTGCCATAAGCTACAAACACATATATTAGACACATAAGGCTTTCATGTGATGTAACAAAAAAAGAACACAAAGCCAAAGACTTATCAGCAGCCCTCGCATAGTCACTTCAAGAGGTAATTACGCACTACGGCTTTCTCGTGATGGGACTTTTGGGGGAAAACATTTAGGCTCACTCACTCTCATGCACTTCACATACGGTCCGCCGGTCTCTCCTTTTTCTCCATCTTCAGCGACATAAGGGCTGATGGTGCCCTCTCTGGTAGCAAACCCTCAGATGGAAGATGGGTGCTCCTCAGCAGCCTGAAGACGGACTCTCTACTCTGGAACCCAATCACTCATACTTATAGATTCATCCACACCATGTCACATGACACAGAAAGATAGATACATCCAACATGCAGCCAAGCTGACAGGCAATAATTATAGGTGGTTAACCCTTCACACACTGCAGCTGTGCAACAGACAGAAAATAGACATGACAGTTTTGCACAGTGCATCCACATCAGACAGACATGTATGACAATTATGGAGGAGAACAGGATGATGTTCTGGGACACTACACTGAGGTAAAATAAAAGCTGCATTATGATTGGTTGCTATGGGCAACACAGATTCCCTTTTGACCACCTTTCACAAGAGTGGGTACTGGACTCATTTCCATGTTATACATAGTGGCTCAGTGCTGGTGGGAAGCTGTGTGGTAGTTGGAGCAGAGGAGGAGGTGGTCTGTGTAAGATAAGACTGTGAAATAAAAAACATCTGCTCAAGCGCAACCCCGGCATTCCTCCCCAGGGGTAGTGGAGCTGTCTTTTCCCTGAAAAATGTATCCCCATGGAATGAGTTATGTATGTACCAAGTTTGGTTGAAATTGCTCCAGGCGTACATAAGTTATAGTGGCACATCACACGTCTTATTTTATAAATATAGAATATACACTCATTGTCAGTAACGTTTGCCACTACTTATGGGCGGGCATGGAGGCTCTAGTACCCTGTTGTACCACCTCTAGCTTGGATACAAGATGTGATACAGGAGGGCATGGAGGCTCTAGTATCCTGTTGTACTGCCTCAGATGTGATATGGGCAAGCATGGAGGCTCTAGTACCTTGTTGTACCACCTCTAGTTTGGATACAAGATGTCATACGGGAGGAATGGAGGCTCTAGTACCCTGCTGTAATGCCTCTAGGTGGATACAAGATGTGATACAGGTGGGCATGGAAGCTATAGTACCCTGTTGTACCACCTCTAGCTTTGATACAAGATATAATACAGGTGGGCATGGGGGCTCTAGTAGCCTATTGTACCACCTCTAGTTTGAATACAGGATGTGATACAGGTGGACATACAAGCTCTTGGACCCTGTTGCTCTGCCTCTAACTTGGATACAAAGTATGATACAGGAGGGAATGGAGCCTCTAGTACACTGTTGTACTGCCACTAGCTTGGATACAAAATGTGATACAGGAGGGCATAAAGGCTCTAGTACCCTGTTGTACTGCCTCTAGCTTGGTTACAAGATGTGATACAGGCAGGCATGGAGGCTCTAGTATCCTGTTGTACCGCCTCTAGCTTGGTTACAAGATGTGATACAGGCAGGCATGGAGGCTCTAGTACCCTGTTGTACTGCCTCCAGCTTGGATAAAAGATGTGATACAGGCAGGCATGGAGGCTCTTGTACCCTGTTGTACCGCCTCTAGCTTGGATACAAGATATGAAACTGGTGGGCATGGAGGCTCTAGTATCCTGTTGCACTAGATGTTCAAATTGCAATTCTACTGTTCACAACCTGTTGTTTAACTGCATCATTGCTGGTTCTGCTAAATCCTCATAACGGTGCAAAGTCTAAATTCTTCTGTACTGTTTTTCAAATCTTAAGTAAAACTGTGTGCTCCCAGTTTACTAAGACAAGCTACTGGACTCGTCTCAAGTTATTTCACCATTGCTTCACTTTAGAGTTTAGATTGGAGTACTGGCGTCACTGTTTATTTTACATGTATCCTTACACGTTATTTGTGCCACTGTGCGACAGCTGAGCAGAGTACTGTTACAGCCACTGTCGGGAGGGATGGGAGCTGTGTTCCGCTTATACCCACTAGCAACGGAATAGAAAAAAGAAATCCATATGGGACAATTAGAAGGCGCCGCTGCCAGGGAAGTTAAAACATGGCTGCGTGAACACAAAAAGACTGTAGAGGACATTTTTGAATGCTTGCAAACTATCTTCGACATGCATACCATGTCCGAAATTAAACAACACTTATTTAATAAAAAACAGAAGTTTGGGGAAACTTTAAGAGAATATTTTCAGGAAGATATGAAGGCCGAAGTGCAGGCCGACCCAAGGGAGGCCGCCGGTGCTGTCGAGGCTCTGAGAGAATTTATTGAGGGCTCATTAAATGAAACCCTCCAGAGACAACCAAAAATGTTATCGGTGCAACACCCAGACAGTACGTTTCTTGAATTTAAAAAGTTGGCCACAACTATTCTGGGTACAGAGCTAATGACCGCTGAGGGGGGGGGGGGGGGGGGGCCTAAACATAGAATGAACCTCCTAACGATAAACTGTTCTGACCCCGAAAGACAGGCTGAGCAATCTAGCGACATTCCCCCTGAACCGCTGTCACAGATGACTGAACTGACTCGCAGTGTTGTGACCTTGTGAAAAAAGTTAGTGAGCTGAAAAGTCCACATAAAACACCCCAGCCATCACTCCCCAAGCACAGGCTACCGTCTGAACTGCCTCGGCCGACCGGAAGCTACTCGCACCCCTCGCTGCCATTTTGTGAGCATTGCCACCAATATGGACACAAAATTAATACGTGTTTTTGTTTAAACGGGCGACTCCTGGGAAGAAGGACCGTACCCCGGGTGGACAGACAATAGGTCTACACACCTGAAAGAAATGTCTAAATATGTTGGTCCCTGTCTAGCGATAACACTATATGTGGACGGTGTGCCATTGCCCGCCTTGATTGGTACCAGATCACAAGTGACCCCAATTAGGAAGTGTGATTTTGAAAAATACTGGTCCCCTGAAGTCCTCAGCTGTCCACCAAAGCAGCGGATTAATGTTATAGTGAGTAACGGTTTACCCATACCAATAGTTGGGTACAGAGAACCCACTCTTATAGCCAATAAAGCTGAGTTACCTCATCAAGGAATTCTGGTGGCAGACGTACCAGAGAAGAATACACCAATCATAATCCTGGGCATGAATATCCTCAAGAACTGCTACGCAGAAGTGCTGCAGGCTCTCCAGAGTCTTATACCTGCCGCATGCCAGCCCAGCGAGCTGTACTAAGGACAGCTATCAAAGCACTTATGGCCCAGCAACGGTTTACTAACCTGCAGGGTCATGTGGGAAGAGCCCATATAAAAGATATCAGACCAGTCTTAGTGCCGCTGGAATCTGAATTTGTTCTATTGTGCCATGGTCGTGAGTACGAGGCATTAATTGAGCCCATACACATCGATGGTCACCCATTCTTGATGGCTGTTTGGAGCCTAGCCAAGGTAAAAGACAGTAGAGTGCTGCTCCGCTTGATTAATATTGGGAGTGTCCCCATACAATTAAAGAAGTACACTGCCGTAGCTTAGATATCCCTACTCTCACCGTAGATCTGACCACTGATTATTGGCAAGTGCCCATGAGTGAGCTAGACAGAGAGAAAACTGCATTCACCACTCCCAAGGGGCTATTCAAATTCAATTGTATGCCCTTTGGTCTCTGTAATGCCCCAGGAACTTAGATACATGCTCTAGCCTGGATACAAGATGTGGTACAGGCGGGCATGGAGGCTCTAGTACTTGTTGTATCGCCTCTAGCCTGGATACAAGATGTGATACAGGCAGGCATGGAGGTATGCAGGTTCTATTTGGTATCCCGCAGCATATCGCTCCACATTTGCTGTAACTGAGTCTCTAGATCGTGTAAACTCATAGGCCGTGGAAGTTGGCATCCCAAATGGTCCCATACATGTTCTCTTGGCGCTAAATCTGGCCATCGGCAGATATGAATCCCCATTGATTTCAATGGGGCATCGCACACATGCGTTCGATTGCTGCGTTTTCTAACACTGTGATTCTTAAGCGCTTCCTGCTGTATTTTACCACGCTTAGCGCACCTCATGACCTATCACAATGTTGCGGTGTTTTGCCGGCCCAATGTGTGGGAGGGGCCTCACCTGACGCCAACTATATCCTCAGAGCAATCATACTCTATGTAATGCAGGTAGCGGGATCAGCAAGGCTGTAAGGCGGGCTGCACACGGTCTGGTCAGGCTCCGCATGAGGGAGCCCACAGCAGGGTCCAGCCTTGTGCCCAGCCGGTGGCCATACATACCTGTTGTACAACCCCTTTACCACCTCTGGCATTACTGTACACCCAGGCTGGGCAGGAGTTCCTGCGAACAGGCGTACATTTACTCCTTATGGATGGTGCAGGCTCAGAAACTGAGCCCATGGCATCTGCAGCGGGAGCCAGCAGGGACAGACAGCCGGCTTCCTGAGAACAGTCCCTGCTGTGAACCCTTTACATGCCGAGGATCAATGTTGATCGCATCATGTACAAAATTAGCATAGGGAGAACATTGCCTCTGACGTCATTGGCTCTCCACCATGTAACTGTGGAGGGCCAATGGGTTGCCATAACAGTGGTGTATAGGTGTGCCATGGGCTGTGGTTGCAAGGATTAGTGATAATTAGATCTGCTACTGCATATATTTCTTGTGGTGTTGTATTTATGTCCTGAGCTTGGTTCTGGTGCTGTATTTATGATATACTTGGTTCTGTGACTGTGTTTATGTTACAAGCATGGATCAGTGAAATAAATCTTGTTTGTAAATTATGACAGGGACAAAAAATGTTCTCATCGGATGCATCTAACCTAAAGCTAACATTGGCAGGCTGCTTCTCAGTACTTTGACATTGATGCTGTCGGGGGCCTGGCTCACGATCGGCGCTCCAATTCATCCTGGAGGCCTTGGATGGGGTTGAGGTTGGGGTTTCATGCAGTCCCTCCAGTTCCTTCATGCCATCTGGCTTGCCTACCTCCATTATCCAGCCTGTACTGAAATCTGCATTCATGGCTTCTCAAGTGTTTGGTGCCTCATGGCCGCTCCAAGCACTCGCAGCTGGTGCCACTGCTCGGTTTGTAATGGCGGCCTCCGCCACTTCTGCCGCCCCACAGCTGCAAGCTACGTCACAGTTCTAATATGGCCTCTAGCCCTCCTCCACTCGGGGCTGCACAGCAATCACAGACAGTTCCATTAGCAAAGGCCTCTGCTTGTATTGGGGCTCCCTCTGTATTTAGAGCTCGTCTAGAGTGCCACAGAGTGGACGACAGGCAGCGGGCAGAGCATACTGTGGATATATCCACTCTACAGGTCTCCTGCCTCCCGGGACAGCAGGACATCTCCCAAAATCTGAGACTGTCCCACTGAATTTAGGACAGTCTGGAGATATGATATGGAAGTTATAAAAAGTTGCTCAAATACTACCGCCAGCTGGTTACCTATATTACCTTGCCTATCCCACTGACATGGAAATGTATGGATCTCATCTAATGGCCTTCCTGTAGGTTCAAGCTCCAAGTGTGGAGTCAGCAGGGCAAGCTCCGGGCACCCAGGCAGTGAGGCGCTGTGAACTGCAATACCAGACATAACCTATGGATAATAGCGGTTCTGTTTGTGAAAGAAAGCAGTCAGGTCTACTCTCCTACAACCTCTTTAATGGGGTTGTCCAGTTATAGACTATTAATGACCTAAACTTAGTGTAGGACATCAACAGTAAATCTCTGAGTGTCTTCTGCACAGATCTGCTATTCTTTGAGTTGAATTTTACAGGAAGCAGACAGCTCCGTTCTCAGTGTAGTGGCCACAATTGATATTGCAGGCAGTGTTACCATTGAAGTGAATTGGAACTTGCCTGTAATACCAAGCCTGGCCCACAATGGCAATGGAGCTGTCTAAGCTGTCTACTTCTTAAAAAATTCAGCTCAGTTCCTGAGCACACCAGCCCAGTGAACAGCTGATGAAAGGGACTCCCGGATAATGGACCTCTTCCAATCCACTATGGATGGCCTATCCTAAGAATAGACCATCGACAGTTTACAACCGGACAACCCGTTTAAGGCAAACTTGCTAGTGACGTCTATTTAAGACACGGTGTTAAGGGGTTAAAGTTGTATTACAGTTACTGCTCTTGTCCATCAATCCAGAGGCGTCCCCTCCGCTGCAGTACGTATACGCTATATACTGTATATACTCTATAGCGTCCCAAGTAACATCATTATCACTTCTCGCACTGCCATTAACGTGCTGATGGGATTTCTGGGTGACATTAGGCGCCACAAACTCCTGGCGACTAAATAAATGCTCATCTATTATGGTACCGCTCCGCTCTAACCAGCTTGATAGCTGCAATTAAAACAAGATGAAGAAGCGGACGCAAAAAATTAATTCTCTACAAAAATTATTTCAAAATGAATGAATTAGCGGATGAATTATTGAAGAGCCGGTGCATTATTAATAACCAGAGATCTGCTGCAGCCGACAATTAAACCCCATTACAAGGACTGTTTAGCATGCAAATGAGAGACGAGTACAACGCCTCTGCAGCGCCACCTGTTGGAAGGCAGCTTTCCTACAAGCCAATGTCCGGCTTCTAAAAGGCCTTGTGACGTGACTGGGATATAAACCGAAGCCGGAGTCCGCTGGGCGCTGCGGGGCGTTGTACCGTCTCCACATACATACTACTTCCCAGAGGAGCATTGCATGGCCTATAAATCTAACAACTACAAGGAGAAACAGTACCCCTCCCGAAGGACTGTCTACTCATACCTGTTCCTTGCTAAGCTGGTGTGAAGTGATTGCCTATCATTGTGATCCGCTGGGTGATAAAATCGGGTCATGCTGACCATATTTTTAGCAAAAATTGGTTTTCCATTTGAAGAATAGGTGTGTGTGTTTCAATGAATGTGGCTCGGTGGTTAGCGCTATCACCATACAGTCCTAGTTTTAAATCTCATGAAGGACAACAACTGCATGGACTCTGAAAAACTCCATCCAGATGTTGCTCTCCGTCAGATTTGAGCCTAGAACTCAAAAAACACTGCAAGGCAGCAGTGCTAACACCTGAGCCACCATGCTTGGCATTTCTTCCCTTGAGGAGCAGACAGGGAAACACAATGGGAACATAAAAAGTCCATGCAGAGGTTGTCCTTGGTAAGATTTAAGACAACAGTGCTCAGGATTAAGCCACCGTGCTTGTTCTTCATTTTTCCTCCTTCTCCTCTGCTGGAGGAGTGAACAGGAGTAGGATGAACAAGGGAAGATGCTTGGTGGCACAGTGGTTAGCATTGTTGCTATCACATCCATGCGGTACAAGTGCACAACGCTCAGCACGGGCGCAGGGTGACGTTCACACTGAACGCAAGTATAATACACCACGCAATGCAGGACACTGAGCACCACTCCAGGTAGATGGAAAGAACCTGTCGCTACCAAACATGGAGGTGAGGAGACCATGCCTGCAAGCAGAGTTATTGTCCTGATAAGGACAGCCCCGCTATCTTCCTCTGGGCCCTGACTATCTTTATAGGAACCCCTGGAGAGATGGACTGCCACAGCAATGCAAACAACAAAGGTGACCAAAAAACAGCAGAAAGGATAAAGCAGCACTTATCTGAAATGGGAACTTATGACCCAGGCTAGAGGATCTCACCAACTCCAACCACTCCTCTAGAGACCTGAATAACCAGTAAGGAGGAAAGGGTGGGGTATGAATATAAAGCTCTCCATACCTGCTGATTGGAAGAGCAACTAGAGAACCCCCAACCCTCTCCTAAGTATGACTAATAGTCAGCCTGCAACTATGTAACATGCAGAGAGATAACAAAGCAATCTCTGCACCACATGCACTAACCCTTGTCCTGCATATAGTAGCAGGGTGACAGGTCTGAACCTGCATCGCGGCCACCACACCTTGACGTTGTTGCAACTAATGAGCCGTGACAGTACCAACCCTCCAAGGAGGAGGGTCCTTAGGACCTGATCTACCAGGATTCCATTAATAATAGTTTTTAATTAAGTGGTCCGCGTTGGCCTCAGCTGATGGAACCCACGTCCTCTCCTCAGGACCGTACCCTCGCCAATGCAGCAGATAGTGCAGCGAGTTCCTGACTCGACAAGAGTCAATGATGTGGCTGACTTTGAACAGCAGATTCCCACCCACCAATACTGGCGAAGGAGGTGAGGACCTAAGTACCGGATTCACCACCTTCTTAAGTAAAGACTTGTGAAACACATTGGTCATCTTTAAGGAGCTAGGAATCTCCAATCTGAAGGACATCCGGTTAATTCTCTCTGTGATCTTAATAAATAAGATAAAATGCGGACCCAGCTTAAAAGATGGTTGTTTAAGCTTGATGTTCCTTGTAGACAACCAGACCAAATCACCCACCTGAAAGCTAACCCCCTCTGACTGACTGTTATCCGCCACCCACTTATAGCTTTTGACCAATCTTTTAAGATTTCTCTCAACTTCCCCCCAGACTGCCTCGAGGCTGGATGAGAATTCACTCTCTTGGGGTACCTCCGATATAGATTTAGTGAATGAACAAAACCCCGGATGGAAACCACAATTGCAGAAAAAGGAGATGTACCCGTAGACTCTAAAGATTGGTTGTCCAGAGCAAATTCTGCCAGAAGTAAATACCCCGACCAGCATTCTTGATTATCAGAAACAAAGCATCGCAGGTACTGCTCGAGACTCTGGTTACACCTCTCCGTTTGACCATTTGTCTCAGGATGGTAAGCTGAAGAAAAAGACAGCTGTATACCTAACTGGTGACACACGAAATGCCAGAACCCAGACTGCACCCCTCGATCAGAGACAATGTTAGATGGTACCCCGTGTAGCCAGTTTTTTAGCATTGGGTAAACTAGGCGAAGCAAAAAAATAACACAT
Organism: Eleutherodactylus coqui; assembly: GCF_035609145.1. Taxonomy (NCBI): domain Eukaryota; kingdom Metazoa; phylum Chordata; class Amphibia; order Anura; family Eleutherodactylidae; genus Eleutherodactylus; species Eleutherodactylus coqui. The sequence goes on from NC_089845.1 coordinate 170,394,016, forward strand.
CTTGCTAAAACGATTAACCACTACCCAAATAACAGCGTTTTCCTCGAAGGAAGGTAAGTTAGTGATGAAATCCATGGACAGATGAGTCCAGGGTCGCTCTGGTACCGGTAGAGGCAACAACTTCCCAGCAAGGAGATGCCGAGGCGATTTGGCTCTAGCACAGGCCATGCGGAAACAAAACAAAATACATCACGTCTCAAAGACAGCCACCAAAAAACTTTACTTACCAACTTTGAGTATTGTTAATGCCTGGATGACCTGCCAGGACAGAACTATGCATCTCAGAGAGTACCTGAAAACGCAGATGTAGAGGAACATAAAGCTTCCCCTCTGGCAGGCCAGCCGGCACCAAATCTTGTGCCTTATGAATATGCTCCTCCAGATCTAGGGACACAGCGGACACCACTACCCCCTGAGACAGAATGGGTGCAGGGGGTTCATCAAAGACCACTGGGACAAAAATCTTAAGCCTCATGTCCACGGGCAAAAGAAGAATTAAAATCCGCAGCGGATTTATACTCTTCTCCTGCACGCGGATCTGCATCCCATAGGGATGTATTGACCACCCGCGGGTAGATAAATACCCGCGGGTGGTCAATAAAAGTGATTTTAAAAAAAATGGAGCATGAAAAAATCTGGACATGCTCCATTTTCATGCGGGTCTCCCGCAGGCTTCTATTGAAGCCTATGGAAGCCGTCCGGATCCGCGGGAGACAAAAATCAGAATTTACTCACCCGCTACGGTTCTTCCCTTCGCCGCGGCTCCATATTCTCTCCGTCGCGGCCGGATCTTTTTTTTCGGGCCGGCGCATGCGCGGGGCACGTCACCGACGTGCCCTGCGCATCCGCCGGGCCGAAGAAAGAAGATCCGGCCGTGACGCAGAGAAGATGACGCCGCGGCGAAGGGAAGAACCGGAGCGGGCGAGAGGTAAGTTAATTCTTATTTTTATGCCTCATGTCCGCGGGGCAGGAGGGACCCGCTACGGATTCTCCATGGATTCTCCTGATTTTCCCCGTGGACATGAGGCCTTAGAGAGAGCATCCACCCTGATTTTATGATTGCCAGGTCGGTATGTGACCACAAAATCAAAATGAGAGAAAAACAACCACCGTGCTTGTCTAGGGTTAAGTATCTTCACCGATTCAAAATGTATCAGATTCTTGTGGTCGGTGATAATGGTTACCTTATGTTGAGCTCCTTCCAGAAGATGTGGCCATTCCTCAAATGCCCACTTAATGGCCAACAACTCTTTGTCACCAATGTCATTATTCTGCTCAGTAGAGGTAAACGTCTGTGAAAAAATGTACAAGGGTGGAAATTCTTCAATTTGCCAGCACAGAAGGAACAGCCCCCACCCCGACCTCTGAAGCTTCCACAGCAACAACAAAAGGCTTGGACGAGTCTGGCTGTACAAGAATGGAGGCAGATGCAAAACATCTCTTCAAAGTCTCAAATGTATGAATTGCTTTCGGAGACCATTCAGAAGAAAAGGAACCTTTTTTTTGTCATATCGGTCAGTGGTTTGACTCCCTCCGAAAACCCGCGTATAAACTTACGATACTAATTTTTGAACCCCAAGAATCTTTGAAGGGCCTTCAAATTCTCAGGCTGAACGCAGTCCAGAATAGCTCGGACCTTCCCCGGGTGCATCTTAAATCTCTCTGGGGTTATAGCATGCCCCAGAAAGGCAATCTCCTGTACTGCAAAAGTACACTTCTCCCTCTTGGCAAATAGGTCATTCTCACGGAGGGCTTGTAACTAGAGATGAGCGAACGTACTCGTCCGAGCTTGATGCTCGTTCGAGTATTAGCGTGTTCGAGATGCTCGTTACTAGAGGCGAGCACCACGCGATGTTCGAGTTTCTTTCACTTTCATCTCTGAGACATTAGCGCGCTTTTCTGGCCAATAGAAAGACAGGGAAGGCATTACAACTTCCCCCTGCGACGTTCAAGCCCTATACCACCCCCCTGCAGTGAGTGGCTGGCGAGATCAGGTGTCACCCGAGTATATAAATCGGCCCCTCCCGCGGCTCGCCACAGATGCATTCTGACATTGTTCAGGGAAAGTGCTGCTGATGCTGGAGCTGCTATAGGGAGAGTGCTAGGAGTGATTTTAGGCTTCAAGAACCCCAACGGTCCTTCTTAGGGCCACATCTGACCGTGTGCAGTACTGTTGAGGCTGCTTTTCGCAGTGTTGCACCTTTTTTTTTTGTATATCGGCCGTGCAGAGCATTGCGTCCTCAGTCTGCAGTAATTTTACATAGTATAGGGCCAGTAGTGGTGAGGCAGGGACAGTGAAAAACGTGAAAGAGATATACTGTCTATATAGGCAGTGGGCTTTTCCAAAAAAATTTGGGACAAAAAAATATATTTGGGCTGCCTGTGACTGTCCTGACTGTACTGCGTCTCTGCTGGGGGTACTAGTCCTAATTAATACGCAGCCAGCTAAGTGTTACAGCGGGCTTGCGCAAAATTCTTTCCTGGCTCTGCTGTGCGTTCCGTAAGCAAAGTCAGCCTCCAACCACAGGCCAATAAGCGGCACATTTAATTACAGCGTTCTGTTTCTGCACTACTGGTAATACACCATGCTGAGGGGTAGGGGTAGGCCTAGAAGACGTGGACGTGGGCAAGGACACGGAGGCCCAAGTCAGGGTGTGGGCACAGGCCGAGCTCCTGATCCAGGTGTATCGCAGCCGACTGCTGCGGGATTAGGAGAGAGGCACGTTTCTGGCGTCCCCACATTCACAGGGCCAGACCGAATAATCCACCAACTGTTTCCCAAAGCGCCCCCTCGCGCCATGCCACCCTGCAGAGGCCGAGGTGCTCAAAGGTCTGGCAGTTTTTCACTGAGAGTGCAGACGACCGACGAACAGTGGTGTGCAACCTTTGTCGCGCCAAGATCAGCCGTGGAGCCACCACCACCAGCCTCACCACCAGCATGCACAGACATATGATGGCCAAGCACCCCACAAGGTGGGACGAAGGCCGTTCACCGCCTCCGGTTTGCACCACTGCCTCTCCCTCTGTGCCCCAACCTGCCACTGAGATCCAACCCCCCTCTCAGGACACAGGCACTACCATCTCCTGGCCTGCACCCACACCCTCACCTCCGCTGTCCTCGGCCCCATCCACCAATGTCTCTCAGCGCAGCGTCCAGCCGTCGCTAGCGCAAGTGTTTGAGCGCAAGCGCAAGTACGCCGCCACGCACCCGCACGCTCAAGCGTTAAACGTGCACATAGCCAAATTTATCAGCCTGGAGATGCTGCCGTATAGGCTTGTGGAAACGGAGGCTTTCAAAGCATCATGGCGGCGGCGGGCCCGCGCTACTCGGTTCCCAGTCGCCACTACTTTTCCCGATGTGCCGTCCCAGCCCTGCACGACCACGTCTCCCGCAACATTGTACGCGCCCTTACCAACGCGGTTACTGCCAAGGTCCACTTAACAACGGACACGTGGACAAGCACAGGCGGGCAGGGCCACTATATCTCCCTGACGGCACATTGGGTGAATTTAGTGGAGGCTGGGACAGAGTCAGAGCCTGGGACCGCTCACGTCCTACTCACCCCCAGAATTGTGGGCCCCAGCTCGGTGGTGGCATCTGCGGCGGTGTATGCTTCCTCCACTAAACTCCTCCTCCTCCTCCTACGCAACCTCTGTCTCGCAATCAAGATGTGTCAGCAGCAGCACATCGCCAGCAGTCGGTGTCGCGCGGTGTGGCAGCACAGCGGTGGGCAAGCGTCAGCAGGCCGTGCTGAAACTACTCAGCTTAGGAGAGAAGAGGCACACGGACCACGAACTGCTGCAGGGTCTGACAGAGCAGACCGACCGCTGGCTTGCGCCGCTGAGCCTCCAACTGGACATGGTCGTGTGTGACAACGGCCGTAACCTGGTGGCGGCTCTGCAGCTCGGCAGCCTCTCGCACGTGCCATACCTGTCCCACGTCTTTAATTTGGTGGTTCAGCGCTTTCTGAAAAGCTACCCACGCTTGTCAGACCTGCTCGGAAAGGTGCGCTGGCTCTGCGCACATTTCCGCAAGTCCCACACGGACGCTGCCACCCTGCGCACCCTGCAACATCGGTTTAATCTGCCAGTGCAGTGACTGCTGTGCAACGTGCCCACACGGTGGAACTCTACGCTCCACATGTTGGCCAGGCTCTATGAGCAGTGTAGAGCTATAGTGGAATACCAACTCCAACATGGGCGGCGCAGTGGGAGTCAGCCTCCTCAATTCTTTACAGAAGAGTGGGCCTGGTTGGCAGACATCTGCCAGGTCCTTGGAAACTTTGAGGAGTCTACCCAGATGGTGAGCGGCGATGCTGCAATCATTAGCGTCACCATTCCTCTGCTATGCCTCTTGAGAAGTTCCCTGCAAAGCATAAAGGCAGACGCTTTGCGCTCGGAAACGGAGGCGGGGGAAGACAGTATGTCGCTGGATAGTCAGAGCACCCTCCTGTCTATATCTCAGCGCGTTGAGGAGGAGGAGGAGGGGGAGGAGCATGAGGAGGAGGGGGAAGAGACAGCTTGGCCCACTGCTGAGGGTACCCATGCTGCTTGCCTGTCATCCTTTCAGCGTGTATGGCCTGAGGAGGAGGAGGATGATGATCCTGAAAGTGATCTTCCTAGTGACGACAGCCATGTGTTGCGTACAGGTACCCTGGCACACATGGCTGACTTCATGTTAGGATGACTTTCTCGTGACCCTCGCGTTACACGCATTCTGGCCACTACGAATTACTGGGTGTACACACTGCTCGACCCACGGTATACGGAGAACCTTTCCACTCTCATACCCGAAGAGGAAAGGGGTTCGAGAGTGATGCTATACCACAGGACCCTGGCGGACAAGCTGACGGTAAAATTCCCATCCGACAGCGCTAGTGGCAGAAGGCGCAGTTCCGAGGGCCAGGTAGCAGGGGAGGCGCGGAGATCAGGCAGCATGTACAGCACAGGCAGGGGAACACTGTCCAAGGCCTTTGACAGCTTTCTGGCTCCCCAGACTGTGTCACCGCTCCCCAGTCAAGGCTGAGTCGGCGGGAGCACTGTAAAAGGATGGTGAGTGAGTACGTAGCCGATCGCACGACCGTCCTCCGTGACGCCTCTGCCCCCTACAACTACTGGGTGTCGAAGCTGGACACGTGGCCTGAACTCGCGCTGTATGCCCTGGAGGTGCTTGCTTGTCCTGCGGCTAGCGTCTTGTCAGAGAGGGTGTTTAGTGCGGCTGGGGGAATCATCACGGATAAGCGTACCCGCCTGTCAACCGACAGTGCAGACAGGCTTACACTCATAAAGATGGACAAAGCCTGGATTTCCCCAGACTTCTCTTCTCCACCAGCGGACAGCAGCGATACCTAAACAATAGGTAGGCTGCACCCGCGGATGGAAGCATCGTTCTCTATCACCATCAAAAACGGGGACCTTTTAGCTTCATCTATCTGTGTATAATATTCCTCCTCCTCCTCCTGCTCCTCCTCCTGAAACCTCACGTAATCACGCCGAACGGGCAATTTTTCTTAGGCCCACAAGGCTCACTCATATAATTTTTGTAAACAATTTTTATACGTTTCAATGCTCATTAAAGCGTTGAAACTTGCGCCTGAACCAATTTTTATTTTAACTGGGCTGCCTCCAGGCCTAGTTACCAATTAAGTCACATTAACCAAAGCGATTAATGGGTTTCACCTGCCCTCTTGGTTGGGCATGGGCAATTTTTCTGAGGTACATTAGTACTGTTGGTACAACAATTTTTTGGGGCCCTCGCCTACAGTGTAATCCAATTAATTTTTTGCCCACCTGCAATAAAGCTGACGTTACATCAGCTGTGCTGGGCACTGCAATGGGATATATTTATGTACCGCCGGTGGCTTCCTGGCACCCACCCATGCTGTGGGTCCACACAGAGTTGTAACTGCATGTGTCTACTTATAAAGAACCCCAGTCTGACTGGGGCATGCAGTGTGGGCCGAAGCCCACTTGCATTTAACCTGACGTTAGCTCTGCTGTCCAGGGCACTGCAATGGGATACATTTATGTACAGCCGGTGGGTTCCAGGGAGCCACCCATGCTGTGGGTGCACACGGAATTCCCATTGCGGAGTTGTACCTGCCTGTGACTATTTATAAAAAACCGCGGTCTGACTGGGGCATGCAGACACCTTCACAGAATGAATAGTGTGTGGCACATAGGTTCCCCATTGCTATGCCCACGTGTGCAGCTCCAGATGGAGGTGGCACAGGATTGGATTTCTCATTGCTTCTGTACAGCATTGTGGGCTATCGCCCCGCCCCTTTTAAAGAGGGTTGCTGCCTAGCCGTGCCAACCCTCTGCAGTGTGTGCCTGCGGTTCATCCTCATGGCAGACGCACTTATAAATAGACATGAGGGTGGTGTGGCATGAGTGCAGCTGAAGGCTGCGCAGGGACACTTTGGTGTGTGCTGTGGACACTGGGTCGTGCAGGGGGGGATTGGGCAGCATGTAGCCCAGGAGAAGTGGCAGCGGAGTGTCATGCAGGCAGTGATTGTGCTTTGTTGGAGGTAGTGTGGTGCTTAGCTAAGGTGTGCATTGCTAATGAGGGCTTTTCAGAAGTAAAAATTGTTGGGGGGGGGGGCACTCTTGCCGCTATTGTGGCTTAATAGTAGGACCTGGGAACTTGAGATGCAGCCCAACATGTAGCCCCTCGCCTGCCCTATCCGTTTCTGTGTCGTTCCCATCACTTTCTTGAATTGCCCAGATTTTCACAAATTAAAACCTTAGCGAGCATCGGCGAAATACAAAAATGCTCGGGTCGCCCATTGACTTCAATAGGGTTCGAAACGAACCCTCGAGCATCGCGAAAATTTTGTCCCGAGTAACGAGCCCCCGAGCATTTTGGTGCTCGCTCATCTCTACTTGTAACACCTGTTGAACGTGCAGAATATGACAATCATAATCAGGGGAGAAAATAAACCAACACAAACCATCCGATGAACTTCTGAAGGACCTCATTTATGAAAGACTGAAGTATTGCGGGAACATTGGCCAAACCGAAAGGCATCACCAGATTTTCAAAATGACCTTCGGGAGTATTGAAAGCTGTCTTCCACTCATCCCCCTCTCTGACCCGTATTAAGTTGTATGCCCCCCGCAAGTCTAGCTTGGAAAACCAATGGGCTCCCATTAACTGGCTAAACAAGTCAGGAATGAGCGGTAACGGATAAGGGTTGTGCTTAGTGATCTTATTGAGTTCCCTAAATTCCAGACATGGTCGCAGACCCCCCATCCTTCTTCTTAACAAATAAGAAACCGGTAGCTACTGGCGAATTGGATGGGCATATGTGTCTCTTTCTTAGACTGTCTGTGATATACTCCTTGAGAGCCTGCCTCTCTGGACCTGACACAGTAAACATGTGACTCTTGGGTAGCTTGCAACCAGGAATGAGGTCAATAGTGCAACCCCCTCCCGCCTATGAGGTGGTAACTTATCCGCTCCCTCCCTAGAAAAAACATCAGCAAAGTCCTTGATGTACTCGCGTAACTCCTCGGTTTGTACTGCAGAGACATTGACTGACATGCAGTTCTGTCTACAAGAAGGATTCCACTGAACCATGCCTCCCTTTTCCAGTCTACCACTGGGTTGTGCAACTTCAGCCATGGCAATCCCAACACCACCTGTGTAGGAAGTGATTCCATGATGAACAAAATTATTCTATCTGTATGGAATAACCCAAGCTTTAAACAAACATCAGAAACAAAAAAATGTAAATACTTCTGGGACATTGGAGCAGAATCAATGGCTGACACCGGTATCGGGCAGTCTAAGAGACCCTTGGACTGCCCGGTACCGGTGCCAGCCATTGATCCCACCCCACTGTCCCAGAAGTATTTACACTGATATCAGGTCTTAGAATTTGACCACGATGCTATCGTGACTGACAAGTCGCAACAGTTGTCTTGCAGTGCTGGAGTTGTAGGACAAAATCAGTCCAAGGATGGAGTTTTTCATAGTCCAGGCAGAGGATATATTTGGCATTTGAACTTGGGATGCCATCACTGTAAGGCAACAATGCTAATCACTGAACCACGTTCAATTTCATCTCATTCCAAGAGCCATAACATTTTCATGTTTCCATCGATGCAGCTTGGTGAAGGCTTGCTATTTGCAGGATGAGCTCTAATCTGCATTGATCACATTTCTGAGAACATAAAACATTTTGATCACTTTTTATTCCATTTTTTTTATAGAGATAAGATTATCCCAGCCTGCAGTTCTGGCATGGCACGTCTTCATGGTGTTCACCATGTGGTATAAATAATATATAAGCAACTAATTCTGCAGGTTGGCGCAACATCTAACACTAAATGTATAGAACTTCAGTTCCCTCCCCCCCCAACCTCACACCTAGTCCAGTCCCTCTGCCCCCTTACATCTCCTTCTGTCCCTCTTCCCCCTCACACCTCCTCCGATCCCTCTCCCCAGTGGTTATCTCCCACCTCACCACTAGATTCAATCTCTCTCTGACCTCTGGCATTTTTCCCTCCATTTTCAAACACACCATCATATCCTCACTGCTAAAGAAACCGACTCTGGACTCGACTGATGCTGCCAACTACTGACCCGTCTCCAACCTCTCCTTCATCTCCAAAAAACTAGAACACTTGCGTTACTCCCGCCTTAAAAGCCATCTATCATAAAACTCTCTTTTCCATCCCCTACAGTCCGGCATCCGCCCCCAACACTCAACAGAAATCACCGGGTGTCAAACGACCTCCTGACAGCCAAATCGAGGGGTGGCTACTCCCTAAAGGACACTGCGCTCTCCTAGTTCTTCTCCTACCTATCTGACCGCTCATTCAGTGTCTCCTTTGCTGGCTCTTTTTTCCCCTTCTCTTCCCCTTGCTGTTGGGGTTCCACAGGGCTTGGTCCTTGGTCCCCACCTCGTCTTTTCCCCTTGCTGTTGGGGGTCCCCTAGGACTCGGTTGTCAGCCCCCTCCTCTCCTTTTCCCCTTGCTGTTCGGGTCTCCCAGAGCTCAGTCCCTTACCCACTCCCTTTCTCCATCTACACAGCCCCTATTGGTCAAACCATCAGGGGATTTGGCCTCCAATGCCACCTCTACGCTGACGACACCCAGCTATACACCTCTTCCCGTGACTTCTCTGCACCTTTACTCCAAAACATCACTGACAGTCTGCTGTCTCTAACACTATGTCCTCTCTCTACCTAAAACTGAACCCCTCAAAAACTGACCTTCTGTTTCCGCCCTCCACTAACCAACCTCATCCTGACATCTCCATCTCAGTGTGTGGCGCTACCATAACTCTCAGCATGCCCGCTGCTTCTGGGTCATATTTGACTCCGATCTGTCCTTTACCCCCTACATCCAATTTCTTGCCCGAATATGTTAGATACACCTCAAGAACATCACAAGAATCCGCTCTTTTCTAACTGTGGACACGCTAAAAACGCTTATCGTTTCCCTCATCCACTCTCAGCTCAATTATTGCAACTTGCTGCTGATCGGCCTCCCCTGCACCAGACTCTACCCTCTCCAATCCATCCTGAATGCGGCAGCCAGGCTCATCTTCCTGTCCAGCCGCTACTCAGATGCCTCTGTCCTGTGCCAGTTACTGCACTGGCTGCCCGTTAAATACAGAATACAATCTAAACTCGCTACCTTCATCCATAAAGCCCTCCACAGCACTGCGCTGTCCTACATTGCCTCCCTCACCTCAATCCACCACCCAGTCCGGGCCCCCCGCTCCGCCGAAATCAGACTGAGTGCCCCTTTAATTCAAACTTCTCATTCCCGCCTCCAAGACTTCTCCAGAGCAGCACCGGTCCTCTGGAACGCACTACCAAAGGCTACCCGAGCAACCCATGACTCCGAAAACTTCAGGCGTGCTCTAAAAACGCACCTCTTCAGGGAAGCATACCATATCCCCAAACTAGTTATGGCAAACCTTTTAGAGACCGAGTGCCCTAACCAAAATCCACTTATTTATCGCAAAGTGCCAACACGTCAGGGGGCGGGGCTTACCATGACGTATGATTTTACCCCCATTGTTCTAAAAAGGACAGGACCACTTCAAGATAGACAGGGTGCAGATTTTGACAGCTTTTTGGATGCGGAAATGCTGCAGAATGTCCTCAGTGGAAATTTCTGTGGAAAATTCTGCAGCATTTCCGCATCCAAAAAGCAGTCAAAATCTGCACCCTGTCTATTTTGAAACAGCCCTGCCTATTACCCCCCACCCCAGCAATAATAGTAACCCCCACAGTGGCCCTAGCGATAATAGTAACACCCCCCCCACACACAGCGGCCTCCAGTATAATAGTGACCCCCCACAGCAGCCCCTAGTATAATAGTGACACCCCACAGCAGCCCCCAGTATAATAGTGACATCCTACAGCGGCCCCCAGAATAATAGTGACACCCCACAGCAGCCCCCAGTATAATAGTGACATCCTACAGCGGCCCCCAGAATAATAGTGACACCCCACAGCAGCCACAGTGTAATAATGACACCCCACAGTGGCCCCTGTATAATAGTGACACCCCAATGTGGCCCCTAGTGTAAAAGTAACATTCCTCAGCAGCCCCCAGTATAATAGTGACACCCCACAGCAGCCGCAGTGTAATAGTGACACCCCACAGTGGCCCCCTGTATAATAGTGACACCCCACAGTGGCCCCCTGTATAATAGTGACATCCCAAAGCAGCCCCCCATCATTCCCCCCGAAACCCACATACTTACCCCCTCCTCCTGGTGGAAGCTCTGCTTCTCCTCTGCTCAGCACTGAACAAGGTGCACACTGTGACGTCAGTGTGCTGCCGGACGCCTCCTCCCCCGGCTCTCACAGAACCTAAGAGGAGACATCGAGGGAGGGGTAAGGAGGATCCCAGCTGCACACTAACGTCATAGTGTGCTCCAGGATCAGCGCTGCTACCAGCGCAGCTGAGCTGAGTGAATGCCGCCAGGGGAGCCACGGCCTCTACCAGTATTTACAAGTGGTGAGCAGCTGATGGCAGCTTGTGCAGTAGGGAGGGCTCTGTGTGCCGCCTCTGGCATGTGTGCCATAGGTTTGCCACCACTGCCCTAAATCAAACCCCTCTGTACCCTCCTAATAACATGCTCCCTGACCTAGTGAATTGAACCCTGCCAGCCGCCATCAACCATACCCTGCAGTCACACCGATTCAGCCACCACATGGCTTAATGTCTGACCATTGTCTATAGCATCGCTCACTCTCCACCCCCCATACCTGCACATCTCCAGCCCCTTTACCTTCTGTATTCCCCCATTATCTGTAGTATGTAAGCTCGTTGGAGCAGGACCCTCACCCCTATTGTTTCCATCAACTGATTACTATGTAACCGTGTTTTTTGTACTTTTGTCTCGCTGTATCCCCCCTGTCTATGTAAGCGCTGCGGAATATGTTGGTGCTATACAAATAAAGATTATTATTATTATAGGCCAGATGATGGTAGACTCTGACATCTTCAAGTCTCCGAGTACATGGCATCCCATCGGGACCCACAATCATATTGTGGGCATCCGATGGGTGACAGAGGGAACATCAGCCTGTGTCAGCCTGTTACATGCCACGGCATGTAAAGGGTTAAACAGTGAAGACAGGACAGGTGCCGGGCCCCTCTGCTGGTATTCTGTTGTAACACTGTAAAAAAGGTGTATGGACGGTCACTAAGGTGTTAACTAAACAAAATGGCTATACAGCCCAACTCAACGAGGATAGGAGGGATAGTAATGTAAGTGAAAATGTTAAACTGCATGTGTAGCCCCTATTACACCTGCAGCACCCCCACAGGGGAAATTAAGTATTACAGTGTTCATTTACATCAATACAGAACAAGACGGGTCCTCCAGAGAGAGAAGCTCTTTGTAACCGCTCTTCACTCTGGTCAAAAGATGAGGATTCTTAGCAGGAGACCCTCTCTATTAATCTCCTAATAGGATGAAGGTAAAAGGAGTTTTCTAAACTGAACAACCCCTTTAATTGTGGAGATACCCCCCCCCCCTCCAACCCCACAACCACATTCTGTCAGAGGAAGAATCTGTTATCTAAAGGCAGAGAGAGAAAGCGAGAGATCCCATTCATGATATCGCCTCAGGACCGCTCCTCAGTAGTTGATCGGTGGCGTCCCCGACTCGGACCTGTGATGTCACCTTCATTGGTCACATAGCCTGAGAGTTCAGTCGCATTCAAGTGGATAGGACTGAGAAGCAATACCAGGCGCAGCCACTATACAATGTCCGATGCTGCCTGGTATGGACCGAAGTGATAGCGGCATTCATCCAAGTGCGGCTGTCATTTTTGTCAGCTGATCAGTAGGGATCCGAGGTGATGGACTCCGCCAATCCCGGGGGCACATCATCAATAGTTTAGAGTTGGAAAAGCCCTTTGATGCATTTGTTGCATCTGGCGGCGCCTCCATGCTAGAGTGGAGTATACTGCAGCTATGACTTACGCCAGAAGCGCCCGGACCCCAGTGCCTAAGCTGTCCCAGAGTCCACCTACCTAGTGGTATCTTGCTTTGTAGCAGTGGGGCCCCTCCAGCACCAGGGCCCGGATGCTGCTGCTACCTTTGCACCCCCTAAAGCCACACATCTGCATCTAGAATCTGAGTTTCAGCTCTGTCTGCAGAAGATTCCACATTCCTCTCGGTACATTTCGCCGCTCATCTCCTTTGCTTAGTACCATAAAAAGCTGAAATATAATGATGCGGATGATCTTGTTACCGCTGGATTGTGACAGTTATCAGGTCAGCTTTCAGCAAGTTCTGTTACCGGCTGTAAATTGCAGACGAAGACGGTGGAATAAGAGACGGCGTCGGCCTACGAGAAAACAAGAAGATTAATGTGTAGATTATTTTTGGACTGTCTGAGAACGTCTGACAACAGCGTTACTAGAGCGGCAGGGAAACCCCAAGCAACCGCGCTTCAGTCTTGTAAGAACTGTCTAGGCAAGCGGGAGGAAGATTTAACAATGCGCTTCCTAAAATGGGGATTAGTAACATGACAAGGAACAGATTCCATTATTCCTCTGGACGTACCGCAGCTCTTACGCACAATTATTTCAATGGCGTCTCCAGGGATATTACAGGATTCAGTGTTATAGACATAATTGTTACAGCAGAGATCTGCTTTTACTAAATTGATACATTCTAGCATTTTCGCTACATGCAGCCACCACTAGGGGGAGCTAGGGTACACCACGAATACATTTGCACAACACTGTGCGCAGTTAGTGTGAGGCTGGCTGTTATACTGAACTCGGCTTGAAAGCAATGGGCTGCCGGCGAGCGCAGGATGAATTTTCGGGAAGGGCTTAAACATATAAGCCCTTACCTGAAAACCATCCAAAAAAATTAAAAAATCTATACTCACCTTGTCCCTGCAGCCGGAGTTCAGCCGCGGCCGACCGGCAGTTCTCTTGAACTGCTCTGTATAGTATTCAGCAGGCGGGGATTTAAAATCCCCGCCTGCTAAATGGGCTGCCTCTGATTGGTCACAGCCCTCACCAATCAGAGGCAGCTCTCACTCACCCATTCATGAATTCATGAATGGATGAGTGAGTGCTGCCTCTGATTGGCTCAGTGCAAGGACCAATCAGGGGCAGCTCTCAGCTATTGAATGACAGCTGAGAGCTGCCCCTGATTGGTCCTTGATCTGAGCCAATCAGAGGCAGCACTCACTAACCCATTCATGAATTCATGAATGGGTGAGTAAGAGCTGCCTCTGATTGGTGAGGGCTGTGACCAATCAGAGGCAGCCCATTCAGCAGGCGGGGATTTTAAATCCCCGCCTGCTGAATACTACACAGAGCAGTTCAGGAGAACTGCCGGCCGGCCGCGGCTGAACTCCGGCTGCAGGGACAAGGTGAGTATATATATATATTTTTTTTTTATTTTTACACATTTTTGGATGGTTTTCAGGCAAGGGCTTATATGTTTAAGCCCTTCCCGAAAATTCATCCTACGCTCGCCGGCAGCCCATTGCTTTCAATGGAGCCAGCTGTATTGCTGGCTCCATTGAATTCAATGGGCGAACATCGTTCTTCTCTGCCACAGCAGTTACAGCTGTGGCAGAGGAGAATGATCTTTATAGTATATGTTCTCAATGGGGTCGGCGCTGCTGCTGCCGGCCCCATTGAGCGCATATATAGAGCACAAGGAATCGCAGAACGCAGATAGGCGCGTTCTGCGAATCGTTGTGTCCTATAATTTATCGGACATCCGCATAAAAAGCGGCCATGTGACCGATCCCATTGCTAAGCAATGGTTCTATATATGCGCAGATCGCATGCGCATCCGCAAATCGCGGCAAAAAACGGTCGTCTGACCGAGGCCTCCGGCCACTTTCACACGGGTTACAAGATCTTGCAATTTTCTCGTGATGTGACAGTGCTACAAGTGATTGTTCCCCGCAAGAGAAACCACATAACCCTGTAGATATGAGACCCTTTAATGGCTAACAACAATACATGATGTAATAGCGAGCTTGCAAACCTCTCAGGCTCTTCTTTAGGCTAAGATGGAATAGATCTGAAGAGGCATGAATATTTGTACACATTTATGACACACATACTTATGACACGGCACAGTCATGGATGTGATTGATTTGCACTTAAAAGGAATACTGCAACAGTAACAAACTTTTTTGACTAGGCACTGATAACAGAGTGAGAGTTTTATGGTCCCTGAATTACTGTTGAAGGGGAGGGGGGGGGAGGGGCGTCAGGCCAGGAATTCTGCAACCATAAACTTTCACTCCCTTATCAGTGCCTAGTCTAAAAAGTTTGTTTCTGTTGCAGTATTCCTTTTAAGTGCAAATCGATCACATCCATGTCTGTGCCGTGTCATAAGTATTTGTGTCATAAGTGTGTAAAACATATAGATGCGTCTTCGGATCTATTCCATTTTAGCCTGAAGAACCTGAGAGGTTCGCAAGCTCGCTATTACAGCAAGTATTTTTGTTAGCCATTAAAAGCCATTATAATCACATCTTGTATCCAAGCTAGAGGCAGTATACTGGGTTACCAGAGCCTACATGCCCGCCCATATCACATCTTGCATCCAAACTGGAGGCGGTACAACAGGGTTCTAGATCCTCCATGACCACTCATATCACATTTTTTATCGAAACTAGAGCCGGTACAACAGCGTATTAGAGCCTTCATGCCCATTTTGTGTCCAAGCTAAATGTGGTTCAACAGGGTACTAGAGCCTCCCTGCCCACCCGTATCACATTTTGCATCCAAGCTAGAGGCAAAACAGCAGGGCAGTAGAGCCTCCATGCCCATCTGTATCAAAACTATAGGAGGCAGGACAACAGGGTATTAGAGCGTGCATGCCTGTTCGTAATTCATCTTGTATCCAAGCTAGAGACTGTACAACAGGGTATTAGAGCGTGCATGCCCTCCGTATCACATCTTGTATCCAAGCTAGAGGCGGTACAACAGGGTACTAGAGCCTTCATGCCCCCCGTATCACATCTTGTATCCAAGCTAGAGGCGGTACAACAGGGTACTAGAGCCTTCATGCCCCCCGTATCACATCTTGTATCCAAGCTAGAGGCGGTACAACAGGGTACTAGAGCCTTCATGCCCCCCGTATCACATCTTGTATCCAAGCTAAAGGCGGTACAACAGGGTACTAGAGCCTCCCTACAAGGGGTCAGTTCTCCATAATAAATTATACTTTCGCTCTGATATCGTAATCACTTATAACAATGTTACAATCACACTGAGAAAGTTTCCTTCCATCCAACAACTTCTTCTAGTGGAAGGATTAGCATTTGTCAATCCGGTGCCTCAGAACATCACAGAGGAGGTGACTCAGGGCCGCGGTGGACTCATTGAGATGCACGGTCATGAAGCTGCCGCAACCGCGTAGACGTTGTAGGGCACATATTATAAATGGAACATTGCCATCATAAAGGAGCAGAGAGGAGTTTGTGAGGGCATAAAGAGGGCTCCATGGGTTTGCGGGGACATAAAGAGGGCTCCATGGGCTTTTACAGGCACAAAGGGGAGCACCATGATGTTATTCTTCCATTCACATATCCTTTTCCCACCAGATTCATCAATATTCTTCGGTTTGGCGGGTGCCACAGGCTTGTGGGGCTCTAATGAGGCAATATTAATTTGTTTGGATACTATGAATGCACCATTTGCTAGTGGGGGAACCGAGGAACCAGCATTACTAAGAGGACACCTCTACTTTGCTAGCGGCATGGAGAGGGTACCTTTTCTTTTTTGGGGGCACTAAGGGGCAATCTTACTGTGAGGTAACACAAGGGGTGTGGCTTGGCATAGAAAGTGTGCTGTGGGAGGTGTCCCTTTTTGTTGTTCAGAAGTTGAGCTCCGCAGCTGACCCCCCCCCCACTCAGTCTTCTGTTTATTCTATTGCACTAAATGACTTTTTTGGAAGCCTGCAGACTACTGGAGGAGGATGAGGATTTCTTCATCCACCATTGGATGCTAACGGCCTAACATCTAAGGCCTCCTGCAGATGGCCAGGTCGGATCCCGCTGTGAGAATTCTCGCAGCGGGATGCGAGCCGTGCCCCTGCAGTGACCTCCGTGGCTCACCTCCCCCCGGCGTCTCCTCTACTCTGCTATGTGCCAGCTGCCGCACAGAGTCGGGACATGCGCAGAGCGGCGCCGGTGCCCTACCAGTGACGTTTCTTTGTGGGGCTCTGTGAGGCTCGCACAGAACTAGAACATGCCGCGATTTGTTTACCGCACAAGTTTCCATGCTGTCAGATCGCGGCTGTCTGCATAGGATGGCATTATCTAATGAAATCCTATGGCAGCGGGCACGGGCGGAAATTCTGCGGGAAATCCTGTTGTGGTATTTCTGTCCGCGTGCCGAAGGCGGTTAATATAGGAATCCTACGCTATCGGATGTGGGTCTCGTTGCTGCTTGTGAGGTTTGGACGTTAGTTAGCAGTTACTCTCTCTTGTGACTACTCGGGAGCTCAGAGGACGTTGTGTGGACTGAAGGGGAAGTCTGATGTTATTTCTAGATGGGAACATGAGATTTTAACAGTCCGGGCGCACAGCATGGAGGCCGCGCCAAAGTACAAGTAAAGGTCACTCTATACTACAAGAAGCTTTACAAGAACAATTAAACTTATCTGAATTGTGATTACCGCGGCTGTGACCTTTGTACCGCTTGATGCTTAAATGGGTTTGCCTGTTTAGTGCATTTGTCCCGCTACGACCATCTCTGTCAATGTACCCCATTAGAGTTGCTCAGGACCCCCATTATGGAGGTCTGTGCTGTGGTGGACCCCCCCCCCCCCATACATGACACACATTACATGGATGACCGTTTACTTGAATAGATGCAGGGCGGGACAAGCTCTGTTCATGTCCAAGATGCTGGTTCCAAGACACGCCTCCTCCCGCTTATGTAACTTCCCAACCAATCAGTAGCAGTCTTAGGCCACTCCCACAGCTGCGTTGGGGTCAGGTCAGGGTTTCATCTCTCTGCTTTATTTTTTAGAGGAGGGAAACTAAAAATCAAGCTGAAAAAACAAATTTGTGTTTTTAGTCTTTGATTTCACTGGGTTTTCAAAACAAGCGGAAAGCCAACAGCGAGGCGCCGATCCATCACATGGCTATTTTATTGTACGGACAAATAGTGCAATCCGCAGCATAACTATCTGTCCGAAAAAACTGGAAACCTGATTGAATGGAAGGAATGGAAGCATTTTTGTTCGCTTTCCGTTTTTTTGAAATCAATGAAGAAAAAAGGATCAATTTTTTTTCAGTTTCTTTCCTCTAAAAATGGAGTAGAGAGAAGGAAAACCTGAACCCTCCGCCGGTGTGAGAGCGGCCGTATTTACACCCGGAACAAAGGAGAAAAGTGTTGTTTTACTCTCAGATAGATACATTGCCTTCCCCAGTAGCGCCCTCGGGGCTCACACCCACTTTTTTCATGCGATTGTCAATGGGGCTCTCTAATGTTAAAAACGCATCACACAAAAATCACAGAAGCACAAATTGGTGATGCGTTTGTAACATTAGAAAGTCCCATTGACCATCATGTTAAAAAATGCAGCGATATCCCAGCGTTAAAAAAACCCTAGTGGGCGGGAACCCTAAGTGACCTCCCATTCTGCCTACTGCTTGTCTCCTTTCTGAATGCAAAGCTACATTTCTCCTGTAGTGGCCGCTGTTTGCCCAGCAATAACAAGTGATCGCTGGGGATTGGCCACCATACAGGTGTACAGCTCCCCTAGTGGTGACAACAGTACATACCATCTGCTTTCATTGGTTTGGTAGTCTCCATATGTAGCCTAGCAGCAGAAGGGCTTGGAGACTATTTCCATGGGAAAGTGCGGGATATTAGATATTTTGGGGCCACAATGTGGGTCATTTTGGATTCAGGGGTTATGATATGATACGTTTTTTGTTCAGGGGATGTAGGAGGGGAACCTTCCCTTTACACAAATGAGTTGTGCTCATGCTCGTGCGGGTGATTGTTCGTCTAATCAAAATTTTTTGGGCTAAAGCGAATCCCGCCCCTAGGGTGGGACAGGTGTAGCCGTTTCTTTCTCCTGGCCTCACTATCTCTGACCGGAGGGTGTAGTTGGCAGACTGCTGTGTAGCTGAAGCGATCTGGTGAGGGCTGCTCCCCCTTAAGGGACACGTCCAATACATAGAGGTCCGGCAGCACTCAAACACAGCTTTCCCAAATGGGTGAGGTAGATATATGCACAGCCACCAGTCAGTGGGATCATGGACCTCCAATCCCGGGTCAGTCCATAACAGTAAGGCAGAGGCGGCAGCATCAAAGGTGTAGAATAAAGTTTAAAATCCTTTTATTGCTTCCATATAGTAAAAGGCAACGTTTCGACTACATGTCTTTTTCAAACCTTTAGGGACACGAGCGGAGTTTCTGTTCTTTGGGCGGTTTGCGGCTGTCCCTGCTGACAGGCATCCTAGAGGGGACATCAGCGGTCACCTCCGAAGAACTGGTTCTGTAGCTTTGGTTGAGACCACAGTCTATATTAAAGCAGCAAGTGAGAGAGTGCGTTTCAGGATAATGCGAGCTGTAGGTTGGGCGGTTGCGCTCAGAGACGCCGATAACCACCGCCCTACGGACCTAGTGAACAAATTCTAAATACGGGGGATTCTGCTGTCAAAATGCCGTTGCTCCATTTATTCTTCCCAAGATGAGAGACTTGTTGTTTTTCATACATTTCGACAGTTCAGCCCAAGTTGAACTGTTTATTAGTATGGAGCATTGCACGAGCTTTCCTTGGTGGTCCCTCTGGATCCCACTGTCGAGGGGGTCTTATAATGTTGCCAAACACCATCCTGCATCCGACCTTAAGTAGCCCGAACCTGGGCAAGAGAGCCTAATGTCCCTGAAACACAGAACATGGTGCCACGACTCCCACCGTAATCATAGCCAGGTACAAACTGAGTCACGTGACTCGGGAGCACCCCCCATGTCCGTGAGTGCAGATTCTGTCCCAGCCAGGGTCTCACCTCGCACCTTCCCTCGGGTTCCTCCCAGCCCCAGAATCTCCAGGAAGTCCCTTCTCAAAAGTTCAGAAGCTTCAGGACTATTAGTACAAAATGTGCTAATTGTCACGGGTAAATGGCTTTGGGTATATAATTGTCAATCCGGGTATACAGGCAGGTAGGAACTATTAGGGGTTGATCCAGGGAACAGTCTGATTGCCATTAGGGAGTCGGGAAGGATTTTTTCCCCAAAAGGGCTAATTGGCTTCTGCCCTTGGGGTTTTTTGCCTTCCTCTGGATCAACACAGGAGGATAGACAGGCTGGACTAGATGGGCATTGTCTTCATTCAGCCTTACATACTATGTTACTATGTTACTATGTTGGGTAGTACCACACTTACATGCCAGGTGCCTGTATATGCAAAATTTGTGGTACAATGGACCTCATCTATAAGTGTGGTCACACCGCAGCCCAGAACCCCTCATGTAAAGGAAGGCCCGCCATGCAATGACTGTTCATCCCACCAAACCAAGTTCTTCCTACCTGCAGGATTTACATAGGATAAGACAACTTTCCAGAACGAATGGATTAGGTGGACTAACGGGAAAGGGGGGGGGGGGGGGGGGGCTTGTCAACTGTAGTTCACACTTATAACCTACATATCAGAAATCCATATCAGGGGACCTTCGGCACTTCAAACCACACATCATTACCACTGTAGTACTCCATACTTAACCCCTTAGTGACTGGTCTATTTTGTGTCTGAAAGACCCAGCGATTTTCACTATAGCGTAACAAGAGTCAAAGCTCATTAACAGCTGGACGCACACTGGGGGACATATAATGTGTTGGAGATGTTACTGGCCGCACTCTGGGGGACATATAATGTGTTGGAGATGTTACTGGCTGCACTCTGGAGGACATATAATGTGTTGTAGATGTTACTGGTCGCACTCTGGGGGACAAATAATGTGTTGGAGATGTTACTGGCTGCACTCTGGGGGACATATAATGTGGTGGAGATGTTACTGGCCGCACTCTGGGGGACATATAATGTGGTGGAGATGTTACTGGCTGCACTCTGGCTGACATATAATGTGTTGGAATGTTACTGGCCGCACTCTGGGGGACATATAATGTGGTGGAGATGTTACTGGCTGCACTCTGGGGGACATATAATGTGGTGGAGATGTTACTGGCTGCACTCTGGGGGACATATAATGTGGTGGAGATGTTACTGGCTGCACTCTGGGGGACATATAATGTGTTGGAGATGTTACTGGCTGCACTCTGCAGGATATATAATGTGGTGGAGAGGTTACTGGCTGCACTCTGCAGGATATATGATGTGGTGGAGATGTTACTGGCCGCACTCTGGGGGACATATAATGTGTAGTAGATGTTACTGGTGTAGTGGCCTAGCGTTAGGGACCCTCTGGTTTTTGTGCTGGTCCACCCCATATGGATTTATCGGTATTATTGTATCTTGATGGCACCAGGAACTCCTGGTGAAGACAAGTCTGACAGAGGGTGATGCCCCCTATACCTCATTGGCTACAGATAACGCTCTCCCAGCAGGTCCTGGCAGGCCACTAATCTGCTGTTGTCCCGGCTCACCTTGCTGATGGAAGTTTGCCGCTGCTGCCCTGCTGGTGCTGTAGGTATCTTCTGCCGTAGCTGCTATCGCTGTGCATTAGGTGCCTGCTGTATTTGGTCCCTGCTGTCCCGGCTCCTGCTGTATTTGGTCCCTGCTGTCCCGGCTCCTGCTGTATTTGGTCCCTGCTGTCCCGGCTCCTGCTGTATTTGGTCCCTGCTGTCCCGGCTCCTGCTGTATTTGGTCCCTGCTGTCCCGGCTCCTGTTGTATTTGGTCCCTGCTGTCCCGGCTCCTGCTGTATTTGGTCCCTGCTGTCCCGGCTCCTGCTGTATTTGGTTCCTGTTGTCCTGGCTCCTGCTGTATTTGGTCCCTGCTGTCCCGGCTCCTGTTGTATTTGGTCCCTGCTGTCCCGGCTCCTGCTGTATTTGGTCCGTGCTGTCCCGGCTCCTGCTGTATTTGGTCCCTGCTGTCCCGGCTCCTGCTGTATTTGGTCCCTGCTGTCCCGGTTCCTGCTGTATTTGGTTCCTGTTGTCCTGGCTCCTGGCCCTGAAGTAAGGTCCCACTGCTGCTGTAACTGTGTATTGCATCTCTGCTGCAATAGCTTTTATACTGCACCCATAGTAAGCTTGAAACACTCCCAAACTTTACAGGGCCCAGCCCCATCCTGCATAATGTCCCGCTACTGGTGTATCTTGTCTACACCGGGCGTCAGGGTTTGTCAGTCCTTAGTCGAAGGCAACACCCCCAGCGGCTGATTGGCTGCTGCAGACGAGGCCTCTTGAGGTCTGCCTGCTTCCTCATACTCCCGGCACTGAAGTGTCCAGCGCCGCCCTGAAATCTCTGCATCTGTGGCTGCTGTGAATGTCCCCCCTCATCTCCACTTCCGACACAGCGGCCGCTCTACCATTATCTCCCCTCCCGCCTGCAGCTGTACTGACGGACGATCTCCTTTCTGGTGTGCCAGCTGCAGTGCTGTTAGTGTCCTCCCTTGCCCGACCGCCCATGCCCTCTGGAATCCGTTCTCCAGTCTGCGTCTGGCGTTCAAGTTGCCCACGCTGTCACATGCCAGCATGAATGAAGCTGTCAGTGCTTAACCCAGCACCGCTGTTGTACATAAGCACCGGCTGAGCTCCACTCCCATTGCCTGCTGTCACTCTTCCCGGAGGCCTCCAATCAGCACAGGGAGCCATCATCCCCTCCTGCTGTACAGGCACTCAGCGTGCGCCCCGGCCAAGCAGCAGCTGAGAGTCCTCAGGAGTGTCAGACTGCACAGCACAGGAGGGGGCGGTGAGCAGATCCCTATCCATAAAACTAGCCCTAACCCTAAGATATCCCTAACCCAGGGGGCGTAACGGGGGTGTTCCCTGTCGTTATGGCCGGCCAACTCATGTCTCCACCCCTAGTTCCAGTGGAGACAAGATACACCAATACCTAATGGGCCTACCAGGGCCGATCTTCACGCGCATGTCAGCGCTTTCAACACCTTGGGGCAGAACCCCCTTCTCACAGCTTTGCCTGAGGCTGCAACAAAATAGCACCTTGAGCGCCGATCCTCCCTCCCTGCCGTTACACTTCTGGCAGGGGAGCGGGGCTTCTCACTGGCGCTCTGGTTGCCTCTTCATGGAACTGATGAGCACTTGTCTCCTTGCCCCGCCACCCCCTGACCAGGAACTGGACCAGAGGGGCCAGGACTAAATATTGCAACGTCCACAAAGCTTCCCAGGGGCGGCAGGCCACTGTACCGTGTAAGGGAGAGCACTACAACGCTGCGCCCCTTACAAGGAAATGACCAAGCTTGAACCCGACTACCTCCAGTTGTGCTATTGAAGTGAATGGAGCAGAGCTGTGTGTGCGCATTCTCCACTGCCCACACTTCGGTTTGCAGCAGGGCATCTCAGGATTGGTTGAGATTTCAGCACTCAGACCCTCACCAATCAGCAAGTAATTATCTGTTGTAGGGACAACACTTTTACCACAATGACCAAATCACAGGGCCACCTAATGTCAACATAATAGCGCCATAGTACGCTCTGTGAATGATCACAGCAGGCAGCAGCCCTACCGCTTGGCACTGTGGGGCCAAAGACACCAGCCTGTTGTTCCTATAGGTAAAGCTTGTCTTAACGACCCCCATGTAATCCATGACAACTCCATAGCATTGATCAGTAGACAGTGATTGTGAAGGCCTTGGCCAAGCTTCGCTTGGCATTGAGAGTGGTGTTTAATGACAAATGAGCCATCTATTGAGATGAAATCGCGCTGGAAGAAGTCTTATCTTGCATTTCAGTAAGACAACTCACTACACAAAATCAAGAAAGGGAACAATTCTGCAGCGCCTCGCCACCTCCACCACCGTGCCTCGCTCCTTCTCTGCCTGCACAATGAGCCCTTTCAAAAAGCTATTTCTGAAGCTTCAGCTCAAGAAGTAAAAAAGCTGTTTAGTGAAAATGCCGAGCCTCGTTGCTAAGATTAGTCTTTCTTGGTCTTGGACGGTGGGAATAGGTAAGTAACAACCTTGTGCATTGTGGTGTTGCTAATGCTGCTCAGGCTTCACCATGTGGTCTGGATGAAATACTAAAGCCTCCAGTGTAAATCACAGCAGTAGAGAAAACAAAGGCATAAAAGCCGCTATATTTAGTCGTATTCACTCGGTGGCTACATGTAACATAATATCGCCCTGAGCTGCACGTCACCGACTCCAACGTGCACCATGAGCAATGGCTTTTTATAGTAAAACATTAAGATGATGTACGTGAAGTTTTATATATTGGGCTCCAGCCAACATCACCAAAGTGTCTGCTGCCGAGTATAGTATATACTCCACCGCACAGGAGAGCCGACAGTTCCTCTTTATACTACACCGCACAGGAGAGCCAACAGCTCCTCTACATACTCCACCTGTTACGTTGTGCTGTTGAGACCTGTAGTACTATGGTTTCTAGCAGCACAGCCCCACAGGTAGTAAATGATTGAACTGGCTGGGTATGGTGACTGCTTGCTAGCCAATCTCCTGGGTCTTTGCTCACATATAAACCCTGCTCTGTTCAGTGTCTGCCTAGTGTCCAGAGTGAGCAGTCATGTATCCATGTCCGTTACAGCTTGCTGTGTGTTTGGTGTTCAGGGTGAGCAGTCATGAATCCATGTTTGTTACAGCTTGCTGTGTGTCTGGTGTCCAGAGTGAGCAGTCATGAATCCTTGTCTGTTGTAGCTTGCTGTGTGCTTGGTGTCTTACTGGTTCATGTCCGTTTGTACGTTTATTTTCTGTCAGCTTTGTGTCAGTTTGTTCTGCTGAGTTTGTTTGCTATTTCTGCGCTAGGGTGGCCCCTAGGGTCTTCTAGTAGATGTGTCTTGCTAGTGTAGGGACTGCAAGACTCGAGGGGCCTTGCCCGGGCTTGCAGCTTAAGTTCATTGGCCTATGTACAAAATAACACCTCGATTTTATATTCAGCTTTACCATCTGCTGTGGAGTGCTAGGTAGTGTGGTGTGTTTGTGCATTGTGTCAGTTCTGCCTGGTTGTGAGTATTCCTCTTTCAGGGAGAGCAGGGCCAAGACTCCAGTGTGGGGCCGCCATTATAGAGGCGATCACCCTGCATAGTAGGTAGGGCCTTATCTTCCCTGTAGTTCAGGGTCAGTTGTCAGTTGTCAGAAACCCATGCGTGTGCCCATCCGTCTCCTCCTGGTCACGATCGTGTGGGCCCCATGATTAGTTGCCCACAGGATCGTAACACCACCGCACAGAAGAGCCGACAGCTCCTCTACATACTCCACCGGACGGGAGAGCCGAGAGCTCCTCTACATACTCCACCGCACAGAGGAGCCGACAGCTCCTCTACATACTCCACCGGACGGGAGAGCCGACAGCCCCTCCACATGCTCCACCGCGCGGGAGAGCCGACAGCCCCTCCACATGCTCCACCGCGCGGGAGAGCCGACAGCCCCTCCACATGCTCCACCGCGCGGGAGAGCCGACAGCCCCTCCACATGCTCCACCGCGCGGGAGAGCCGACAGCCCCTCCACATGCTCCACCGCGCGGGAGAGCCGACAGCCCCTCCACATGCTCCACCGCGCGGGAGAGCCGACAGCCCCTCCACATGCTCCACCGCGCGGGAGAGCCGACAGCCCCTCCACATGCTCCACCGCGCGGGAGAGCCGACAGCCCCTCCACATGCTCCACCGCGCGGGAGAGCCGACAGCCCCTCCACATGCTCCACCGCGCGGGAGAGCCGACAGCCCCTCCACATGCTCCACCGCGCGGGAGAGCCGACAGCCCCTCCACATGCTCCACCGCGCGGGAGAGCCGACAGCCCCTCCACATGCTCCACCGCGCGGGAGAGCCGACAGCCCCTCCACATGCTCCACCGCGCGGGAGAGCCGACAGCCCCTCCACATGCTCCACCGCGCGGGAGAGCCGACAGCCCCTCCACATGCTCCACCGCGCGGGAGAGCCGACAGCCCCTCCACATGCTCCACCGCGCGGGAGAGCCGACAGCCCCTCCACATGCTCCACCGCGCGGGAGAGCCGACAGCCCCTCCACATGCTCCACCGCGCGGGAGAGCCGACAGCCCCTCCACATGCTCCACCGCGCGGGAGAGCCGACAGCCCCTCCACATGCTCCACCGCGCGGGAGAGCCGACAGCCCCTCCACATGCTCCACCGCGCGGGAGAGCCGACAGCCCCTCCACATGCTCCACCGCGCGGGAGAGCCGACAGCCCCTCCACATGCTCCACCGCGCGGGAGAGCCGACAGCCCCTCCACATGCTCCACCGCGCGAGAGAGCCGACAGCTCCTCCACATACTCCACCGCAGAGGAGAGCCGACAGCTCCTCTACATACTCCACCGCAGAGGAGAGCCGACAGCTCCTCTACATACTCCACCGCAGAGGAGAGCCGACAGCTCCTCTACATACTCCACCGCAGAGGAGAGCCGACAGCTCCTCTACATACTCCACCGCAGAGGAGAGCCGACAGCTCCTCTACATACTCCACCGCAGAGGTGAGCCGACAGCTCCTCTACATACTCCACCGCAGAGGTGAGCCGACAGCTCCTTCACATACTCCACCGCAGAGGTGAGCCGACAGCTCCTTCACATACTCCACCGCACGGGAGAGCCGACAGCTCCTCTACATACTCCACCGCAGAGGTGAGCCGACAGCTCCTCTACATACTCCACCGCAGAGGTGAGCCGACAGCTCCTCTACATACTCTACCGCACGGGAGAGCTGACAGCTCCTCTATATTACACCGCACGGGAGAACCAACAGCTCCTTTATATACTCCACCACACTGGAGAGCCAACAGCTCCTCTATATACTACACCACACAGGAGAGCCGGCAGCTCCTCTATATACTACACCACACAGGAGAGCTGACAGCTCCTCTATATACTACACCGCTCAATAGTGCTAATATCTCCTCTATATACTCCACCACACTGGAGAGCCGACAGCTCCTCTATACTACACCGCTCAATAGTGCTAATATCTCCTCTATATACTACACCACACAGGAGAGCCGACAGCTCCTCTATATACTACACCACACAGGAGAGCTGACAGCTCCTCTATACTACACCGCTCAATAGTGCTAATATCTCCTCTATAGTAAAATTTTCTAAAAGAAAGAAACATGAAAGAAGAACAATAATTTGCGGAAGAGCTCCAACTGTTCTTCCTTTGCAGATAGATGACTTCATGCTCGTGCCGTACATAAGCCTCATTTTTCACTGCTATGTTAATACTTTCCTCTTTTATTGCTGCTTCTTCTTCCGGGAGACACTTACTGGTAAACGACTGCAGATTTTTTGCACCGTGATAAACTCCTTTTGAGTTGCGAGAAGAAAGAATTTTCTAAGTTGCTTCCCGTGGGCAGCGGTAGACCTACACGTCAGGCGTACGGCGAAGACAAACTGCATGCTGAGAGCTCATTATAGATGTTCAAAGGATGCTGGGATAGAAGATATTGTGGCTCCTTGCCTTCATGTACAACTATTAGAAATTTCCAGGAAACGTTTGCGCGTGCCTCATTGTCACCAGAGCCTTTACTTCATGCTGGCAGTGCAATATGAGGGGATCTCCGCAGTGAAGGATTCTGTACACCTGTAAAAATCTTACAAAGAAGACAACGGTTATCTTCCTTGTGATCCATTGTTTGGCTGAAAAGTTATAGAGAGGGGTGGAGTTTTGCCATGGGGCGTGGCTTATTGCAGCAGAGCAGGGAGGGGGAGCTTCTGCTCTGTCTAGGTGCTTCACAGGGGTTTCTAGTTTCAGCAAATAAAGGTTATTGTTGTATAAAGAACATACAATGGGGAAGATTTTTAGCGTACAAAAGTCACAATTTTGGTAAAAGTGCCAAAATTGCAACTTTTTTAATCTAATGCTAGACCATGACACTTCTTAAAAAACTTTTAATAGCTTGGGTTAATGAGTTAAACCACAAGTGACCTACCATCTCAGGGGTGCTCAACGGGTCTATGCTGCCTGAGGCAAAATGTAAAATGGCGCCCCTTCAGCAAAAAAATGTGACTCCTTTTACAGGCATAGAAAACATTAATACACAAATACAGTATATACCCAGGTTATACCAGCATGCTCCATATCACTATATACAGGAGATGTATACCTTATACCAGCCGTACATATATAATTAGATAGAGGTGATACCCAGGTTATATCAGCATGCTCCATATCACTATATACAGGAGATGTATACCTTATACCAGCTGTACATATAGAATTATATACAGGAGATCCCAAGGTTATACCAGCATGCTCCATATCACTATATACTGGAGATACCCAGGTTATACCAGCATGCTCCATATCACTATATACAGGAGATGTATAACTTATACCAGCTGTACATATATAATTATATAAATAACTCTTTTTGTAGGGCTTATTCAGACGTGCGTATATAAGTCGGGTTTTCACGGCTGGCCGATATACGCTGCCCCTCTCTGCAATGGGGGAAGGCAGGACAGGCCAGAAGCTATTGTACTGAGCTCCCGCCTCCTCCCCGCCCCTCGCCACTGTTTGCAATGAGAGGGGGTGGTACGTAGCTCTGGCCCCTCCCTCCTATTGCGAACAGTGGTGAGGGGCAGGGAGGGGGCGGGAGCTCAGAGCACTGCTCCCATCTCGTCCTGCCTCACCCCATTGCATAGAGGGGCAGCGTATATCGGCCGGCCGTGAAAACCCGACCTATATACGCACGTCTGAATAAGCCTTATAAAAAGAGTTATTTTTTTATCGCTGCCTTCGCAGTGATAACATTTTTCTTTTCTTGTCAGCAGTGCTGTATGGGGGAACTTGATTCTCAGAATCTTGTATCATTCTTCTAATACACTACTATACTGAGGTATAGTAGTGTATTAGACAGCCTGCGGAGGTCAGCATCTGGGCCCAATAGTAACTCATCGGGACCCCAAGATCACATCATAGCCCCCTCCCTCTGTCAGCCTTTTACATGTCATAGTTGCACTGACCGTGGCATGTAACTGGTTAAACACCAGGGATCTAAAGCTTCTATGGTCCCAGATGTTAGAGCAAGTGCCTGGCTGTCATCTGACATCTGAGCACCCGTGCCGGGCTTCTAGTGCCGATAAAACCCCTTAATGACCACCATCAAAAGACACATGAGTCGTCATTAAGGGGTTAAACACACTAAAAACTAAAGTGTCAATAAGAGTGCCAGACTAAGTTTATAAATATATGTTTCCTGCTTGGAGACATAACCTGATACATGTTTCATAAACACAAACATGGCAAATGTATCAAAGTTTAAACTTACAATATTGTTTCTGTTGCTGGGAAGTCCTGCGCCCCTCTGCTCCCCACAACACCTGGCCGCCTCCTGCCAGCAGGGGTCCTTACACACCTTCTATTATACAGGAGGCGTCCCGGAGTGCCGGACTCTGATCAACGAAATGTATGAGCACCTCCATCTCCAAAGCAAGATGACCCTCAACAAGCTGCAAAACGGCTCCGCGCCTCCGTGCAATCAGCTGCAAACTTCATAGCGTCCTGATAGGTGGCTGCGTAATTACACAGTTTTTCACGTATGTTCATGCACATTTACGCACCCCCATAGACTCCTATGGGGACCTTTGGTGCACAAAAATACAGCATGTCAAATATTTTTTCACTCAACTGAAATGCAAGCGCAGAAAATGAGCAATGTGAGCGAGCCCATTACGTCAACGGGTTCTCTTCTCTGTGGTTTGCACAGGCGTTTTTCCATACACAAAAACATGCACAAATATACCGCATGAAGGAGGCCGCACTCATCCAAAGTCCCTGAATCCCAAGTCACACACTGATGACACAATACACTACAGTACGCAGTACTGCTATATCAGCCAAGTTCGCTCACTTAGGTTTTGCATAATAGATCTGTAGTGCCTCTGTTCCTACTCTGATGGACATAGCAAGTTCCACAGATGCAATTTATAAAACCCTGATTGGCTAACCCTAACTACTCACCTGTGCAAAGCAATGGGGACTGAAAACCACAAGCAGACGACATGTGCTTTCTAAATGTAACAATGTTTATCAATACGGTATAACAGACCAATGCGACCCCTCAGCCAAATGTATCCCCTCAGCACAATGTATCCCCTCAGCACAGTGTATCCCCTCAGCACAGTGTATCCCCTCAGCACAATGTATCCCCTCAGCACAATGTATCCCCTCAGCACAGTGTATCCCCTCAGCACAATGTATCCCCTCAGTACAATGTATCCAATCAGCACAATGTATCCCCTCAGCACAATGTATCCCCTCAGCACAATGTATCCCCTCAGCACAATGTATCCCCTCAGCACAGTGTATCCCCTCAGCACAATGTATCCCCTCAGCACAATGTATCACCTCAGCACAATGTATCCCCTCAGCACAACGTATCTCCTCAACACAATGTGACCCCTCAGCACAATGTATCCCCTCATCACAGTGTATCCCCTCAGCACAGTGTATCCCCTCAGCACAATGTATCCCCTCAGCACAATGTATCCCCTCAGCACAGTGTATCCCCTCAGCACAATGTATCCCCTCAGTACAATGTATCCAATCAGCACAATGTATCCCCTCAGCACAATGTATCCCCTCAGCACAATGTATCCCCTCAGCACAATGTATCCCCTCAGCACAGTGTATCCCCTCAGCACAATGTATCCCCTCAGCACAATGTATCACCTCAGCACAATGTATCCCCTCAGCACAATGTATCTCCTCAACACAATGTATCCCCTCAGCAGAATGTACCCCTCAGCACAATGTATCCCCTCAGCACAATGTGTCCCCTCAGCACAATGTATCCCCTCAGCACAATGTGACCCCTCAGCACAATGTGACCCCTCAGCACAATGTATCCCCTCAGCACAGTATATCCCCTCAGCACAATGTGACCCCTCAGCACAATGTATCACCTCAGCACAATGTATCCCCTCAGCACAATGGATCCCCTCAGCACAGTGTATTCCCTCAGCACAGTGTATCCCCTCAGCACAATGTATACCCACAGCACAGTGTATCCCCTCAGCACAATGTATCCCCTCAGCACAATGTATCCCCTCAGCACAATGTATCCCCTCAGCACAATGTATCCCCTCAGCACAATGTATCCCCTCAGCACAATGTATCCCCTCAGCACAATGTATCCCCTCAGCACAATGTATCCCCTCAGCACAATGTATCCCCTCAGCACAATGTATCCCCTCAGCACAGTGTATTGGTTAAGCAAATAGAATAAGGGAATTACCCTTTTACATGGGATGACAGTCGGCTAAACGGCTGCAGGGGTGCTGATATCACCACTAAGGTCATCAGCACTCGCACAGAGAGTTTATACTGACGGACTTCGCTGCTGGATTGCTGGGTTCTCGCTCAGCGCTTCACCCTCTATATTGGAATGAGGATCGCAGAGTTTTTCCTATTATTTTTAATGGGTGAATCCTTGCATCGCATTGTGTGCCGCTAGCATGTGGTGCAATGCCGTAGTCAGCCATATTAAAACCAAAGGCCGATGCGATGTGAGGGCACGCCCAAAGATTGGACGTGCCGCTCATGTGTATGACCCGATTCTAAAAAATGGGTTTTATATTCGTACGAGATTTGTGCTTCTCGCAATGCACAGATCTCACATGATAGTTTTCAGCCGTGTGAAGCTGGCCTAAGATAGATAGGTATGAGATAGAGAAAATAGATAATAACTTCTGCGCCAATCATGCATTTTGGACATGAGTGACCTCCTAGCAGAACAATGAACCAGAATATCTGCAGAAACGCGCTTTGGTCTCTGACTTCCAATTAGGAGGCAAACAGTAACTGCAAACAGACATGAAAGGCGGTAAGGAGCAGCGATGAAGACGTTTCGGTCTCAGGCTTATAGTGCAGATGCTGAGGTGCCGCATTAACCTGACATTGCCGGATCGCTTACCCTTTGCCTTTTCTGTTGCTTCAAATTAAGAAAGCCTGAGGAGGAAGTGTTGTGTCTCGGCACGCGGCTCCCAGTATCTTCTATGACATCAATGGTTCTCGTCGTCCTTCCGGAAATCATCTTTTAAGTTCTCTTATTGTTTTGTGACTTCTAATATATGAAAGAATCCGTCCGAATAGTTAAGGCAACATTCAATATACGAGAAATCAAATTGAAAACTGGACCTGGCGATTCATTCTTGTGTAGTTCATGCAGCTCACCGCTGAGCATTCAGTGCAGGGTGTCAGTGACAACAGAGGCAGAACGTGAAGCTTTTGAGCCCCACAAATCACTTGCCAGTTATTATAGTGGTGTGTTCCTATGTGGCAGAGGGCCTTTTGTGCCCCCCCAAAGGCTCCAGGGTCCAGGTACAACTACTACCTCTGCATCCAGGGACGCCCCTACAATGAGACGACCTGAGATTTCTGCCTTTGGTGGCGGTCTGCAGGACCTCGGAGGGGCGGTTGGTTGCTGCTTGGCAGGGATTTATGTTTAATCAGCAATATTGATGGCTGGTTAAAGATAATTGCCACCTGTGAGCCGGCTGGGCAGCAACCCGACAAACGTTTACCTCACTTGCTCTGTAGCTCTCTCTGTTGGGGGCCACTTCTGCTGTGATCAGAGTGTGACCCCTATATGCAGAAATGCAGATGCCGGAGAGGTCAGGGGTGACACCCCATCAGTGGGACTGCAGAGCAAGTGAGTTAAATGTTGGTTTGACTGCTGCCCTACTGGGAGCATTATTACTACTGGGGTTACTATAGAGGCTACTGTTACTACGGTGGCCATTATTGGGGCTACTGTTACTACTGGGGTCATTATGGGGGCCGCTATTACTACTGGGGTTACTATGGGGTGACTATTACTACTTGGGCCATTATGGGCATCGCTATTACTACTAGGGCCATTGTGGGGGTCACTATTACTACTACCATGGCTACTATGGTCGACACTATAACTACTGGGGCCACTATTACTACGTTGGCCACTATGAGCGACACTATTACTATTGGGGCCACTATGGGCGACACTATTACTACTGTGGCCACTATGGGTGACACTATTACTGCTGGGGCCGCTATGGCCGACACTATTACTACTGGGGCCACTATGGGGGACACTATTACTACTGGGGTCATTATAGGCAACACTATTACTATTGGGGTGACTATGGCTGACACTATTACTACTGGGGCCACTATGGGGAACACTATTACTACTGGGGCCATTATAGGCAACACTATTACTATTGGGGTGACTATGGCTGACACTATTACTACTGGGGCCACTATGAGGGACATGGTCCGCATCCGCATGGAGGATCCACAGCAAATAGTATGCATTAAGTGGTATGTAAAAATTGTTTTTTCCCTTACACTTGTGGAAATTAACGGCATAGTCCTTGAGCATAGGAAAAGGCTCAGGATGCTCTATTTTGCTGCGGACTCCAGCAGACATTGCGGATAGACTGCAGGTACCTGCGTCATCACTGAGCGATGGTGCTGGGAAAGCAAATATTAAAAAAAAACAAAAAACTGAACTGTGCATGACCAACGGCGAGCATCCGCTGTCATCTGCAGTACAGAAATAGCAGGTACGCAGGTCGCCAGCGGGGGTCACAACTGATTTCCGCTGTGGGAACCAGCATGCAGAATCCGAATCATTGGTGTGAGCCCGGCCTGACTTTGTCACTTCAGACAAATCTGAATGGCCCAAATATGTGTCGGGTATCTTGTGAATTGGCGCTTCGATGCCGTGCAAAATAAGTGCGTTTTTTTTGCAGAGGGGGGGCGCCATTGCACACTTTGCCTCAGGCATTATAAAGGATTCAGCCCCCCTGTCTGCACCCGCTATAGCTTCTCATAAGAGGATGACTAAAGGACTACTTCATGGCTCAAGGTGGATCCCTGACCCCCCTCTTCACAATCAGTTGGGGATAGTTCATAGTCATTCCTGCTTCCCATCATAAAAGAACCAAAGGGTAACATTATGGACTTGTTTGGCTGCTCAGTATGAAGACGTTGGACGTCTCCTTCATGCCGAGTCCCGCTTCCTTCATGCATGACGCAGATAGATATGGCTTCCTGTCTCTACGGATATATAAACAACCACATACAATGTGCTGTATAAACAGTGGAGCGTCTCGCTTAATAGCCTGCATTTCACATAAATGATATGCAGGTAAGGAGGATGGAACAATTCCTCTGCAGCGCCACCTATTGGATGGCAGCATTCCTGCAAGTCAATATCTGGCCCTTTTTCTAAGTCTTTATAACAATGACGGGGAGCTGAAAACCAAAAGCCAGCACCCTCCACAGGCAGCGGGTCCGGGGTGTTTACCCCTCATCAGTGTGCAGTAAGCTTCTGTCTTGGCTAGTGAGAAGCCTGGGATGGGGGTCGGAGGGGTAACATCACCCCTTAAAGAGACGTCTAGCAGGTGAGAGAGGAGGCTTATAAGGCCATGCATGCTTCTCTGATGGTAGTCTATTTCTATTACAGCCCCAACAATAAGCTGGTCACAGGGTATCCTGTTATTGGGACTTCCAGTGATCAGCTGTACTCTGCGGGGAAACCTAGCAGCGAGTATTCAGTCCTACTACAGCACCTCCTGCAGGGGAAATCAATAAGCTGCTGTCTAATGCAGGACCAGTGTTATACTGGGGTGCCTAATACCTCTCTGAGATGCCGTACGCTGCCTATCCGTGTGTAGTGCAGTGGGTTACTGCGCCATATACCATATGAGTGGTTGGCGTCCAAGGAGATTCATTGATCAGGAAAATACAGTTGATATAGTATATCTTGATTTAGTAAAGCATTTGACAAAATATCTCATACTTTACTTATTGAAAAAATGACCAAATCTGGGATTGACAAGTCAACTGTTAGGTGGATTCAGAACTGGCTGAGTGATCGTACTCAAAGAGAGGTCATAAATGGCTGCATATCCAAGTGGAAGAATCTATCAAGTGGGGGCCACAAGGCTCTGTCCTAGGCCCAGTGTTGGTCAACATTGTTATAAATGATCTGGAGGAGGGAATTGTGGGAAACTGATCAAATTTGCCTACGACACAAAGCTAGGAGGGATAACTAATACTAGGGGAGAGACAAAGGATTCAAAAAGATCTAGAAAAGCTTGAACAGTGGTCGGCGACTAACAGAATGGTATTCAACAAGGGAAAATGCAAAGTCTTACCTCTGGGCAAAAAAAAAATGAAAAAGCGCATACAGAATGGGAGGAATTGGGCTAAGCAGCAGCACATGTGAGAAAGACTTGGGTATACTAATAGATCATAGACTGAGCATGAGTCAACAATGTGATGCAGCAGCCAAAAAGGCAAACACAATTCTGGGATGTATTAAGAGAAGCGTAGAGTCTAGATCACCTGAGGTCATTATCCTCTACTCTTCCTCAGTCAGACCTCATCTGGAATTCTGTGTCCAGTTCTGGGCACCCTAACTTAAAAAAGTCATAGACAAACTGGAACAAGTTCAGAGAAGAGTTACCAAGATGGTGAGCGGTCTGCAAATCATGTCCTATGAGGAACGGTTAAAGGATCTGGGAATGTTTAGCAGAAGAAAAATCTGAAAGGAAACTTAATAGCGATCTACAAATTTCTGAAGGGTTGTCACAGTGCAGAGGGATCAGCCCTATTCTCATCTGCACAAGGAAAGACTAGAAGCAATGGGATGAAACTGAGAGGGAGGAGACACAAATTAGATATTAGACAGTGAGGGTGATCAATGAGTGGAACAGGTTACCACGGGAGGTGGGGAGTTCTCCTGCAATGGAAGTGTTCAGAGGCTGGACAGACATCTGCCTGGGATGATTTAGTGATCCTGCACTGAGCAGGGGGTTGGACCCGATGACCCTGGAGGTCCCTTTCAACTCTACCATTCTAGGATTCTATGATATATGAAAATGCTGAAACGTATGACCTCTCCAGTGGGTGAAGCTAGAGACGTCACTAAGCAGTGAAAGGGGTGGTTTTTGCCATGTGGGGCAGGAAGAGAGCCCGGACTGTAGGCAGAAGTGGATTGCCAACCAGGCGGACCACCACTAATTTGCATATGGTGTGCTGCAGGCTTAGTGAGCGAAATATAGAGAGTGGAGAGGCAATGAAAACAAATTAGCGTAACAACCCCTTCCTCCTAAGTGTGCTCCTGTTAGAGGCCCCAATAGTAATACACCCCCCTTTCTATGGCCATAGTGGTAACAGTGCATCCCATAGTAGTCCCAATAGTAATAGTGTTAACCTGGCAGTGGCCCCAATAGTAATAGCGTGCATCTGTTAATGGCCCTAACAGTAATAGTGTGTCCCCATTAGTGGTCCCAATACTAATAGTGTTTCCCTGTCAGTCGCCCCAATAGTAATAGTGTGCCCTCATTGGTGGCCCCAATAGTAATAGTGTGTCGCCTTCAGTGGCTCCAATAGTACTAGTGTGCCCTCGTTGTTGAACCCAATGGTAATAGCGTGCACTTGTTGGTGGACCCAATAGTCATAGTGTTCCCTCTCTATGGCCCTAGTGGTAATAGTGCACCCCATAGTAATAGTGTGCACCTGTCAGTGGCCCCAATAGTAATAGTGTGCCCTCGTTGGTGGACCCAATAGTAATAGTGTGCACTTGTTGTGGCCCTGTTAGTGGTCCCAATAGTAATAAGGTTCACCGTAAGTAGCCCCAATAGTGGCCCCAATACTAATAGTGTGCACTTGTCAGTAGCCCTAATAGTAGTAGTGTGCACCTGTCAGTGGCCCCTTTAGTAATGTCATGCATCTGTCAGTGGCCCCAACAGTAATAGTGTATACCTCTTAGTGGCCCAAATAGTGGCCCCAATAATAATAGTGTGCACCCGTCAGTGGCCTTAATAGTGATAATGTACCCTCATTGGTGGCCCAATAGTAATTGTATGCCCCTGATAGTGTCCAAGATAGTATTAGAGTGCACCTGTCAGTGGCTCCAGTAGGAATAGTGCCCCCTCTCTATGGCCTTAGTGGTAATAGTGCACCCCGTAGTATCCTCAATAGTAATATTTTGCCCCCATTAGTGGCCCCAGTAGTAATAGTGTGCACGTGTCAGTGTATACAATAGTATTAGTGTGCCCCCATTAGTGGCATGAATAGCAATAATGTGCACCTGTTGGTAGCCCCAATAGTAATAATGTGCCCCCATTAGTGGCCCCAATAGTAATAGTGCACCCCTGTCAGTGGTCCCAATAGTAATAGTGTGCACTTGTCAGTGGCCCTTATAGTAATAGTGAGCCCTCATTGGTGGAACCAATGCTAATAGTGTGTCCCCGTAACTGGCCCCCATAGTAATAGGTTGCATCTGTTAGTGTCCCCAATAGTAATAGTGACCCTGCTCTATGTCCCTAGTGGTAATAATGATCCCTATAGCATCCCAAATAGCAATGGTGTGCACCTGTCACTGGCTCTAATGGTAATAGTGTGCCCTCATTAGTGGCCACAATAGCAATAGTGCACCCATGTCAGTGGCCCCAATAGTAATAGTGTGCACCTGCCACTTGCTCTAATAGTAATAGTGTGCCCTCATTGGTGGAACCAATGCTAATAGTGTGCTCCTGTAACTGGCCCCAATACAAATAGGGTGCACATATAAGTGGTCTCAGTAGTAATGGCTTGCCCCATTAGTGGCCTGAATAGTAATAGTGTCCCTGCTCTATGGCCCTAGTGGTAATAATGCACCAACATAGCATCCCAGATAGTAATAGGGTGGCCCAAATACTATTAGTGTGACCCATTAGTGGCCCCAATAGTAATTGTGTGCTCCTGTCAGTGGGCCCAATGGTAATAGTGGCCCCAATAGTAATAGCGTGCCCTCGTTCATGGCAACAATACAAATAGTGTTCACCTGTCAGTGGCCCTTATAGTAATAGTGTGCCCTCATTGGTGGAACCAATGCTAATAGTGTGCCCCCGTAACTGGCCCCAATAGTAATAGGCTGCACCTGTTAGTGTCCTCAATAGTAATAGTGACCCTGCTCTATGTCCCTAGAGGTAATAATGATCCCTATAGCATCCCAAATAGCAATGGTGTGCACCTGTCACTGGCTCTAATGGTAATAGTTTGCCCTCATTAGTGGCCGCAAAAGTAATAGTGCACCCCCGTCAGTGGCCCCAATAGTAATAGCGTGCCCTCATTGATGGAACCAATGCTAATAGCGTGCACCTGTCACTGGCTCTAATAGTAATAGTGTGCCCTCATTGATGGAACCAATGCTAATAGTGTGCTCCTGTAACTGGCCCCAATACAAATAGGGTGCACATATAAGTGGCCTCAGTAGTAATGGCTGGCCCCATTAGTGGCCTGAATAGTAATAGTGTCCCTGCTCTATGGCCCTAGTGGTAATAATGCACCAACAAAGCATCCCAGATAGTAATTGTGTGCTCCTGTCAGTGGCCCCAATGGTAATAGTGTCCCCAATAGTAATAACATGTCCTCGTTCATGGCCGCAATACTAATAGTGTTCACCTGTTAGTAGCCCCAATGGTAATAGTGCGCACCTGTCAGTTGCCCTAGTAGTAATAGTGTTCCCCCATTAGTGGCCCTAATAGTATTAGTGTGCACCATTATTGGCACCAATAGTAATAGTGTGCACCTGTCAGTGGCTTCAAAAGTAATAGGGAGGGGGATTTGTATAGCGCCAACTTATTCCGCAGTGCTTTCAGTTAATTTATTTATTACCCCCCTTCCCCCCAGCTCACTTTTACCGACCTTGGAAGGATGGAAGGCTAAGTCAACCTTTAGCTCGCTAAGTTAACCATGCAGGGATAGAACTCGCAACCTTTAGATTGTGAGTGAGAGCGTTGGACTGCATACTGCTGCCCCAATTTGGGTGCCCTTGTTGTTGAACCAAATAGTAATATTGTGTACCTGTTTGTGGCCCCAATACTAATAGCATGCCCATTTTGGTGGACACAATAGTAATAGTGTGCACCTGTAAGTAGCCCCAAGAGTGGCCCCAATAGTAATAGTGTGCACCTGTAAGTAGCCCCAAGAGTGGCCCCAATAGTAATAGTGTGCACCTGTCAGTGGCCCCAATAGCAGTAGTGTGCACCAGTCAGTGGCCCCATAGTAATAGTATGCCCTTGTTGGTGGCCTCAATAGTAATAGTGTCCCCTCTCTATGGCTCTAGTGGTAACAGTGCATAGTATCCCCAATTATAGCAGTGTGCACCTGTCACTCGCCCCAATAGTAGTAGTGTGGCCCCAAAAATAATAATGTGCCCTTGTTGGTGGTACCAATAGAAATAGGGTGCTCCTGTCAGTGGCCCCAATAGTAATAGTGTGACCCCCTATTAGTTCCCCCAATAGTAACAGTGTGCACCTGTCAGTGGCCCCAATAGTGATAATGTGCCCTCATTGGTAGCCCCAATAATAATGTTGCGCCCCTGTTAGTGTCCACAATAGTATTAGTGTGCATCTGTCAGTGACTGCAATAGTAATAGTGTCCCCTCTCTATGGCCCTAGTATTAATAGTTGTAAGGAAAATTAATGTGTTTATCAAAGAGAAGATGATCCCAGATCTCGTGCAGAAGTCTGGACCGAGGAGAAATACATATCACACCAGCCTGTGCGGTATCAGATGATTTCTAATTTATTCCATGGTGTATTTGGTTTATATACCATAAATGACATCACAGGAAAAGTACATACCTCCAAGATTAATAATAATAC
This sequence comes from Eleutherodactylus coqui, assembly GCF_035609145.1. Lineage (NCBI taxonomy): Eukaryota > Metazoa > Chordata > Amphibia > Anura > Eleutherodactylidae > Eleutherodactylus > Eleutherodactylus coqui. The sequence goes on from NC_089845.1 coordinate 170,433,254, forward strand.
ATGATAGGCTGAACCTTTTAATGTGTAACTAACACACAATGAAACCATTATGAATTCAGTGAAAAGGAATGCAAGGGAGGCAGTCTGGAGACTCTTATCCTGTCTGTCTACCCCGTAGAGTTATAGAAAAGGTTTCCTTTAACCCCATCACTACTTATACTAGCAGCAGGCTATATCTTTCTAGTCTACAATCCATTAAAAGAACAATTAAGTGATACATTGATCTACAATTTTCTTAACATTCCCCACTTTAGACCAATACATCAACACAGTATAATAGTAAGATTATGTCTCAAATACACATATAAAGTAGCTCTACCACAGACCTCTGGCTTCCTCAGGCCTGGAGCTTCATTACCAGAAGGTCCGGGTTCACACTTCAAGACTAAGTATGTAATTATTTCATATAAAAGTATTACATTGATGCATATATCTCTATATAAAGTTCTTCCACCAATTGTATCCACAATTAGGCCCGCCCCCAAGAGAAGCTTGGCCTTGATTTATTATTATCTGATTGATGCTTCTTTCTTCATATAAAAATCATTGTTTTCATCAGATGTAAAATCTTACTTATCGAAGTGTCAATCAGTTACTTAGAGCGATCGTCCGGTACAATCAGAACACACTGGAATCAAAATGTCACACTTCAAAATCATCAAAGTAAAATGGCGCTTTCTTCGTAGATCTTTTACCCATCACTTGTCATACAGAAGTGGTCACCTGACCCAGTAAGTCAAGTTGTTCTTCGTCATCTTCTGTATTTTGGAACATCGTTTTGGTGATGGAAGTGTTAATAAGGTTTTGTAGCAGTCCTCGGATATATGGAATACAGCAGCAACCGCAGAGCACTAGAATGGAGGCAAATACTGACAGACTAGTGTGGAGTATATGACTTGTGACCCGTGTCCGAACAAGCTTTCAACCAGTCCCTGAATGGATCGTCTATGCCAGAGTTATCAGCTAGTTCACTTTATTATGCATTTAACCCTTCCAGTGCTCAGGTACCATCAGGTGCCGTGTCATTAGGAATGAAAGTACAACAATATCCTTTACGCGAGCCTGTTTACTCTGCAATAACGCATGAGCATAATTGATTTACTTCCAGGCTTCACGTAAGCCTGCCTACTCTGCATTAACGTATATTTGTAATCCTTGAGCAGTTCCCCTGTTAGGCCCACCCTCGGGCCTGGACATTACTCATATTTGTAATATCAAACAACCTTGGAGTTATTATACGTTGTCCATTGATCTAGTCACTACGGACCTGGCTCACACAGCAGTCTATAATTACTAGACTCTGTGTCCTGAAACTTTGGCCAAGAGTGACACAAGATCGAGATAAAGACCTCTATATCACCAATACAAGTCCACCGTCCTAATTGTTTGTTTGTCTGTCGGCCCATTATATGTTTTTAAATGGTTCTCAATAAAGTTTAAATTAAATTTCAGTCTATATCTGTGAAGGGCTACAACAATATCCTCCAATCATTTTACAAACTCTGCTAGTAACATATAACAAGAGCCATTCTATTTTGCCATGCCATAAGTGAGGTACATCCTAGTTGTTCCTCTAGGCGCCTGATTGCATCTCTTGTATAATTAACAAATCTCTGTTGGTTATAGTATGTGTAATTAATCCAGTCTACATCTATATTCACTGTTACCCACCATGCAAGAAGAGACTCAAACCCCCTGCAGCCATCTGATTTCTCGCCCTATACTCGTCCGGTACCCCCCTTGGGACCCCGATGGCGTCAGAGGAACCCTTGGGAGAGGAGTTCCTCGTTCTCTGGACACGGCCTTCGCTGTTGCTCTCGGAGGTCATGAGGTACATAGGCATTATCAGTTGTACCAAGCACAATCCCGTTAGGGGCTGTACCTGACACCTCTTCTACGCCCGGTCACCACACAACCATCACACGTCTGCGCGTACTCTCTGTAGCTCAGGCCATATCTCAGAAAACAACGTGCCCTTTATGGTTATCATCTCTGCACAGTATCCCTCGGGCAGTCTCCTGTAGTCTGCCTTGGTCCCATTACCAGGTAGCGCGAAGCAAGTATAACCCCAGGATCAGAGACAGCAGCAGGTATTTGGTCCCTGCCCACAGGTGAAAACAGCAAACTCAATGCATAACATGGATCACTTATCTGTGGGGGGTAGGTACAGTTAAGAAGCTTAATCACACATTTTACATTCATCAAGGCTTGAAGACTTGTCATTAACTTTTATTGTGGGGTCAAGGCTTTCTATCTCATATAATTATTATTATTATTAACGTACAATTCTCTATACATCATATTTACTGCATAACATAAAGATTCACACAACTACTACTACTCTGATCATCTGCAGAGTCGCTTGGTCCTCCAACCTTAACAACCACCGCCCCTCTGGAATTTCTCTTATCAGGGAGAGGTGATGAAGTAAGATAAACAGAGCTTTAACTGTGTCTGGACTCCTACAGCTGACTGCAGTATCCTTGTGATATTCTTCCCTTAATAGGGACACTCAGCTCTCACATTATCAACAACTTCATTATTATTTTTCTCTAACCTGACATTATCACATTGAAAACACCATTTAACAATCAAACTCACTGCAAACCAATCACAGAACTGACATGTACACAAATAACAGCAAGAATGGACGTTCCCTGTTCACACAGGTTTACACTAAACTTCATTCCTGATCATCTTCATTACAAGTCTATTCATTTCAAGCAAGCAGAGCATCGCTCTCAGACTACTACGTTAGAGAGTCACACACTCCCCTCCCTTCTTCTCACTGAACTCTAAAGCTGAAAGGTAGCAGTGAAAGTGAAAGAAGCATTCCAATGTAACAGATGGTTTAACCATTTATGAGCTGACCCCACCACACAGAGCAGCACTCAAGCCATTGTCTGTCAACTTCGTTTATTACTACTGTAATCCCTTCTGTCCTGCTGCCTACTATTATTGATCCTTGTCAGTACTACCGTCACCCATAGCAACCTGTCGCCTCACTACCGTCACCCATAGCAACCTGTCTCCTCACTACTGTCACCCATAGTAACCTGTCCCCTCACTACCATCACCCATAGCAACCTGTCTCCTTACTACTGTCACCCAAAGCAACCTGTCCCCTCACTACCGTCACCCATAGCAACCTGTCGTCTCACTACCGTCAGCCATAGCAACCTGTTGTCTCACTACCATCACCCATAGCAACCTGTCCCTCACTACCATCCCCCATAGCACCCTGTCCCCTCACTACTGTCACCCATAGCAACCTGTCCCCTCACTACCGTCACCCATAGCACCCTGTCCCCTCACTACCGTCACCCATAGCACCATCCTCTCACTACCATCACCCATAGCAACCTGTCTCCTCACTACTGTCACCCATAGCACCCTGTCCCCTCACTACCATCACCCATAGCAACCTGTCTTCTCACTACTGTCACCCATAGCACCCTGTCCCCTCACTACTGTCACCCATAGCACCCTGTCCCCTCACTACCATAACACCTTTTGTGCCATCTCTCCTAGACAGTTGTATGGAGGACCATCTGAAGGTAGATGGATGGAGTGTAGTACATCCCTCAGTTGTCAGGTGTGGCTGTGAGCAGTAGTGTCATGCAGGAGGGATGTCTACAAGGACTGAGATATGAGTACAACTACCTGTGTGTGGTATTTTCAGTGTGTGTGGGGGAACAGCACTATAGTGGCAGAAGGTCTGACTACCACTTGTACACAGGGTGGGAGTGCTCGGCCACTGGATCTAGTCCGCAGAGTAGTATGCCAGCGGTCTGTTTCCCACCATGTTCCTGAGTTAACACAGAGGTCATATATCCTTCCCTTGAGTCAACAGTTAGCACAAAGGGCTTGTTGTAGTTCAGCAGCCCCCCCAGACTGATGTGCCCACCAGAGTCTGTTTTAACCTGACAAAGGCTTCCTCAGAGGGCGCATCCTGCTGGATCCTGTCAGCTGCAACCAGAGGGTCATCATAGATGAGTCTGGTAAGAAGCGCTGTCAGAGATGCATAATTTGGGATCCAAGCTCTGCAGAAGTTTGTCATTCCCAAAGAGGACATAATTTGCTCGTAGTTATGGGACCTCCAGAATTGCTTGCCTACCTTCATCTGACAGGTGATACCCCAAATATTTAACCATTTGCTGACTGTATTGGAGTTTCTAGCTGTTTACTTTATGGCCTTGCTCATAAAGAAACCTCAAGGATGCAACTGTGCCCCCCCCCCCCCCCCCCCCCCCCCCCCCACACACACACACACAATTCTCTCCACTGTCTGCTGCTGGCTACCAACATACAATAGTAGCTGACTACCTCAGGAGGCTGGAACTGGGCTAAGTGTGCTGACATAGCCTGGGAGAAAATTGTTGGAGAATCACAGCGGCCCTGAGGTACCCTGGTGAAGGTATACCTAATTTTATCATAATATCCCATCTCAACACATTTACTGGACATATTCGAGACTATATAATCTGACATTCACAGGCTTATTTGTCTCTAGGTCTGTTATAACTGGTTCAGAGGGGGATTCCCTGTGGGTCTGACCACTAACCCCTCTTACTGTGATATGACTATTACTACATTTTACATTGGGTACATATTGGGATGTATTAATGCCCTGGTGGCTCCTGAGCCCACCAGGAAAGTAATCATCTGCCCCTTCACCTAGAGATCTATCTCAAGCAGTAGAAATTGCCAAGAGATCCTCCAAGTGTTGTGCATCGACCCCTCGTAGTCATTTTTCCCCAAGGTGCCTGAGAACATTGTTTCTCATGGCATTCTTGGGCAAAATCACCAGATTTCTCATAATTCAAACACACATTTAAATCCCTGAGCTGCATCCCACCTCTGCGTCTTCCTCTGCCTCCACTTCCACGTCCTCTCGCTGTCCAATGACCTCTCTGACTTTCCTGAAGCATCATATCACATTCCTCTCCCTGTATAAAAACTCTCACTTTCTCATCCTTTTCTTTGTAAAACTTTTCTGCATGTTTTGCATATTCCAAAACATCATGCAATGATCCCATCCTAAGGGTAACCATGTATCTCATTATATAACCTCCTATATTTACTCCACTTACTAACCCATTCTTTAATGGCTAATTATATGCAGCATTAGGATCATCTCTCTCCCCCTGTTTATCCTATGGAAGGGGTCTACCATCTCCTCCCCTCCTATTCTAATTTCCTTTTACAAAACTCCAATCTGGCCGAAGGATTTTTTCATTCAATTGTAACTCCTCATTAACCCTTTGAATTGTTAATCAAACTGTCGGGGTTTATTCTTTATATGGGTGTGACAGTTTGGGGCTTCTTTTAACCAGGCTTCAGCAGCGGATAATCCGTATTTCTGCTGATCTTTAGCTGATTTTGTCCATATTTTATCACATAATTCTTTACAACTAGGAACTTTTAATTTATTTTTAAATCCATATTTCTTTTCCCACTTGTCACAATATTTGACATAGTCAGGATCTTGTGCATGTACTTCTTAACTCCTTGAAGGACTTCCTGTCATTGATAACAACAGAGACATGCACAGGGAATGCCTTACAATTTGTATTTCACATTGTTAGTAATTATGTTCTTGACGTCAATTTACAACACAAACAACATAAAACAAGCCTTTGGCCATTGAAATATACAGCGGAACCGCAAAGGATCCTGACCAAAATCAGTGCTTTGCTATATACACAAAGACTCCTTCTTGCCTTTCAGAGTAGGGCCTGTGAACATTGAACACAATAAGGGGCTTGTCCAAAAACAACCTGCACAGGGAGGTTGATCCTTAATGTGTCCTAGAGGTCAGTGCCCACGTATCGGATCCGCTTATCTCAATCACTCACACATTCTCTTCATGCAGTATAAGACGACAATACAAATATTACAATATGTTAGTAGGCAGCCACCCTCCTTATATTCTTAGTTACTTTATAACACAATATCAAAGAAAAAGAAGTAGTAGGAAGATAAAAAGTAAAGTTCCTGGACACCCCTGTGTCCCATGTCGTCATCTAACCTCTTCTTTAATGTGCTGCACAGAGTAATTCTTTCCTGTAACCTTCTCACAATGGCTATGGTCTCACATAGACTACTGCTATTGCCCCTTGACAACCCATTCGTCTATACTTGCCTCTCATTTACAATACACATTGCAAATTCTACTAACACTAAAGTATACAGAAGAAGAAGAGAGAAGAAAAGTTTAACCATTGTTATACTTACTACACGTTATCTGGGAGGCTTCTAAATTCTCAGGCTAGTTCGGAAAAACGTCACTGTTTCGGACAGGATGCCCTACTGGCCTCTAATAACGTCTAAGCAAGACGGAGGTCTTTTAATGATCAGAGAGTACTTCAGACCCACCTTTTCACAGCCAGGCTATCCTTTCCCTCTGCAGTGAGTCTTTCCGTCTCGAAGTAGCAAAAATGTAAGAAAAAGTTATGTTTTTATTAAAGAGAAGATGATCCCAGATCTTGTGCAGAAGTCTGGGTCCAGGAGAAATACAAATCACACCAGCCTGTGCGGTGTCAGATGATTTCTAATTTATTCTAAGCTTTATATACCATAAATGACATCACAGGAAAAGTATATACCTCCAAGATTAATAATAATACATGATAGGCTGAAACTAAAATGTTTAACATAAGTTACACCTTTTAATGTGTTACTATAGCATACAATGAAACTGTTATGAATTCAGTGAAAAGGAATGCAAGGGAGGCAGTCTGGAGACTCTTATCTTGTCTGTCTACCCCCTACTGGTATAGAAAAGGTTTTGTTTAACCCATTCACTACTTATACTTGCATCATGCTATATCTTTCTAGTCTACAATCCAATAAAAGAACAATTAACTGATACATTGATCTACAATTTTCTTAACAATAGTGCACCCCATAGTAGCCCCAATAGTAATAGTGTGCACCTGTCAGTGGCCCCAATAGTAAAAATGTGCACCTGTCAGTGGCCCCAATAGTAATAGTGTGCACCTGTCAGTGGCCCCAATAGTAAAAGTGTGCACCTGTCAGTGGCCCCAATAGTAATAGTGAGTCCTCATTGGTGGAACCAATTAGAAGCCTCAATACTAATAGCGCCCCCTTAGTGTCTTTGTAGCCTCACTACTAATAGTGTTCCAATTAGTAGCCCGAATAATAAAACTTTTCCCATTAGCAGCCCCAATGGAAAAAGTGTGCCCTCCTCACCCCTTAGCAACAACCATGGAAGCAAGTACATGCAGGAATGCAGATGCCAGGGAAAAAAATAGGGCCTGAGTACAGCAATCATGGCAACCAGAAAGGACCTGCTTCATTGAGTAGACTAATTGATGCAATAGTTGTTGGCTGACCGAAGGTGCTCACAGGAAGCAAATATTTGTACTAGCCATTAATATGGCCAAAAAAAATGATACTAGCGCTAAACTTAGAACTTAATTAACGGTCATGTCAGTGATCTACCGGCCAGCTGGCAACCCTAACCTGGAAAGTGCACACAAGTTACACTAAATTTGCCCTGTGCACCAATTTTTGCTTCAAATTTTGGCTCTGTGGAACTGAGCATGCTTGTCAGTCATTAAGCTGAGAAACTCCTTTGCTCTAGTGGGTGGCTCTAACCGCTGAGTTATCCAGCCTGTGGACAGTTCCCTTGCATGACTCTCAGCCTTGTTCCATGATTCAAGTTATCTAGTTCCTGCCTCTTGGTCTTGACCAAGCTTCTGTTCCTGATTGGGCTCACTGTAAAGGTCTGACCCTGCCACTGCACTGTAACGGCTTGCCGGGACAGGTGGACAGGGGGGTCCCTACGTCAGCCTCCTCACGTGTCCCTACCTACTTGCCCCCCTGGGCTAGTCCCCAGGGTGACAACTGGACGATGGTCCCTGTGCTGCACTAGGGACAGGGACCCCAGGAAAGAGGGACTGTTACGGCACTCTGCCCCCCGAGCGCCAGATGGGGTGCCCTGATCTTCCCGCACTCCACTGCCCCTGCCTACTTGCCTCGGCCCTGGCTAACCCCAGGCGGACAACTGGACGGCGGTCCCTGCCCTGGCTAGGGACCTGGTGACTGACAAGAAGCAAGCTACCTAATGGGGGGAACAGAGTGCCGACAGGGAAGGCAGATGGAACCGACCAACAAAACTACAAAGCTGGAGATGGAGCTCACAGGCAAACAGGAAGGATACTGGATAGCAACTAGTGCTGACTGGGCCAGACTAAGCTAGAGGCTAACAGAACCGACAAGAGCAGACAGAACAATAGGGAACCAGAGGGAGCTGACCGGCAACTAGGGACTGGCTGAGGAGACCGCTGACAGACTGGCTAGGTGCAAGCAGAACCAATAACTGGCAGTGAGCTCAATTCACTGCCAGTCTTTTAACCACAAGGTTCCGCCCAGGGGTGGAGAGTGGGAGGAGGCAACTCCACCCACTGCTGTATAAGAAGAACGGAGGAGTGCGCGGCACCCTACGGGCAGACACGCCCACGCTGCCGCCCACCAGCCACCCCAAGCCGCTGGGATAACCCCGACACAGGGCTCCAGGCCACCGGAGCCGACGCCGGAGCGACGCGCGCCGACCGCGGGACCCCGTGCCGCGCTGCATGGTAACATTACCCCCCCCCCCCCCTCTGACGGGGGACCTCCGGGCTCCCGGAAACTCGACCAGGCTTATCCAGAAAGCGGCTGTGAACACGCTGTACCAACCCGAGAGTGTGGCCCTCCCGAGCGGCCACCCAGGACTGATCCTCAGGTCCATGTCTTCGGTAGCCTGTGGCTGCCCCCTTTCCTTCAGGGGCTCTCCTATCTACTTCTTCAGGACCAACCGTTGACATATCATCGTGTTTCAGGTCGTCTTCCGAGTCAATGCCCGAACATTCACCACTGTCTTTAAACCCATCCTCGCTACCAATGACGCTGCCTTCAGCGAAGGGACAGCAGGTTTCAACAAAGACTTATGGAACCCCCTGCGACCCCTCCTTTTGCGATTTCCAGAGGACCGGTACCCCTTCTGTCCCACCCTGTACGGCTCAGATACCGACAGACTCTCCCCACTACGCAACTGCATACGAGACCCCACCACTTTCTTGCATCCCCCCTGCAGTGCATCAGTGGCGACATCAGCCGCAGGACAGGCGGACGGGGTGTGAAGGGAAGCGAGATCTCGGGGACTGAGTGCGGTATCGACTGAGCAGGGAGGAAGGGGAGCACGATGGCTATGGCAGGACGGCCCCCACTGGGTTAGCTCCCCAGTGGTCCAATCGAATTGGGGGTTGTGCAACGCCAGCCACGGCATCCCTTGTACCATGTCTACCGACATTTTCTCCATCACCAGGAATGATAGACCTTCCGAGTGGCGACCCCCCACCATGAGTTGTAACACTGGGGTCCTCCATCGTACCAAGCCCGAAGCAAGAGGGGTAGCATCAATGCTAGCAAAACGAATTGGTGTCTTCAGCGCCACAAATTCAGACCTCAGGGGCTCAACGAGACGCATGCTTATCAGGTAAGCGGCTGCTCCGGAATCAATAAACGCCTCCCCTGGGCGGGAGAAGTTCCGGAATCTAACCTGGCAGGATACCAGAAGTCTAGGACGTACCTGAGGTCCTAGGCGACTCTCCCTGCAATCGCATAGGACTTGGAGTCTTTCTGCCGATTCAGACTGTGGACGCTGAGGCCTCAGGGGGCAGGTTATCACCCGATGTCCAGCTTTCCCGCAGTAGAGGCAGAGATGATGCAATAACCGAACTCGGCGTCGCTCCTTGGGGTCCAGCGGGTCCAGTTCCATAGGTTCGGGAACAGAGACTGGTACGGAAGAGGAGGGAACAGGATAAGTGACCTCCCTGACTCTACTGGTCTGCCTGTCCTGCTTCCCAGCCCTGAGCCTCCTATCTGCCTTCACCGCTAGCTCCATAGCCTCCTTTAAGGACCTGGGAACGGGATGGGAGATCAACAGTTCTTTGACCGCATCCGAGAGACCTTGCAGAAAAACGTCCTTCAGGGCACTATCGTTCCATGCAGTGTCACCCGCATAGCGTCTGAAATTGGAGCAATAATCCTCCACACAAAGCGACCCCTGATGCAGCGCCAGCAACCGTGAAACCGCCAACCCCACTCGGTCCGGTTCATCAAAGATACCCCCGAGTTCCTGAAAAAAGGAATCCACCGACTGCAGGGAGGGGGAACCCTCGGGAATGGAAAAGGCCCAAGTCTGGGCAGAGCCCCGCAGCAGGGACATTATAAGCCCGACCCTCTGGGCCTCCGAGCCGGAAGAACGGGGACACATCCGAAAAAACAGGCGACACGCCTGTTGAAAAACGAAAAACTTGTTCCTCTCCCCAGAGAACACCTCGGGAAGAGGGCACTTGGGTTCGGGACTGGTAAAGGCGTTCTGCCCCTGCGACAACGCCCACTGCTCCTGGGCCACCATGCGAGCTGACAAATCCCTGATCACCGGCACCAGGTCTTGCAGCTGGTTTGCAAGGGCGCTGATCGCCGCCATGAGAAGAAAAACAGTATTTTAAGGGCCAGTTATTATGTTACGGCACTCTGCCTCCCGAGCGCCAGATGGGGTGCCCTGATCTTCCCGCACCCCACTGTCCCTGCCTACTTGCCTCGGCCCTGGCTAACCCCAGGCGGACAACTGGACGGCGGTCCCTGCCCTGGCTAGGGACCTGGCGACTGACAAGAAGCAAGCTACCTAATGGGGGGAAAAGAGTGCCGACAGGGAAGGCAGATGGAACCGACCAACAAAACTACAAAGCTGGAGATGGAGCTCACAGGCAAACAGGAAGGATACTGGATAGCAACTAGTGCTGACTGGGCCAGACTAAACTAGAGGCTAACAGAACCGACAAGAGCAGACAGAACAATAGGGAACCAGAGGGAGCTGACCGGCAACTAGGGACTGGCTGAGGAGACCGCAGACAGACTGGCTAGGTGCAAGCAGAACCAATAACTGGCAGTGAGCTCAATTCACTGCCAGTCTTTTAACCACAAGGTTCCGCCCAGGGGCGGAGAGTGGGAGGAGGCAACTCCACCCACTGCTGTATAAGAAGAACGGAGGAGTGCGGGCGGCACCCTACGGGCGGACACGCCCACGCCACCGCTCACCGGCCGCCCCAAGCCGCTGGGATAACCCCGACACAGGGCTCCAGGCCGCCGGAGCCGACGCCGGAGCGACGCGCGCCGACCACGGGACCCCGTGCCACGCTGCATGGTAACAGGGACAGGGAGAGCGGCAGGTGGGTACCGCGTATCCGACAAGACGCAAGCAACTAAGCAACCAGAGAGAAGTCATGAAACAGGCTCGGTCAAACAAGAAAGGCATGTGCGCAGTACAGGAGGACAAACCAAAAACAGAGTCAGAATAGAAGCCAAAGTCAGAACACAAGCTGTCTGGTCAATAATGCGGGTGTAGGCAGATGGAGTCAGAACCAAACACTGGCAACCAGTGTCTGGCCCAGCCAGATATATAAGCAGAACTCCCCGCCCAGAGGGGCGGGCAGAAGTCACATGACACCAGAGGGAATCACAAGGTCGCCTCCCCCAGAAGCATGCAGCCGACCGGCGGACAGGCGCGTCCGCACACGACAGGGGGGGCGCGCCACCAGCCACCGCGACCAACCACCAGAAACGGGGAACTCCGGACACGGCCGCTAGGCTGGGGCCCCGCAGCCCCAGGACGAGCGTTCCTCCTTACCCGGACACCGGTGCCCCTAGTGGTAACCCCATCTCTAACATGCACAAGCGCGTGATTATTCTGCTATATAGCAATAGTCAAGCTCCACTTCTGCCTGCTCCTCTACTATTACTACCAGACCTCCTGATACCGACTTCTGGCTTCCCTTCTGACTACGCTACCCGCCTCATCCATCTGTACTGCAAACCAAAATCTTCTGTTGCTAATTCCTGGCTCTTCCTTAACTACTCTCCACACCTATGGCTGCTACACCTGAGACTCCACCTAAGTGCCTGAAACCGCTACAATGCTTATTTGACATTTTCTAATTGGCAAAGACACACACATAAAAAGGACAAATTCTATCTGCATAGTGAGTAAGCATCAGAGTGCGGAGCAAGGATGCTGCTCACTGAGAGCTAAGCTGAGCCAGATGCTGAACTGGAATGAGGGCCTGGAGAGCAGTTTCTAGAGCTACCAGAGGGAAGTAAAAGGAGGACCTTACACTCTGAGTTGGAGAGAAGGAAACAAGGAGTGGAGAGGAGAGCTCCTGACCTCCAGACAACATGGTGGGATTGCAGGGTTCGTTTGAAGCTGCGGCCTATGCAACAAACAAACTGTAAGTGAAGCCGGACTCATTACAGATGCGAGGTGTGTACATCAGTAGGGTTTGCAAATAGTAAGACCGCAGGCCTGCTGCAAGAGGAAGTAGACTTCACTGGGAATATAGACTGTTGATAAAGTTGGTCAGGAGTTCATATTACAGCAAGAAAATGATCCAAAACATACTTCTAGAAAAGTCTGGTAGGCCTCAAAGAATGGACTGGCCTAACAGTCTCCAGACTTGAGCCTCATTGATCTTGTTTGGGATGAAGTGGACAGAAGGGTGAAAGCAGAGCGACCTTCAAGTGCAGCACAATTGTGGGAACTTCTGCAACAATGTTGGCAAGACATTTCTGAACAATCTCTGAATGCAGTTGTAGAAAGAATGTCTGGATGGTGTGAAGCTGTTCTATCAGCTGAGGGGCGGCCGGGAAGAGCCAGAAATGGAGATTTATTCCATTATTTTATTCCTCTGAACTTGTTTATTTGTTCTCTGCTTTCATTACAAAATATATCAAAGACATTAAACTGTAAACATCTTTAAAATTTGGAAAAATTGAGGTGTTTTACTGATCAAAAGTTTTAGTGTATAGAGTTTTCACCTCTTATTGTAATGGTCAATGTATTTTCGGTGCTCATTACATGCACGGCCTCTGTCACCCACCGTCGCCTCTGTTTACAGTGATGTCATGAACAATGAAACTGGACGCTACGGAGTGGAACCGGGTTGTCTTTAGTGAGAAATCCAGATTTAGTTTGGGCGCTGATGAAGACCATGTTTGTGCCTGGAGAACATGGGGTCGGTGCCTCAATCCTGCCTCCACTGATGGTGTGATGGTCTGCGGGGCCATCTTGTATGACAGTCTGTCACCCCTAGTAGTGGTACAAAGGACAATGACAGTTCAGCATCAGGGCTTCAAAGAGGCTTTTGCCAGAAGTATAATGCACAGATGCACACCAGGGGGTCACAGGAATCCTCCACAACATTGCCATACTTCTGTGGCTGCCCAGTCACCAAATTTATCACCAAAATAACATGTATGAGACCATCTGGGACATGAACTGCGACAGCCAACAAATTTGCAGGATCTAGAGGCTCAGTTACAGCAATTGTGGAGTGATATGGGGCAGGATACCATACTGAATCTGTATGCTTCCATAGCGACCCATCCGTATGACATCTTGTATCCAAGCTAGATGCGGTACAACATGGTACTAGAGCCTCCATGCCCACTTGTATCACATCTTGTATCCAAGCTAGAGGCAGCCCAACAGGGTACTAGAGCCTCCATGCCTGTCTGTATCATATCTTGTAGCTAAGCTAAATGCAGCCACAGAGGGTATTAGAACCACCCTGCCTGTCCATATCCATCTTGTATCCAAGCTAAAGGTGGCCCAAAAGGGGACTAGAGCTTCCATGCTCCTCATATCACATCGTGTATCCAAGCTAAATGCAGCCAAACAGGGCACTAGAGCCTCCATGCCTGTCCGTTTCCATCTAGTATCCAAGCTAGAAGTAGCCTAACAGGGTACTAGAGCCTCCATGCCACCTGTATCATATCTTGTATCCAAGCTAGCGGCAGTACAACAGGGTACTAGGGCCTTCATGCTCCCCGTATCACATCTTGTATCTAAGCTAGAGGCGGTACAACAGGGTACTAAAGCCTCAATGCCTGCCTGTATCACATGTTGTATCCAAGCTAGAGGTGGTACAACAGGGTACTAGAGTCTCCATGCCTGCCCATATCACATGTTGTATCTAAGCTAGAGACGGTACAACAGGGTGCTAGAGCCTCCATGCCGCCTGCATCACATCTTGTATCCAAGCTAGAGGCGGTACAAAAGGGTACTAGAGCTTCCATGCCCCCCGTATCACATCTTGTATCCAAGCTAGAGGCAGTACAACAGGGTACTAGAGCCTCCATGCCGCCGTATCACATCTTGTATCCAAGCTAGAGGCGGTACAACAGGGTACTAGAGCTTCCATGCCCCCCGTATCACATCTTGTATCCAAGCTAGAGGCAGTACAACAGGGTACTAGAGCCTCCATGCCGCCGTATCACATCTTGTATCCAAGCTAGAGGTGGTACAACAGGGTACTAGAGCCTCCATGCCTGCCTGTATCACATCTCATATCCAAGCTAGAGGCGGTACAACAAGGTACTAGAGCCTCTATGCCCACCTGTATCACATCTTGTATCCAAGGTAGAGGTGGTACAACAGGGTACTAGAGCCTTCCTTCAAGGGGTCAGTTTTTCACAATAAATGTTCATTTTGCTCTGCTATTGTAATCACATACTTATATCAACGTTACAATCACACAGAGAAAGTTTCAATTTCATTGCATTCTGACAACTCCTACTCGGTGCTTAACTTTTTTTCCAAAAGTGAATTAGGCTTAATGGTCAGTTTGCAGGGAGGGGGAGGAGGTGAACTATGACATTGGTTATATAGATGTCACCTCTCAGTGTAATCCTGTCTGTACAGGGTGGGGAGGAGGTGAGCTGTGACTATTGTGAATAGTGGATCCTGTGTTATCTATATATAGGTGTCACCTCTCAGTGTAATCCTGCTGTGCAGGGAGGGGAGGAGGGGAGCTGTGACTATTGTGAATGGTGGATCCTGTGTTATCTATATATAGATGTCACCTCTCAGTGTAATCCTGTCTGTACAGGGAGGTGAGGAGGTGAGCTGTGACTATTGTAAATGGTGGATCCTGTGTTATCTATATATAGATGTCACCTCTCAGTGTAATCCTGTCTGTACAGGGAGGGGAGGAGGGGAGCTGTGACTACTGTGAATGGTGGCTCCTGTGTTATGTATATATAGGTGTCTTCTCTCAGTGTAATCCTGTCTGTACAGTGAGGGGAGGAGGGGAGCTGTGACTATTGTGAATAGTGGGGCCTGTGTTATCTATATAGAGGTCACCTCTCAGTGTAATCCTGCCTGTATAGGTAGGGGGGGAGGTGAGCTGTGACTATTGTGAATGGTGGATCCTGTGTTATCTATATATAGGAGTCACATCTCAGTGTAATCCTGCCTGTACAGGTAGGGGAGGAGGTGAGCTGTGACTATTGTGAATGGTGGATCCTGTGTTATCTATATATAGGAGTCACATCTCAGTGTAATCCTGTCTGTACAGGGAGGGGAGGAGGGGAGCTGTGACTATTGCGAATGGTGGATCCCGTGTTATCTATATATAGATGTCTCCTCTCAGTGTAATCCTGTCTGTGCAGGGAGGGGAGGAGGTGAGCTGTGACTATTGTGAATGGTGGCTCCTGTGTTATGTATATATAGGTGTCACCTCTCAGTGTAATCCTGTCTGTACAGGGAGGGGAGGAGGTGAGCTGTAACTATTGTGAATGGTGGCTCCTGTGTTATGTATATATAGGTGTCTCCTCTCAGTGTAATCCTGCCTGGGATGATAATGAGGTGACAGCTGAGAAGTTTTCTCTACAGGACAGGAAGTGTCAGACTATTATTGGCCTTAGTGGTCGGTGTGAGAACTGCAGGATTTCAGGATTTTTTAAAATATAAATTGCAACATCAAAGTAAGAATTGTCCAAAAATAGAAAATGCTGTGACTTTTCTATCTGGGACCTTCAGTCTGAGAGAATAATCACTCATGTAATAAACATTGAAGTTGATGTGTTCTTATCATATTCGAGTTGTTTCCATATTGCTATCAGCGGGAACCCGCTCATGTAAATATAGCCTAACTTAAAGTATTGCATCCATCTTGGAGGAGTCCAGCTCTGAACTGCACAGAGCCACATGGAATCCACCAGTACTCCATGGGTTCCGTAGTGGTCATGTGATGTGCCGCCATTAGTAGTGCCACTGTATGAGTGTACATACAAAAGGGGCGGAGCACATGGCTTGGTAGGGCCCATGAAGAGAGGTGGCCCAGTGCAGATCCCTCTGTCCGCAGCACCATATCTAGCTATAGGGCCCTCTCTCTTCTATATACGCCCCCGTATATATCTATATGCCATTAGTCCTTCATAGCTATATCATCAGCTGATGTATTCCAGCTTCCAAAAGGCTAATGAATTTAAATATGTATCCAGCCGCTGTTAAAAGCTTCATAATTGTAACAAACTTTCAGCACTTTGCAAGGAAAAAAAAAAGCAGCGTTGTGGACATTTCATTTCTTGAGTCCATTAAAATGCTCCGCTATTTAATTTAATCTACCTAATTATGCAAAACTTGCAGCCTCTCGTGTCATTAGAGAACATTATGTAATGTGGAAAAGAGGACAGTTGCTTTTTTTCCGCCCGTGTTAAATAATATAAATATACAGCAAAACTGCGCATTACTCCAAAAATCAAAACTGTTTGATATGCAAATTAAAACATTGTTCATATCATTAAAATAAATTGCTTCGCTAAAGAGGACAGTTTTTTTTTTGTTGTTGCCAAAGTTTGCATTTGTAAAAACGAAGGCTCCAACATTAATCACTGTCCATCAGAATAAGCACATTTTCATGTAAATGTCTTATCTCCCTGGTTGCGGTATCTGTGCATGTTGGCTATCTTAAAGGGAAATCACATGTAGGATCACACTAAAGCCCCAATGCCTGCCCCTCGCCCCCTGCACAGGAGGTTGTATCGCTGGCTCATAGCGGGGCCGCAGGAGCAGATTTCAGTTCTTGCTCCCCCCACCACTCTTCATTCAGTTAACATAGTGGCCGTCCAATACTGAACGCCTGCTATTTACACTGCACTGTCATAGTTAAACTCATCACTCATCATTTATGCACAAGAGCGTGTATGTGTAGGGACGAGTGTCGGGCATCGTTTGCGCGACATTCGTCCTGTCTAAATGGGGCTTAAGAGGTGACATCCAAACATAACTGCCATCACCTCTCTCAGACAGCGAGGCAGTACTATCTGTACCTACATCATTTACAGGGAGAGACAGCGAGGCAGTACTATCTGTACCTGCATCACTTACAGGGAGAGACAGGGAGGCAGTACTATCTGTACCTACATCACTTACAGGGAGAGACAAGTAGGCAGTACTATCTGTACCTACATCACTTACAGGGAGAGACAGGGAGGCAGTACTATCTGTACCTACATCACTTACAGGGAGAGACAGGGAGGCAAAACTATCTGTACCTACATCACTTACAGGGAGAGACAGCGAGGCAGTACTATCTGTACCTACATCATTTACAGGGAGAGACAGCGAGGCAGTACTATCTGTACCTACGTCACTTATAATGAGAGAAAGGGAGGCAGTACTATCTGTACCTACATCACTTATAATGAGAGAAAGGGAGGCAGTACTATCTGTACCTACATCACTTACAGGGAGAGACAGAGAGGCAGTACTATCTGTACCTACATGACTTACAGGGAGACACAATGAGACAGTGCTATCTCTACCTACATCACTTACAGGGAGAGACAGACAGGCAATACTATCTATAACTACATCACTTATAAAAAGCGAAAGGGAGGCAGGGTATTATTGTATCTTGATGCCACCAGGAAGTCCTGGTGGAGCCAAGATTGACAGGGTGTGACGCCCCCTGTATCTGATAGGCTGCACACCTGGTTTGGCTGTAGGTCTTGGAAGCTCACTAAGAATTTGCAGCTGGAAGGGGCTTCCCTGGCGGCGGACCACTAGTGGAGAGTGGGCCAGCATTGCCAGCTTTCAGTGGGTCAGTGTCCGTCAGTGAGCGGAGACGCGGTGGCTGCCGGCTTTCCCGGCAGCAGATCACAAGCGCTGAGTGCGGCAGCTGTGAGCGGGAGGGGGGGGGGGGGGGGCGGCGTCAGGGAGCACGGAGGTGACAGCCGGCCACCACGGCTGCAGAGTGTGGATTGATTTGTACGTTCCCTGCAGCCTTAGGGTGAGGGTAACATTTCTTCATAGGTTTACATTATGAGCTGTAACATGGCAGCATTAAAGGGGTTGTCCCGCGGCAGCAAGTGGGGGTATACACTTCTGTATGGCCATATTAATGCACTTTGTAATATACATCGTGCATTAAATATGAGCCATACAGAAGTTATTCACTCACTTGTCTCCGTCCTCTCGCTGTCTCTGCGTCCCCGTCGCCATGGTGCCGTCTAATTTCTTCCTCAGCAGTCTGTTTTTGACGCGCTTGCGCAGTCTGTACTCTCCCCGCTGTGAACGAGCCGCTCCAGCGTGCCCGCGCGATACAGCTCGTCTGCGCATGCGCAGACGAGCTATCACTGCACGGGAGCACGCAGGGGCGGCCATTCAGCTCCCGGCCTCCCTTTAAATACTGGTGAAGGCGCAGTCAAGGCTTTCACCCAGAACCAGCAGCAGCCAGCCGGGACCATCAGCCAGCAGCCGCCAGCCATACGGGACCAGCAGCCGCTAGCCATACGGGACCAGCAGCCGCCAGCCATACGGGACCAGCAGCCGCCAGCCGGGACGAACACAATCCAAGCCGTGCAGCCACCTGGGTAAGTGAGGTGTCTGGGGTGCTGTGGGCGCTGGGGGGGGGGGGGGGACTGTCTTTGCCCGGGACTCAGAATCTGAGTCCCCTGCTGTATTTATGGTTCGCCTACCACTGTGCCCTGGGCACTACCACAGCGTACCTGGGGCCAGTTCTGTGGGGTCGAGGGGCCAGTTTTCTGCGGCCTGCTGGATGGATGGATGGATGGATGGATTGATGGATGGACGGATGTATGAGGCTGCATGAATGAATGCATGGCTGGATATGTGTGCATAAGTGCGTGCGGATGCATGGATGGACGGATGGATGGATGGATGGATGAGGCTGAACGAATGAATGAATGCATGGCTGGATATGTGTGCATAAGCAGAAAGGTGCGCTTACCTGCGCTTCTGTGTGGTCAAGAGAAGGGAGAAACAGCTGTTTGCTGTATTCTCCGGCAGACTCCACCTCCCGCTGTGATGCGCTCTGCCGACCAGCCAATGGGGTGGCTGGATCGGCGTTTCATTCATTACAAGTGCACACCTCCACCGATGACGTCAGTCACCTGCTCACGTGACCGGCGTCTCGGGAGCGCGCATGAAAGCCTCCTGGAAGCGCGGTGTACCGTGGAACGCACCCTGGGACATCACAGGCGCCATCTTAGATGAAAAACTTTATAAGTTATTATTTCTTCTAAACAGTAAGTAGGAAGCGGTTTATAACCGCTTTAAAGGGCTGCTTTATGCCGGGGGGTGACAGGGGGAATGGGCTAATTGAAAATTTTGAGGTTTTGGCTCGGGACAACCCCTTTAACATCTAATAATGTTAGCTAAAGAATAAATGTTACCCTCACCCTAAGGGCTCCTGCACACTTGCGTTTTTCTTGTCCGTTTTTTTTTCACGCGATATTGCTGCAGTTTTTTCATGCGATTGTCAATGGGACTTTCTAATGTTAAAAATGCAAAAATTGCAAAGCACCAACTCGCGAGGCGTATTTAAGCTTTTCTAGATCTTTTTGAATCCTCTCTCTCTTCCCTAGTGTTAGCTATCCCTCCTAGCTTTGTGTCGTCTGCAAAAACAGTTTCCCACAATCCCCTCCTCCAGACCATTTATAACAATGTTGACCAACACTGGGCCTAGGACAGAGCCTTGTGGTCCCCACTTGATACATTCTTCCACTTGGATGTGCAGCCATTTATGACCACTCTTTGAGTACGATCACTCAGCCAGTTGTGAATCCACCTAACAGTTGTCTTGTCAATCCCAGATTTGGTCATTTTTTCAAAAAGTATAGTATGAGATACTTTGTCCAATGCTTTACTAAAGTCAAGATATACTATATTCACCGCATTTCCCTGATCAACCCAGTCGGTGATTCAGTCATAGAAGGAAATTAGATTCGTCTGGCATGACTTGTTTGTTACAAACCCATGCTGGCTCTGGTTAATTACTCCATTTTCATCCAAGTACTTGCATACATGCTGTTTAATAATTTGTTCAAAGATCTTTCTCGGTATAGAAGTCAGGCTCACAGGCCTGTAGTTTCCTGGATCCACCTTCTTCCCTTTTTTTGAAGATAGGGACAACATTTGCCCTTTTCCAATCTTCTAGGACTTTTTCTGTTCTCAAAGAATTTTCAAAGATTCTGGCGAGTGGTTCAGCAATTACCTCTGCTGCTTCCTTTAGTATCATAGGATGTAATTCATCTGGACCTTGAGACTTGAATTCATGTAAGTTAAGCTAAGTGTTCCCTCACCATCTCTCTGCTTTAGATATTCCCCCTCTTTCCATTTGATAAACATATTTGTCTTCCTCTTTAACATGTCTACAAGTTCTGTGTTCATCCATCCGGGTCTCTTTAAATGCTTCTCATTCTTCCTTCTTTTAGGGATTGGTAACGATTGTGCTTTGAGAATCTCATTTCACAATATTTCCCAACCTTCTTGGACATTTCTGTTCTCAAGAACATCCAGCCATTGGATTCTTCCTATCCTCTTTCTAAGTCCATTAAAATCTGCCTTTTTGAAATCCCACCTTGAGGTCTGAGTCTTCTCAGGTCTTCCTCCCATAGTTATTCAAAATTAACATGAGGCAGTACTATCTGAACCTCCATCATTTACAGAGCAAGATAGACAGGCAATGCTATTTGTGCCTGAATAGTTTACAGGGAGAGACAAGAAGGTAGTACTGTCTGCGCCTACATCACTTACAGGGGGGCAGTACTATCTGTTCCTGAATAGTTTACAGAGAGAGACAAGAAGGTAGTACTCTCTGTGCCTACATCACCTACAGGGGGGCAGTACTATCTGTTCCTGAATAGTTTACAGAGAGAGACAAGGAGTTAGTGCTATTTGTAGCTACATCATATGCAGAGAGACATTGAGGCAATACTGAATATACATTTTCAACACAGTTACGTATTAGCCATTAGCTTTGTTGATATGTAGCAGCACAAACATATCTAGACTATTGCTTAGGAAATCCAGTAACCGAAAGGTAATTCAGTAGGGAGTCTGGGACAACTAAAATAGTTGTCCTTTAAAGGGTAGGTCTGAGAGATTTTTATGCCCCTGACAGTCTATTATTTCTTGCTGGCAAGCTCTGACTGTTACTAATGAGTGGAAATATACAGCGAGAGAAGAGGAAATAAAAAGGTTAATGATTAAACAGAGCTGTAACTCTACCGGTAATGACTGGAGCCATCAGGCACCTCACCCATGCATCTTCTGGTCTCTTATCTTAAACTATTACATAACATACAAAGAATCCCATCTCTATAAAAAGAGACAAATTAAGGCTACATTATGTTCACACTGTAGTGCAACAGAAAATCTCATTTTGGTGCCCTCCATAAGAAAAAATGATATATATTGCACTAACATGCAGTCGGCCTGTGTTCCTTTTGTGCAGAAAGCAGCATACCCACACCAAAAGGGCTCAGTGACTAAATACAGCACCCAAACCAAGTTCAGTATATAAATAAAGCACCAGAACCAAGATCTGTACATAAATACAGCACCAGAACCAAGCTCTGTATATAAATACAGCACAAGAACCAAGATCTGTACATAAATACAGTACCCAAACCAAGCTCTGTATATAAATACAGCACAAGAACTAAGATCTGTACATAAATACAGCACCAGAACCAAGATCTGTATATAAATGCAGCACCAGAACCAAGATCTGTATATAAATACAGCACAATAACTAAGATCTGTACATAAATACAGCACACGAACTAAGCTCTGTATATAAATACAGCACAATAACTAAGATCTGTACATAAATACAGCACCAGAACCAAGATCTTTACATAAATCCAGCATAAAATAACCTCAGTACACAGATATAGTGTTAGAACCAAGTTCATAACATACATACAACACCAGAACCAAGCTCAGTACATAGCTACAATACCAAAACCAAGCTAATAACATAAATACAGATGGGAAGAGACAGAGCTAGGAGGATGATGATATATGTAGCTCCACAAGATACTGCTGCACAGAGGAAGATTATCTGGTCAGGTAGACCTAAGGAGGGCAATTGTCCATAACTTGTATCTCTGCCTGGTTTTGCCTGAATGAAGTCCAGCATGCAGAATAAATAATATAATATTTAATAGATCGATCTTTTACAGATGTGGCGATGCCAATTATGTTTATTTTTTTATTTTTATATGGAAAATTGTATTTTTGTATTTTTATATATACATATTAGACTCCAGGCTGCCATGTAAACTCAGAGGCCCCTTTGCAATTGTGTTGTCACCTCTGGCTAGCTGCTTGGTTGCCACAGCCTGCAATGACCATAGCATCCAAGTAGTTAACCAGTTGTGATCAGCTCTAGCACCAATCACAGCTGTGGCAGGCTGCTGTCAGACATTCCAAACAGCTGGTACCCACTATGCATGGAGCCAGCTTAGCTCCTGAGCCCACTCCATACCTCCCCCGACCGCCCGTATGTACATTTACTGTAGTCAGTTGGTAACAAGTTAAGCACAAGTTTTTATTCATCACATTTGGAATATAGAAAGTATAAAAAGAACGTTCCGGAAATCAAACCAAGGTCTCCAGCAAAGCGCCTACAGCTATTATAATTCAATCAGAACAATTAAGCGCCAACTTACTGCGCTCCGCCATATCAACGGGAAATTGTATATCACGAGAAGCGAACTGCATGATGACTGGGGATTTATCGGCTATCTCACCTTTCAATTCCAGATTAACATTTCAAATCCGGTATTATTGCAGCACGATTAATATCCAAAGGTCGTCCTTCAATAGGCCCCCCGCGCATATTGCTTCTGCTATATAATCAGCCAGACAATGCAGAGCGCTAGGGAACGGATATGTAAATAACGGCAATGAATATTAATGCTCGCCTTTTAGTCTACGTCTCCTTTTTAAGACACGAGAATCCTCTATTCAGAATTCACTTTCATCTTCCTTCGTGGTGTAGAAACGTATTTAATTGTAAGTGTGGGGTTCAGAAGAAATTCAAGGGAAAGACGACTTCAGCGAATCTTAAATACTGCAAATGTAGAAGAAACTTAAAAAAAAAACATGTGATTAAGAAGTTAATCGGGAAGTAATTAAGGAGGTTCTTGAACTTAAACAGTTCTGCAAGATTGCCTGCATGCTACTTTGGTTCAAGCACACCTTATGGGAAATCAGATTTTCCCATGATTTTCACCAAAAATCAGATAGCGCTGACCCAATCCGCCCAGTGTTCTGTGCTGACTATATCCTTATAATCAGGTCTTAAGGTGATGTTCAACAAGTGTATAAAGTTATGACGTTGTTCATATTACTCACTGTAATGTGTGTTCTGGTGATATTCTCCAGCCCCTGGTGGTACAGGTCAGGGGAGGGTTTAGCCAGGTTTAGCAAGAATACAGGGCCTGGGATTGGTAGTTTACATCTCCATCACACGTTGAGCTAGTGTGAGGAGGTAGAGAGTGGGCGAAGTTTAAAGTAGTTTGATCCAGAAGTCCAGGCCTGGAGAGAGTCAAGTCCAGGGGAGCCTGGGATGGAGACCAGGGAGGAAACAGCAGAACATCATTACACAAAGCCAGTGCGGTGGGAAGCTAGGACATCTAAAGTGTGAGTACTCAAAGGAAAGTCATTCTGTAGTGTCAGCAGAGAAGAGAAACCGAAATAGAAAAGTTCAGGAAATAAGAGACAGAAGTCAGAGTCAGTGTACAGAAGCAAGCCAGTAACAGTTAACCCTTGCCAGCCCAAATCAGCTAACTAAGTCTATAGTGAATGATGCTTGTGGAGTTTGTGTTCAAATAATGCCTGTCATGATCTACTCCAACTTAATGCAAACGTTTTTTTTTTAGTTTAGTTTAGTTTCTTTAGTTTTTTTATATTTTATTATTTTGCTTAGAACAGGTCCCTTCCCATGCATGAGCTGGCATCATGACGCACAACATCTTACCCTGCCTGACTCCGTAGGCAGCACACAATAAGAACTGCAGTAGTTTCAGACCCACTCTACCAATAGTCCAATACAAGGTAAGAAACATACACTTATTGCATTCTGAAACTTCACTTCATAATGTCCTAGCTTCCCACCGCACTGGCTTTGTGTAATGATGTTCTGCTGTTTCCTCCCTGGTCTCCATCCCAGGCTCCCCTGGACTTGACTCTCTCCAGGCCTGGACTTCTGGATCAAACTACTTTAAACTTCGCCCACTCTCTACCACCATGACTACCATCTCAATTTCCCCTTGCTGCTTAACCTCTCCTGGGTCTATAATATAAATAAATATATATATATATATATATATATACACATACATACATATGTGGAGTGAGTCCTATGCACAATACCTCAGAAGTCAGAAGCTGGTGGAAGACACAAGAATCCTTAAGAATAGCAGGACAATCTGATGACTAGAAGCTTCTTCATCTGACAATCATCCAATAGGAAGGCAGATGATGATGGCAAGCCTAACTACAGTGCACTAGGTCCTTGACTCTATCTAATCTACCAATGTAATCACTTTAATGGTAACCCTGTGCCCCAAAGGTGGGTCAAATGGCTGTCCCATGCTTGGACCCTGGGGAAAGCGGGGCATAGTATCCCAAAGCAGGACTGTTAAACCTAAAGCGGGTCGTCTGGTCACCTTAAACTAATACACTGATCACACTGTGGATAGTATATAGCCATGTATGATCGACTAGAGCTATATAAGACTCAGCGGTCACCAATGGGTCATATTAGTGACCAACACACCAAACATAAAAAAAAAATTCAGCAACAGCAGATGTAGCAGAGTTGGGGTCACTAGCTCTGCACAGAGAAACTAGAAGTGAGCGGTGTGTAAAGTATCTGTTGCTCCGCTGTAGCTTACACGCAGCACCATATATATATATATATATATATATATATATATATATATATATATATATATATATATATATATATAGGGTACTGCTAACTATTATCTGGCCACCTGCTAGTATGAAGCAGCTCTCTTGCTGGTAGGAGAATATCTGCCCAACTGGCAGCTTCCCCTCGGACCTTGATGTGCTGCAGACTCCCCCGGCTGTGGACCAACCCCTCCTTTTATATCAACCTTGTCATGAAATATGAAGTGAAGTTTCAGAATGCAATAAGTGTATGTTTCTTACCTTGTATTGGACTATTGACCCTTATATAGAAGACTAAAACCTATGCTTTGTAGTGCCGGGAACTAGGACTTTAAGATAAGAAGTCAACAGACAAATTAAATAAGGCTGAGCTATGTTAACAGAGAAGACACACAACTATTACAGAAATAGTGTCTAATGCAACAGCAATATCCTGACTTAGGTAATTCTGTGTTTAAGACGGGCCTTAAGAGCTTTGAGACTATTTGGTAGATGTCAATAAGCCTTATGATCAATAAGTATTTTCACCTTTGTAACAGTAAGCTACGTAACACTAATCTTTGCACCAGGCAACATTTGGATACGCCCTCGTCTTTCTGTATAAGAGTTGGCAATGTTCATAATAAAGTAGAATTCATTGATTCTCATGGAGAAGTGTCTTGACATAACATGGAGTGATTTCATGCTATTGATAGATAATGCTAGCAAATCTCCTCATCACGGGCTTCCATATCTACCAATTTGGCACCTGGCAACGAGGTCATCAGATCGGTACTGGTGTGGTCTGATAACAACCTCTCAGCTCCATCTCTGGGGTTTTCATACCAATGTCCAGGGGTTTGGGCTAAACCAACTCATTCGCATTGGGGGGGGGGGGGGAGTCCATTATAACACATTTTTAAACATGAAAAACGGTGGTTACCCTACAAGTATCAGCCGTTGGAAGAAAGGGGATAGATTAAACCAGGACCAGTAAGCCATATTTGGCATTGGATCCCTGTTCTCACTTCACTGACCCTAGTTCAGCAAGCGGAGGACCAAACAAAGAATTCAGACATAGTAACATAGTATGTTAGGCTGAGTGAAGACAATGTCCATCTAGTTCAGCCTGTTTCAACCCCCCTTGTTGGTCCAGAGGAAGGCAAAAAACAGAGCGACCCAATTAGCTCCTATGGAGGAAAAAAATCCTTTCTGACTCCATAATGGCAGCCAGAGTAATCCCTGGGTGAACATTTGAGATCAACAAACCCGCTGGTGACCTAATGTCTATATCCTGTAATATCATAGCACTCTAGAAAGACATCTAGTCCCCTCTTAATCTCCCCTATGGATCTTGCCATCACCACATCCTCTGGCAGAGAGCTCCTCTGTCTCACTGCTCTTACAGTAAAGAACCCCTTTCTGTGTTGGTGATGAAACCTGCTTTCTTCTGGACATAGCGGATGCCCCCTTGTTACCGTCGCAGTCCTGGGTATAAACAGATCCTGGCAGAGATCCTTGTATCGTCCCCTCATGTATTTATACATAGTTATTTGGTCACCCCTTAGCCGTATTTTTTCCAGGGTGAATAATCCCAGTTTTGGTGCCTCTCTGGGTATTCCAGTCCCCTCATTCCATGTATTAGTTTAGTTGCCCTTATTTGTACCCCTCCAGCACTGTAATATCTTTCCTGAGCACCGGTGACCAGAACTGTACGCAGTATTCCATGTGGGGCCTGACAAGTGCCTTATATGGTGGGAGGATAATGTTCTCGCCCCTCCCCCCTATACCTCTTTTACTGCACCCCAAGACTTTATTTGCTTTTGCAGCAGCTGACTGGCATTGGTTGCTCCAGTTAAGTCTACAGCCCACTAGTACCCCCAGGTCTTTTCCCTAGCAGTACCCCATTTAGTGTAAATTGGTGACATCCATTTCTCCTGCCCATGTGCAGAACCTTACATTTATCCACATTGAACTTAATTTGCCATTTTTCTGCCCAAGCCCCCGGCTTATCTCGGTCCGTTTGTAGCCGTACATTGTCCTCCTTTGCATTGATTATATTGTATAATTTTATGTCATTTGCAGATATTGATATTTTGCTGTGCAGCCCCTCTATCAGGTCATTGATAAATATATTGAACAGAATGGGGCCTAATACTGAACCCTGTGGCCCCCCGCTACTGACGGTGGCCCAATCAGAGTACGAACCATTTATTTCCCCCACTGCTTTCTATCTCTGAGCCAGTTCTTTACTCGGATACACGCGTTTTAACCCGACTGATAGTCTCATAATATATCAACCTATTATTCGAAAAGTCCAGATATACGAGATCAATAGACTCTCCCAGGTCCAGCCTAAAGCTTACTTCATTGTAGAAACTGATCAGATTTGTCTGACATAAGCGACCCTTCATGAACCCGTGCTGATGAGGAGTTATACCTTTATTCTCTTTGAGGTATTCTAGGATGGCGTCTCTCAGAAACCATTTGAATATTTTCCCAATTATTGAAGTGAGACTTACCGGCCTGTAGTTACCAGGCTCTCTTTTAGTCCCTTTTTTGTATATTGGAGCCACATTGGCAATGTGCCAATCCAGCAGTACAACTCCAGTCTCAATAGAGTCCATAAATATAAGAAATAGAGATCTAGCTATTTCATCCAGGCCCCGCGATTTGTCGATTTTAATCCTCTTTAACTGCACCTCCTCCTGTGGTAGGTATGCAATATTTAGTGTGTATGGGGGGGGGGGGGTCATTTTATTCTCGTGTGACATTTCCTTTTCGTTCGTGAATACACTTGAAAAGAAACTATTTAATAGATTTGCCTTCCTCCCATCATCTATGGTTTCTCCCGTATTATCTGTTAAAGGGCCAGTGCTTTCAGTGCAGATCCTTTTACTGTTTATATAATTGAAGAATAGTTTCGGGTTGTTTTTGTTCTCTTTGGCGATCCGTCTTTCTGCCTCCTCCTGCAGTTTTTACCTTTTCCTTACATATTTTGTTTTTTTCCCTGTACGATTTTAGCGCTTCGTCGCTGCCTTCTTGCTTTAGTAGTTTGAACGCTTTCTTTTTTTCGTTTATTGCCCTCTTTATAGTCTTGTCGAGCCACATTGGTTTCCTTTTACTTGTAGTTCTTTTATTATTAAAGGGAATGAACTGCTCACATGAGGTGATTAGGATCCTTTTAAACTCCTCCCATTTGTCCTCTGCACTGATATTTTTGAGGATGTTGTCCCAATTAATGTTACTGATAGTAGTTCTAAGCTGATCACATTTTGCTTCACTAAAGTATAGTTTCTTTGTCGCTCCTTGATAAGGCTTCTTAGTGAATGACAGCTGGAAGTTGATTATATTGTGGTCACTGTTCCCCAAGTGCCCCTCAACCTGTACCTCCTTTATTCGGTCCGGTTTGTTAGTTAGTACTAAGTCCAGAATGGCCCTCCCTCTCGTTGGTTCCTGCACAAGTTGGGTATCTTTAATTGTTCTCAAGAACTTATGACTCTTGTTAGATTTGCAGGTTTCCTTCTCCCATGTTATATCTGGATAATTAAAGTCCCCCATGATAATTACTTTGTTGCGGATTGACACCTCTTCTATTTGCCTTAATAGTAAGATTTCCATTTTTTCTGTTGCTTTTGGTGGCCTGTAGAAAACTCCTATCAGGATTTTGTCATTTTTTTTTATTACTACCCATAGAGATTCCACATATTCATCTCCTGCCCTTATATCCTCATGTAGCCTCGGCATGAAGTACGATTTAACGTACAGACATACCCCTCCCCATTTCTGGTTACGACTGTCTCTCCTGAAGAGATTGTAACCCTTTAAATTCACCACCCAATCGCACTTATCATCAAGCCATGTCTCCGTTATTCCAACTATATCGTAGTTTTCTTTTTTAAAGTCCATGTCAGTAGGAGAAGCAGACCAGTACACTATTTGTCAGGGGATCCCTACTTCCATGGATGGAGGGTGCAGCATAAAATCACGCGACAAGTTTTCCGCAGATCAGTTTCAGTGTGAATCCACATTAGATTGGAAAATCCAGCGATCGGAGCGACTTCCAGTGAGGCCGGACATCGGTGCTAGACTAGCCGGGGCCTCACCGCCAACCTCGGGAGGGTTCTCGTATAATGGTGTGGAGAGTATACCGAGAATGGTGAAATCATGGAAAACATCCAGCAGAAGAGGATTCTGCCGACGGAAACAACTCATCCCTGAAAGAGGCCCCTATCCTGACAATTAGGAGGCCATACAAGATTTAGTTGCACACCTATTAGAACATTTAAGGGGAAGTCCAACCAGAACTATGCAGAAGTCAGAAGCAGAAGCTTCCTCCAGAGGGGCTAAAAAAATCATGAAAGAAAACAATGAAATAAAATCCTTTTCTGTGAAGTCCAGACAGAACTTTTAAAGCTTTCATTGTCATTCATCGCAGCAGGAAAGTGAAATGCATAAATTCATTACATTACTGAAATCTGCGCTGATACCTACATAGAATTCTAACATGATCGATAGACTCAGCGGGGGGATCTCTGCCGCTCCCAGGGAAATTATAATAAAAAGAAAATATGTTTAGTCTCCGAGGCCTCGGGAGCGGCAGAAGCCGAACATCTCAGGGTTTAATACGGAGTTTACTACATAATTTACTGCTGAATATCCCAGACACCCGGGGCCACGCTTATCACTGACTGCTGTATACTAATTACACAGCCACCTCCACCCAGCTCGCTCTTTCTGCCTTCCTTCTCCTTACTTGCTTCCTTCCTTCCTTTCTTCTCCTTCCTTCCTTTCTTCTCCTTCCTTCCTTCCTTCCTTCCTTCCTCTCTCAGTCTTTCTCTTTCTTTCTTACTATTTGTCTTTCTACTTTAGCTCCTTCTCAATCCTTCGCCTTTTTCTCCTCATGCTTCTTCTTCCTCCTCTTTTTCACTTTCCTTTTTTTCTTTCCTGTTTTTTCTCTTCCTTTCCTTATTATGCACACAGCACTTTGTCTTTATTATTCTCTCTTTTTGCCTCATTCTTCATCTGATCTTTCATGTCTTCTCTTTTCCCAGATCTCCCTCACCTCACTGTTGGTTGTGCACTCAGTTGACCAGCGTTGGGGTCTTTCCAAAACACATTCATAAATAGACATTCAGGCGTATTTCTGTGCATTACATTTCTAGCGTAAAAAGATGCAAATTATGGTGCCTTTTTACACTGTCCTCCAACACTATACTAAAGGGGAGCAGGGTGAAACTGGTGAGTGCAGACTGTGGCCCCATTGCTTGCACACCGGATGCAGCTCCTCTACTTCTCCTCATGAGATCGTTGATCTATAAGGCCGCTCGCGCTTCCACTGATCTGATGTTGTATCTTTACTGCTCATAATTGGTTTCCAAGCACTTGCATAAAATCTACGTCTGTCTGGCCGAGGCCGGGCCGCTGTGAATGTATTTCCCGTAATGCGATGAGGCGCCTTCTAAATAAGAGACAAGTTGAGACAAATAGATCAATATAGAGGTGGAATAAAGCACAAAAGGCGAGAAGAAAGTGAAATAAAAAATTACTGAGGCAGAAATCTGTAATGTGACGGAAGGGGCCAGAGATGGAGAATGTGAATCAACAAGAACAAGCCGAACTTTGTCCTAACGAAACCCCCCCAAACACATTGTATCTCCGCGGCCCCCTGCATGCTCAGCGACGGGCTTTCTTCTCAGAACGAAAGGATCAGACAATAGAAATCCAACTGTCCATCTTGATCTCCTTTGACATCTGCCATTGGGGCAGAGACCGCTATGCACATCAGATGATTGTCCGGTGCCACTGAAATCAGCGGGATCTGCCAAACTATGTCTAACATATGTAGCTCCAAGCTAGATGCGGTACAACAGGGTACTAGAGCCTCCATTCACCCTGTATCACATATTGTATCCAAGCTAGAGGGGGTACAACAGGGTACTAGAACCTCCATTCACCACGTATCACATCTTGTATCCAAGCTAGACGCGGTACAACAGGGTACTAGAGCCTCCATTTACCCCATATCACATCTTGTATCCAAGCTAGAGGCGGTACAACAGGGTACTAGAGCCTCCATGCCCACTCGTATCACATCTTGTATCCAAGCTAGAGGTGGTACAACAGGGTACTAGAGCCTCCATGCCCGACCGTATGACATCTTGTATCCAAGCTAGAGGCGGTACAACAGGGTACTATAGCCTCCATGCCCCCCGTATCACATCTTGTATCCAAGCTAGAGGTGGTACAACAGAGCACTAGAGCCTCCATGCCCGCGTGTATCACATCTTGTATCTGTCGAGGGTTAATTTGTTCAAACAGACTGGTCAGTTATGTTGTCGGTTCCGAATTGACCTAAGCAGGAGGAGCGCTCCTTTTGAGAGTCTAAGTACTGACCATACACACGGTATATGATGAAGTAATGAACTCTAAGTCTTTATTGGCATAGTCTCAGTTTATATAGAAGATCGCCCACGCAGGGATGCGACCTCTGGTAATACAAGGAGTAACCTCATGATACATACATTCATCTGATAAAAACACATGACTTCTATATCTTACAATGACATAATCATTCAATAAACTTTGACATTTAGGCTTGATATATGACATTCAAGAAATAGCTGATTTCACATGACTTTTAGACTAGTACATTAGTAAATATAGAGAAATAGCTGACAACTTCTTTGCGGTTAGGCTATGTCTCACTACATTTATGAACATCTGCTCTTAACTTCCTGATTCCACTTAGATCAGACGTTTGGCCTATTACTCAATAGTCATGAGTCCTTCAGAGCAGAATAGAATATTTGCAGTATTCAACCTTATTGATTCAAATAGATTACTAAGCAAAATATATTAACTCCTTTTTTGATTAGCGACATTTATTAATTTCTTTACAGCCCCCATTGGCCCTTATCATTCCCCCATTTTGGACATCAGGAAGTCACACACAGGGTCCAGTTCTATTTTGAAAAGTCATAGTCGAGGTAGGTCTTATTGGTCGACTAGCCCATATAAGGTGTCTCTAGTATGATGTTACAATACTAGTAGCGTGCATAGGTACGCACGGCAGGGGATTCCCTAATCTTCACCCACACCAATGTCCCTCCTGGAGATAGTCCTAGTGGTGAACACGTCCAGGTCGCGTTACCCTGACCCTACACTACCTAGTGACAAGACTGGAAGGAACCGCCGTATGTTCTGCCTTCATCCAGCAGGGGTCGGCCTACACAGGGGCTGTAAAGGCTTTTGCCGTACATTTGCTCACACAAGAGATTATGACTTTGATTATTATATATATACACAACAGCATGACAATTATCTGTAATATACTTTGTAGGATTCCCATGAACCATCCTCCCAGACCAGAAAACCAATTTGCAGGGTTAAGAAAATTAAACCATCCCTGGTCTTTATCCTGTTTTATGCTAGTAGCTATTTTTCCCAAGGTATTGATCTTTTGGTGAATGGATTCTGAGTGATCAGAGAGGTTGAAACAACACATCCCCTCAAATTCCTCACATCCGTGGTTTACTGCGAGCAACAGGTAATCTATGGCGGCTCTATTTTGTAAAGCTGCCTTCCTGACTCCTTGTATGTCTAGTAGGAGGAGGTCCAAGGCCTGTGATGTCGCATTCAGGCCCTTTACCATATCGCATGCTAATCCATTGATTACTCTTGTGTTATATTGTGCCAACCCGGGAACACCCACAATACTGACTGCCAGTGCCGTATGTTCTGAGTAGCTAAGTAGAGTGGGTGGTCCTTCACAGTTGCTATCCAGTCCTTCTACCTCCCTCTTTTGTCTGTTGGTGAGTTGTGGGATGCTAGGTTTTTGGTACATTAGTATACTTAATCTAGCTAAGGAGCAGGGACCTCCGGTCAGGTTAGCTGGGATATATGTGTAAGTCAGGTTACCGCAGGACAGGACCCAGCCTAATGGTAATTTGACGTGCCTAAAATGGCTGGGGCTTCGGACTGTGTGGTTACAAAGCATAGGAGTGTGTACCTTTCTACATTGCTGGACTGTGCGATTACATAGTCTCTGGGAATCACTAGTCACCCTGGTTCTCTGCGCACAGCCTCCCATATGTTCTTTATTACACGTGAAGTTATAGCATACCTCA
Source organism: Eleutherodactylus coqui (assembly GCF_035609145.1). Taxonomy (NCBI): domain Eukaryota; kingdom Metazoa; phylum Chordata; class Amphibia; order Anura; family Eleutherodactylidae; genus Eleutherodactylus; species Eleutherodactylus coqui. Next base: position 170,466,446 of record NC_089845.1, read on the forward strand.
GCCGGAGCGACATTCCTGACCCGGAAACGAGTCATATTAGACCAAAGTGTATGTTCGACCGCATCACAGTGGGGACAATATTCATATACATTAAGAAAGGTATTTTCCTGAATAACATTGCTCTCCTCTACATCACTATCATTATGCACTATTGAATATATATATCGCGAAGTGTCTTTATTGGAGTGGGGATAGACAGTAAGCAAGTCCGTAAAATATCTTCCCCACTCCGCAGGTTGGGCATGCACATGTGGGAAATATTCAGTACGTCTTTTGCAAAGTATTCCCACATGTTGGGGTGTCCTTCCGCCCAAACAGTCCATCTTCTTCTTACATTGACAGTTGATGAAGAATTGTCCCGAAAAGAGAGTAGTCCAAGAAAACAAAGGGTAAATAATACACCTATCCAGACTATCAATGCTGGTGTCCAGGTTGCCATCCTCCTCCCCCACCCTGGGTTGGGCTTACTCTCCACCCCCCTCGTGGTGCTGAGGCGTTGGAACTTTCTTGCAGTGTGAGGCATGGATCCAAGTGGGTTTGCCTTCTAGCTTGACCGAGGTGGGAGTGGTTAACAGCACTTGGTATGGTCCGTCAAAGCGAGGTTCCAAAGTCTTTCTGACGTGTCTCTTTACCACCACCCAATCTCCGGGATTCAGAGAGTGGGATCCTTCCAAACTATCAGGGTCTGCAATAGAAGAGAAGACTAGGTCGTGTGTTATTTTTAGCTTTTGGCATAAATCCTGCACAAAGGAAGTAACTTTATCATGACCCAGGGATAGAGCTTGGGGGTGATACAGTCCTAACCTGGGCACGGAGCCAAAGAGAATCTCATAAGGAGACAGTCCTGTTTTCCTATTTGGTGTGGTTCGTACTGAGTAGAGGGCCAGAGGTAGGCACTCGGGCCAAGGTTTTCCTGTTTCAACCATGGCTTTCTGTATCTTAAGTTTGAGGGTGCCATTGAGTCTTTCTACTTTTCCGGAGCTCTGCGGATGATAGGGGGTGTGAAAGGCCTGTTCTACTCCTAAGGCGGACATGACTTCCTTCATTACCTCACCAGTGAAGTGAGTACCACGGTCGCTCTCAATGGTCTCTGGTACCCCAAATCTGCACACTAACTCTGACACAAGTTTTTTTGCAGTGGCCTGGGCAGTGGCCTTCGTGACCGGGTAGGCCTCAGCCCACCCAGAAAAGAGGTCAATGCATACCAGGACATACTCATACCTTCCTGACCTGGGCAGCTGGATGTAATCTATCTGTAGTCTCTGGAAGGGGTACAAAGGTCGCGGAGTGCACTTCCGAGGGGTCTTTACTACTTGACCGGGGTTGTGTAGTGCACAGATTTCACAAGCCTTGACGTATGCCTTTGCCATCCTGTCAAATCCCGGAGCGTACCACATTTTCTCCACCAGGGCTACCATGGCATTACGAGAAGCGTGCACCTTTCCATGAGCCAAAAGGGCCATACTAGGATAGGCAGCCGCAGGTAAACACATACGGAAACCCATCATCCAACCTTCATTTCCTTTTACTGCCCCTGCACTTGCCCAGCGCTCCTGCTCTTGCCCTGAGGGGAGTAGGTCCACCTCCTTCTGTGGTGGGACAGAGAGGGTCTGGTCCTCGGCAGGGGGATCGGGATCCTCCTCCGCTGGGCAGGACCTGGTCTGAACTCTGCACACGGGTGCCCTCCAGTCCAGCAGGGCTGCAGCCTTTGCTGCTCCGTCTGCCTTCTCGTTGCCTCTGCTTTCCAAGGAGTCCCCTCGGGTGTGTGCCTTTACCTTTATTATGGCTACCTGCTTCGGGAGCATGATAGCTGACATTAAATTACTTACTGCCTCACCATTCTTTATCGGTCTGCCTTGAGCTGTTAGGAAGCTCCGCGCGCGCCAAATCGGCCCATAGTCATGCGCAACGCCAAACGCGTACCTGGAGTCCGTGTAGATATTAGCAGTGACTCCCCGGGCTAACTTGCAGGCCTCGGTCAGAGCGCACAGCTCCGCTTCCTGTGCTGACATATGTGGGGGCATGGCGCGGCCTATCAGTACTTCATTCATTGATACTACAGCAAACCCTGTCACAAATCTGCCCATCTCATTCTGGTATCGTGATCCATCCACAAACATTTCAAGGTGGGGGTTCAGGAGAGGCTTATCTGTGACATGAGCAAATCCAGCTGTCTCCTGCTCCATCAGAGCAGCACAGTCATGCTGGTGCTCGGTGTCAAAAGCTTCCTCTTCGCCTAGGGAATTGACAAAAAGTTGATCCCCTGTGCTTACTCCCCCATTTGAATCAGTGTCACCTAATGGCAGTAAGGTGGCCGGATTCAAAGTTGTGCAACGTTGAAATGAGACATTGGATGAAGAGTGTACTGCAAGTTCCATTTTAACCTGTCTAGCAAGAGAAAGATGTCTACGGCTCACCTGTGTCAGAATTCCATGTACGTCATGGGGCGTGAGGACCACAAGAGGGTAGTCTAGGACCACCTCAGAAGCTTTCTCAAGTAGTGCTTGTACAGCCAGAACTGCTCTTACACAGGAGGGTGAACCCCTGGCTACTGCATCAAGATGTGCACTGTAGTATGCTACAGGGCGCTTTTTGTCACCATGCTCTTGTGTGAGGACGGCAGTAGCATGTCCCGCCATCTCAGTCACGAACATCTGGAAGGGTTTATCATAGTCAGGCAGACCCAGTGCTGGAGCACTGGTGATCTGTATTTTCAGCTGATGGAAAGCTGACTCGGCTTCCGGAGACAAAGCAAATGGCTTGGAACTCAGGCAGTCGTACAGAGGCTGCATGGTCATGGAGGCAGAGCGAATCCACGGCCGACAATATGAAACTAACCCCAGAAATGTCCGCAACTGAGCATGGGAGGTAGGGAGTGGCATGTCCTCCACCACCTTGGTACGTTCTGGCGTGAGGTGTTTTGTACCAGGACCTAGGCAGTGACCAAGAAACACAACATGAGATTTGCAAAACTGTAATTTGTCTTTACTGGCTTTACACCCACTGTCTGCAAGAAAACAAAGGAGGCTGAGTGAGGCCGCAACGCAGGTAGGTCTGTCCGGTGCACACAGTAGGAGGTCATCAACATACTGAAGCAGGGCCACACCTGGTGGGACCGTCCATGCATCAAGTACAAGCCTCATACATCGGGTGAATTGATTTGGGCTGTTTTGTGCCCCTTGTGGTAGGACAGTCCAGCAGTACTGTTTTCCTCGGAACGTGAAGGCGAACAGGTACTGGCAATCGGGGTGGATCGGGACGGACATAAATGCATTGGCTAAATCGATCAGAGTGTACCAACAGGTTCCGGAAGGTATGGTGGACAACAGAGTGTAAGGGTTGGGGACCAAAGGTGTTTCTAGGATGGTCACCTTATTGATTTCTCTTAGATCGTGAACCATCCGGTAGGTATCAGGTTCACCTTTCTTCCCTTTCTTTTTAACCGGGAAGAGTGGCGTGTTAGCGGGTGAGACGCAAGGTTTTAAAGCATTCAAGGCACATAACTCTGTAATAGTGGAGGCTATTGCGTCTTCCTGTGCCATGGCTAGGGGATACTGGCGGATCATGGGGGCTTTTTCCCCATCTTTGAGATATACCATGACTGGGGGTACGTGGAGATGGCCCAAGTCTGTCTTCCCTTTTGCCCAAAGGGTCTCTGGCACTGCTGAGAGAACCTGTGTATCTTCTGGGGTCAACACATATACAGTACAAGAAGGAGGCGGAGTGACCAAGTCTGCTGCCATGAGACAGAATACTTGGTGGTCGGCCGCAGAGGTACTGACATGAGCCTCACCGGAAGGATGGAGCTGAATACAGCACCCCAGGGGTCCCATCACATCGGTTCCCATGATGCAATCCCCAGCGGGTGACACCAGGAAGCGAGTGAGGACTTGTGACCCTTGAAAGGAGACTTCTATGGGCTCGGTCTCACGCATGGGTGTTGGTTCACCGGACACTCCAACGGCTATGGCTATGGAGTCTGAGAGGGGAATACTAAGGTCATTGACTTGTGAGGTACTGACACATGATTTAGTGGCCCCTGTGTCAATTAAAAAGGGCACCTCCTTCCCCTGGATTTTTAGAGGCTGAAAAATTTGTGGCCCACGTGCGTCAGTAACTATAAGGGACACGGGGGAAGGAGTGCCAGACCTTCATTGGTAATTGGTATACCCGTTGTTTCCCTGTGGGCGGGATGATGTGGTATTGGCCGTACTTCCCTGTTGCCCCCTTTCGTCTGACATGTTCTGTCTAGGGCGTTTAGGGGCTCTACAATTACGGGCCAAGTGTCCAGTCTTCCCGCAGTTATAACACTTACGGGTCTCCCGCCTGGGGTCGTTAAGTCGGACTGTGTCCCCCTCCATGGTGTAATGTTTAACCATAACACCCTTTGTGTGGTCTTCTGTATCCATGACAAATCCTACAGCTTTCTTATATAGATCACGCGGTTTGGCCTGTCGCCAATCGGGGGTACATGCTTTAACGCGTTCAGACAGGCGCTTATCTATTCCTTGCATAAAGGCTTCACAAAAAGCAGCATTACGTATTGCTTTTGGACAATCATATAAACCCAGATCTCTGCCAACTTCCTCTAAACGGCCAAAGTAACATTCAATAGACTCGCCCTTGTTCTGTCTACACTGGGTTAGGGCTGTACGTCTCTCTTGGGCTTTGTCCTTAAACCAGGTTTTAACTTTGTCAACATATTGAGTACCACTAGGTAATGTCTGGGGGTCATCTGGGCGATCTTCAAGACCACAAAATTGAGCAATACTATTGTAAAGGCCCAGAGGACATTTTACATTCATAAGACATTCCATATCTGTCCAAGTGGCAGAGTAGTTTTTCTGTATGACTTCCAACTTTCTATGGAAAGCTGCTGGCTCTGTCTGGGGATCGGGCAGTTGCTGACACAGTGCCATCTGGTCTGTGGCGCTCCAGGGTCGCCATGTAGTGACTGTAGACCCGGGAGTTGGTCTATGTGCGTCCGTAGGTCTGTCATTAGAAGACGATGGTCTGTCAGTGTCCTCTTGTCTGACCGTGCCCAATGGTGGACTCGGTCTGTTTGGTTCTCTATAATGGGTAGTGGAGGTTGTAACGGGGAATAAGGGAATCGGTTGTCTACACTGATCCCTGGGACGTGGAGTCCCACATACTGTACAGAGTTCTTTAAAACAGGCATTCTGTTGACCACAACGTGGACAGTCCCAAGCCGGACCTCTATTTACTTCAGGGCTCGGGGATCCTGATTGAGGGCTGTAGGGAGGTGTATCCATCTGGGCAGTAGCCTGTGGATACGTAGGAGGCAAGGGCGGCAAATTGGGATACAGAGAATTAAAGGGATTATTTGGAGACATTGGTGGAACGGCCGGGACGACAGGAGAGACTAATGGAACCGTAGGGGTTTCCATGGGAACGTCTATTGGTGGCCGGGGCATAGGACAATAAACTAAAATGCCCTCGCCTCGGGACTCGGAGTCCCAGTGTTCGTCTTCTGCTGTTTTAGAGCAGTCCAGAATAGCCTTCATGCCTTTTTCCAAACCCTTTTTTCTTATTTCCTTTCTATGCTTATCCTCATATTGTGACCAAAATTCATAATTGAATGTTCCCGCCTTCTTAAGGCCTATACGTTTGTAAACTTTATAGGCTTGTCTGCAAATGTCCTCCCCTTCTCTATCTTTAATTATCTCAATAGGAGTCTGATATATCTTAGATTGTTCAGACCCCATCTTGACCACTTCCAACTATTCTTCACTAAGTATACAGGACGTATATTTCACACAGTAAACTAAGATAATCACTGAGACTATCTGGGAACACACAGTTCCCTGTCCCGGAATAGATTTACAGAACTAAAACGTGGTCAACTTCAAACACTAGGATTCAGGGGAGACCAGACTTCGCCTCTTAGGGAACTTTTAGTAATATTATAACAGATCCAGAGTAACAATATGACTGCCAGAAATGAGACTATAACAATAACAATTATTTCAATCTCCAATACAGACAACATGACTCTTTAAGTCCCAATGAGTGAGTTCTTCCGTCTAGGACAGTTAAATGAACTTATTCACTCTAAAATATGGACGGGGCAGAAAATATAGGAAACAGGCAACAACATACCTCTAGTCCGTTAGAGACACACAGATCAAAAGAATCCAGACTGTATAATAGTAAGATAAGCTCTTACCTGTACACCGGTGTTTTAGTCTGGGGTCTCCGAATCCAGTATCCACGTCAACGGGCCAGGAGTTTGTTTCAGTCTACTGGTTGCGATGTCCCGTAAAGGTAAGCCCCGCCCCCTTAGTTGGGCGCCAAGAACTGTCGAGGGTTAATTTGTTCAAACAGACTGGTCAGTTATGTTGTCGGTTCCGAATTGACCTAAGCAGGAGGAGCGCTCCTTTTGAGAGTCTAAGTACTGACCATACACACGGTATATGATGAAGTAATGAACTCTAAGTCTTTATTGGCATAGTCTCAGTTTATATAGAAGATCGCCCACGCAGGGATGCGACCTCTGGTAATACAAGGAGTAACCTCATGATACATACATTCATCTGATAAAAACACATGACTTCTATATCTTACAATGACATAATCATTCAATAAACTTTGACATTTAGGCTTGATATATGACATTCAAGAAATAGCTGATTTCACATGACTTTTAGACTAGTACATTAGTAAATATAGAGAAATAGCTGACAACTTCTTTGCGGTTAGGCTATGTCTCACTACATTTATGAACATCTGCTCTTAACTTCCTGATTCCACTTAGATCAGACGTTTGGCCTATTACTCAATAGTCATGAGTCCTTCAGAGCAGAATAGAATATTTGCAGTATTCAACCTTATTGATTCAAATAGATTACTAAGCAAAATATATTAACTCCTTTTTTGATTAGCGACATTTATTAATTTCTTTACAGCCCCCATTGGCCCTTATCATATCCAAGCTAGAGGCGGTACAACAGGGTACTAGAGCCTCCATGACCACTCGTATCACATCTTGTATCCAAGCTAGAGGTGGTACAACAGGGTACTAGAGCCTCCATGCCCCCCGTATCACATCTTGTATCCAAGCTAGAGGCAGTACAACAGGGTACTAGAGCTTTCATGCCCCGTATCACATCTTGTATCCAAGCTAGAGGTGGTACAACAGGGTACTAGAGCCTCCATGCCCCCCGTATCACATCTTGTATCCAAGCTGGAGGCAGTACAACAGGGTACTAGAGCCTTCATGCCCCCCGTATCACATCTTGTATCCAAGCTAGAGGCAGTACAACAGGGTACTAGAGCCTCCATGCCCGCCATATCACATCGTGTATCCAAGCTAGAGGTGGTACAACAGGGTACTAGAGCCTCCATGCCCCCCGTATCACATCTTGTATCCAAGCTGGAGGCAGTACAACAGGGTACTAGAGCTTCCTTTGCTCTGATGTTGTAATTTCTTACTTATATCATTGTTACAATCACACAAAGAAAGTGTCATTCCGACAACTTCTAGTGGAGGGATGTTACTGACAATGAGTGTACATATATATATATACACTCCTTCTTTGGGGGATGTTACTGACAGTGAGTATGTTTATGTGTTTATGTACATACCATGTTTCCACGAAAATAAGACCCTGTCCTATATTAATTTTTGCCCCAAAAGAGGTGCTAGGTCTGGGGGTGTCTTATACTTACCTAGCAGGTGCCACCTGGGTGCCTCCTGCTCGCCTGCGGAATTCCGCCATGCTTCCTTGCAGTTTTCAGTGCCAATAGAGGATTGCTTCCTGGTAACAGGGTTTGTAAACCCTGCCTCCAGCAAGTGATTGCTCTGATTGGTTCTCGAGCGCCGCGGATCAGCCAATCATTGTGTCGCTCAATGAACCAATCACAGCGATCACAGAGAACTGCAAGGAAACCTGGTGGAATGGTGGAGACCAGTGGTAGGAATGTTACTGACAATGAGTATATATATATATATATATATATATATATATATATACTCCTTCTAGGGGAGGGATGTTACTGACAATGAGTGTATATAGATATACTCCATCTAGGGGGGGGATGTTACTGACAATGAGTGTATATATATATATATATATATATATATATATATATATATATATATATATATATATATATATATACTCCTTCCAGGGCAGGGATGCTTCTGACAATCAGTGTCCATAGATAGAAGGCTTCAGCAGTGAACAATAGTCAGAGTATAATTCCTTTCTTTAGCATCAGCGATACTTCTTTGTGTGAGGAGACATATCCTCATGTGACCCCGCTGTAGGAACGCTCCTCACATCGCCCCGATAACAATTACAGTAAATGAAATATTGTGCTGAGCCTCTTGTAGACCTGCGGTGTGTGATCTGACCTTATTACTGCTGCAGCGCTGATCGGAGGTGCGCAGTCTTAAAGGCATCCCCTGCTTACAGGCGCTGTTAGGGTTAATGAGTGTCATAGACGGGGTCCTACACACGGGACCCCTATTTATGTTCCAGAACGGGGAGCTGCTGAACAAGAGCGCCTCCTATCCTAGCAGGCTTACTAGAGGATAGCTGTTCATGTGATGCTGCATTGCTCCTGTAGCATCTGGTCGTAGCTTTCCTGACCAAAATCAGGAGGATGCTGAGAGCGGAACTCAGGGCGATCAAGAGATCCCCCCTCCCCCGAGCCCTGCATTGTTGTGCATCTTGGTGCAATCCCTTTAAAGGGTAGAGATGATTCAGTCACACCCGGTCACTGAACACCCCAGGGGGCCAAAAATGTCCCTCTACCCCGTATAAGAAGACAAATACTATAAATGGTGCGGGGTAGTTGGAGGGTCCTTTTACTGATTGCGTAAGGGTCCAGAAGCTTCACATATTTCTTTTTAGTGATAGAATTATGGAGCTGAGAGCTGCTAATGGTGAGACAAGAAGGTGAAATGTCCCGGAGGACCCAGAACACATCAGGCAGCTGCTTAAGAGACAAGACGGCCAGAAAAAATATTAAATCAGAAGCAAGTATGAAAGTATAAGGAGCTGAAGACTGATATATGCCGTAGTTTAATAAGAAATGTCTGAGAGGAGCTCCCCCTAGTGGTGGCTTCAGGCAGCCTGAATTATATCATATAACTATAACATTGTGACATCACAGCTTGGGATTATGCCGTCATTTGTATCAGGAGAACAGAGCAGGAATGTATTGTCAGGGAATTGCATATTATTTACATCAGGTTTTAATGAGAAGCTTTTTTAAATGAATGTGACCATAATGTGTCCATGTTGTGTAGACTGGGTCGGGGTTAGCGGAGTCTGCTCATTATTATCAGTATTACTAGAGGCCTAGATAAGGCAAAATAAAAGCAATCGGATCTATTTGCTTAAAGCCTTCGTCTTGATAAAATGTGTATCGGAATGGCTGATCATCGTCCAGCTTACTGCATGATGGGTGATAGCTAGGGCAAGCGCTCAGCTATCTTCGGCAGTCCCATTGAAACGAATGGCCTGGCAGTGCACACGTGTGCCAACCACTGCCCTCACTTCAGGATAAGTAGGGGTTCCAGCAGTGGTGGACCAAACAGTTGGACTGCACCGATCTTAAAGTTATCCTCTATCTTGTGAGTAGAGGATAACTTTCAATCCTGGTGCCGCCCCTCTAAGGGAGGAAGTGCTGGGATGTTTTTTCATTTTTAATATTTTTCTTAGTTTGTGTTCCTTTAAGTTGGTGTGCATCATGTTTCTTCTACAGCCTTACATCCAAATGAAACTAAAGCATCGTAGATGAGACATTAACAGGAGCCCTGATCACTAATTATACTGCTGCTACCCTCCAGCTCATTAATAGACATCGTTAGTCCATTCCAAGTGGCTAATGATGAACAGTCCTCTTACTGCACATCTCCAGTCCCAAATTGTTGTCTTATTTGCCCAAACCTAACTATTCGTAGACCGCCAGCGCTGGTAATAGTCAGGCTGAAGCAGATGTCTATCCGCAGTGTAGCGGCGCCTTCTTCTGTAATCCGCCCATCCCGCACACATAACTGGATGAGTGGCGGCTCATTATGACAACTTTACAGCTTCTCGCACCCTTTCCTAACACAGTTGATGAGAATAATAATCTCGGGTCATTGGCCGCACTGTACAGAGTGCTAGCAAGCAGATAATGATGAAGAATGTAGGCTTTTATGGAGAGCAGGAAGGTGGCACCATGACTGGCATTACTACTTCATAGCACTAAATAGGGAATGCTGGGAGTTGTAGTTTTGCAACATCTGGAGGGGCAGAGGTTGGAGTCATTTGCTCTAAGGCAGGGCAACGCAACTGGTGGACCGTGGTCTGAATCCAAATTGGGGACACCTACAGTCCTGCCCTTATAGATGCAGTGCCTATGATGGATGGTCTGATCAGGAATCACCACTGGGGCCCAGTATGCCAAATGCTAGCATTGGCCAATGTCAGGAACATGTTTGTGGCAGAGCATGGAAGTGAAGAGGACCCAGGAGTGCTAAGTATATATGTTTTTTTTCTAGTCTGGGGACTCAATTTTAGTGGTCTGGTTTGGGGTCTCTAAGGGCTTATGGATCTGATCTAGTGTCTAAATGCGTTTAGGGGATGTTTCTAAATAAATAAATAAGTGTAGCAGACTTATCAGGAATCCAAATCCGTTTAGGAGCCTCATCTGGGGTCTAATTAAGTTTAATCCCTTAAAGACGTGTCACTTTAAAAAAAAATTATATTTTTGGTTTCTCCTCCCAATGTTCAAAAAATCTTAAATAATAGCTTGTATATATCTTCCGCTGTCTTAGAGCTTGTTATTTGTTGAGGGATGAGTTGTATTTTTCAATGATACTATTTAGAGTTGACAAACTACTGGGAGGGGCTGGCGGGATTCCAGCGGTCATGGTACATATTGGCACCAATGACAAAGCTTAGGGCGAGGACCTCCAAAGTAGTATCTTCTGAAATACTACCTGTGACTGTGTGGTGAACTTACAGGGTTACAGTCTGTTCAGAAAGGTTGACCCCTGTCAAACCAATCTGATCAGCTCCTCCGAGGAGGTAAGTTCTAGACCGGGAAGAGTCATTGGATCTTGTGTATCTGGACTTGGTATATAAAAAGGTTGGTATATAAAATGAGAATGCTTGGTCTGGATGAGAATGTGTGTAAGTGGGTAAGTAACTCGCTCAGTGATAGACAGCAGAGGGGGGTATATATGGTACATACTCTGATTGGGTCACCGTTATTAGTCGGGTACCACAGCAGGCAGTATTGGAAGGGTCAACGTTACTAGTGGGGAATCACAGTGGGTAGTATTGGAGGGGTCAACATGCCTAGTGCAGTACCACAAGGGGAAGTCTTAGAGGGATCTATGTTACTAGTGGGGGATCACAGGGGGCAGTATTGGAGGGGTCAACGTTACTAGCGGGGTACCACAGTGGGTAGTATTCGAGGGGTCAACATGCCTAGTGCAGTATCACAAGGGGAAGTATTAAAGGGATCTACGTTACTAGTGGGGGATCACAGGGGGGCAGTATTGCAAAGGTCACTGGTGAGAACATTGTTCTTCCTCCTTATTGGTCACTGGTCTGACCACACGTAGAATATTGTGGACAGTTCTATCATCTAATCCTACGCAGCATTATCAGCTGCAACTTAAGTGCTTATTGGCACATAACAAGGATGACGACTTGATTAGTTCTTATGAGTATGATTTTTTATATCTCAAATTTCCTGTTTGGGCAACCTTTTACAATCTCCCTAACATTCGAAAAGGGTTGATATCGTTGAAGGGTTGTCCGATCTTGTCTGGAGTTGGAAGTCTATGTCACAATTTGGGCATCTATGTATAGATCACATTTTGTCCCCTTTTGTTTCCACTCTGCCTTCATTTGTGCAAGATATTGATGATGTTCTGAGACATATTGAGGGCATCTCCATTGAGTCAACCAGTTGGTTGGCTTCCTGTTACGTCAGCTCAGCATACTAAAGCGCCACGCCTCAAACTGAAATCTTTTAGGGTGGAAAAAAAGTAAGATAATGTGTTTGCATAAATATGCACACCCTAAAACTAATACTTTGTTGATGCACGATTTGACTTTATAACAGCATTCAGTCTTTTGGGGTAGGTAACTATCAGCATGGCACATCTTGACTTGGCAACCTTTGCCCACTCTGCCTTGCAGAAGCATCCCTCCACAGTTGAATCCCTAAACACCAATGTCTCCTCTCACCAGCGCATGAATAGGTTGGTATACAATGGGGTACATGAAATCCCCGTTGTGGTGCCACTGAACTGGTGGAAGACACACCCATTGAACAAAAATGTATTCCTTGTAAGGACAAATTCATGCTGCTATAATACCAACTGTTTATGTGCCCTATATTGGCACCCCTGGGCATACAAAAAATGAGTCATTGCACGTAGTACAAATTTATAGGGAATAGAAGAGAAAAGTGCCTCAACATCAATGGAAGTGTTAAAGGGGTTGTCCCGCGAAAGCAAGTGGGGGTATGCACTTCTGCATGGCCATATTAATGCACTTTGTAATGTACATTGTGCATTAAATATGAGCCATACAGAAGTTATTCACTTACCTGTTCCGTTGCTAGCGTCCCCGTCTCCATGGTGCCGTCTAATTTTCAGCGTCTAATCGCCCGATTAGACACGCTTGCGCAGTCCGGTCTTCTTCTTTTCTGAATGGGGCCGCTCGTGCCGGAGAGCGGCTCCTCGTAGCTCCGCCCCGTCACGTGCCGATTCCAGCCAATCAGGAGGCTGGAATCGGCAATGGACCGCACAGAAGACCTGCGGTTCCACCGAGGGTGAAGATCCCGGCGGCCATCTTCACCAGGTAAGTAAGAAGTCACCGGAGCGCGGGGATTCAGGTAAGCACTATCCGGTTTTCTTTTTTAACCCTTGCATCAGGTTTGTCTCGCGCCGAACGGGGGGGCTATTGAAAAAAAAAAAAAAAACATTTCGGCGCGGGACAACCCCTTTAAGGCTGTGCGTCTGGAACCTGTGGTTCTACAGTTTTCCTTGTGCACACCTTCACAGGTAGGGGGTAATTGAGCTGGCTGGGTGTGGTAATCTCCACCAGCTAATCCCCCTCGTCTGCGGCAGATATATACCAACAACTCTTGTGAGAGATAGCTGGTCATTTTATGTATCACTGTTTATCTCTGTGCTAATCCCACTCACAGCTGGTGTGGTGCATGTTTATCTGTAGTGTCTCTCTCTCCTTCCCTGAAGACGGTCTGGACACCTGCTGTCCCTTTCCTCCTTGTGATTTCTGGTGTGCATGCACCCGCAGGTATTTCCTTATCTCTTGGCAGATGCGGCCTCCAGACGTCTGATGTCTTGTGAGTGTGTCAGGTGGGTGGTGCCTGACTCTGTTCCCTGTATCTCAGCACGGTGGCTGACTCTCTTTTCCCGTGGAGTGAGGACACTTGGACTAACGATGGTTTTCCATCTTTATGCATGTGAGCTCTGGGTGGGGTTCTCGTTCTATGTTGTATGCACACAACCTGGTATGTTGGTGTGAACAGTGACGTGTGTCATGTCTGTGCAAGTGACCAGAAATGTGCTTTATTTGCAGTCCTGTTCTGTGTTCAGTGTGTGTGAACAGTGTCGTGTCTGGTGTTTGGTGCATCTCTCCAGGTTCCTAATCTGGGATAGCCTGGTCCCAGAGGAAGACAATGGGGCTGTCCTTATCGGGGCAATCACCCTGATTTTAGGCAGGGGTTCCCCACTTTCCCTGATTAGTAAGGCACAGGTGTCCTTCCGTCATTGCCTGGGGAGGTGCAATTGGTCCTTGCTAATACTTTAAGTGTAGCTGCGGTTTTAAATAGGACACCATCTTCCAATGGAATTGTACGGATAACGGATCACATTGAAGGTGGAAATAAATATTTAACAGGACAAAAATATGGCATTTTAATAGGGGAGTGTAGACTTTTTATATCCACTGTACATGCTGAAGTTGCTATTGATTGAGGCTTGCAAGGGGTCAAACTGCTAGGATGGGAGGTTTCTCCTCTCCTGACAGTTAGAGCAGGAGCCTGGCTGTCAGTAGTTAGTCAAGCCACCGCCTTTAAAAGATGTCTGTGCAGGTTTAAAGCTGCTGTAAAAAGGTGTATTGGTGGTCACTAAAGAGTTAATAACTGATTGTGACCATCACTGATGGCCAGAACGATGCGGTGGCAACACAAGGACTTCTGTCACCCCAGGCAGGCTTTTCTTCAGAAGTCACACAGCCAGACTATTATGGTCAATGGCCCAACAAACAGCAGTGCAAAATACACCTTGAGGTGGACTCCCCCTCTAAGAAGTTGTCCCCGTAACTATCTGTCTTTCTTCTCTTAACTTTCTTCTAGATGCATTTTATGTGTTTCCAGTAAATGTAGCATGACTTTATTTTCCAGGAGCTGCTGGGGAAATCAACATCTTCCCGCTGCTCTGGGAAAGATTACAACAGACACGGTGAATTTTCATTCTCCGATATCACTTCCCATGCTCATTTTCCACAATCAACTCCTGGTCATGTGTGACTTGTAGAGCAAAATGGGTTATTTTTACATCACTATTGCTTCGGTCTACCGGGGAGCAGATCCCTCGCAGGTATGTTCAGCTTAGCTGTGCTAATGTCTTGGAACTGGACGGCAAGTTAAAGCGCTATAGTTACGAGGCAGTTTTAGGTTTGGTAATCTGTTTAAGCAGAAGCGATCAAACAACTTCTTAGGTGTGTTGTGGGCTACTTTACACACTGTCAAAAATAAAATATCAGCCACCAGAAGCAGTTGTGTTTTGCTGCAGACCCCGTCCTGCAGTTCCATCTCAGGTAGATCTGTAAATAATGAGAGCTGTGGTGGGATTAGATGGACGATCTTGTCACCGGAGGCCTTAAAAGTGGTTTCCCATTTGCTTATAAAAGGATCTCGGAGGCTCCTTGTATGTAGTCACCTCTTCTTCCACTTGTGTAGAGCTTATTGACCACTAGACGCCTCTACGACGCAGAAAAGAGATTTCACCCAGTTACCTGAGCCTGAGAGGGGTGCATTATTGGGATGTGAGAAGCTGGATGGTCGTATCCATGAATTGTTCCCCAACAGCCATTTTGAGCAGACTGCTAGGAAGTGTTGGGACCAGTGGATGGTGGCACACAAGGTGACCGGGCTCAGGACGACTCCAACAGACCACCAATAGAGAGGAGCGTCTGACCAGACTGTTAGGAGGTGTTGGGACCAGTAGATGGGGGCACACAAGGTGACGGGGCTCAGGACCCCCTCACAGACCAACAGTAGAGACGAGAATCTAAACAGACTGTTAGGAGATGTTGGAACCAGTGGATGGGGGCAAACAAGGTGACCGGGCTCAGGACCCCCCTACAGATCACCAGTAGAGACAAGCGTCTGACCAGACTGCTAGGAGGTGTTGGGACGAGTGGGTGGGGGCACACAAGCTGATCGGGCTCAGGAGGCCCCCGACAGACCACCAGTAGAGAGGACCATCTGACCAGACTGCTAGGAAGTGTTGGGACCAGTGGATGTGTGAGGACACACAAGGTCACCAGGCTCAAGACACCCCCCACAGACCACCAGTAGAGAGGAGCATCTGACCAGACTGTTAGGAGGTGTTGGGACCAGTGGATGTATGAGAGCTAGAGATGAGCGAACGTACTCGTCCGAGCTTGATACTCGTTCGAGTATTAGCGTGTTCGAGATGCTCGTTACTCGTAACGAGTACCACGCGATGTTCGAGTTACTTTCAGTTTCCTCTCTGAGACGTTAGCGCGCTTTTCTGGCCAATGGAAAGACAGGGAAGGCATTACAACTTCCTCCTGCGTCGTTCAAGCCCTATACCACCCCCCTGCAGTGAGTGGCTGGGGAGATCAGGTGTCACCCGAGTATTAAAATCGGCCCCTCCCGCGGCTCGCCTCAGATGCGTTGTGAGATAGCTGAGGGACAGTGGTATCGTGTTGGAGCTGCTGTAGGGAGAGCGTTAGGAGTTAGTGTAGGCTTCAAGAACACCAACGGTCCTTCTTAGGGCCACATCTAACCGTGTGCAGTAGTGTGGAGGCTGCTTTTAGCAGTGTTGCACTTTTTTTTTTTTTTTGCTATATCAGCCGTGCAGAGCATTGCGCCCTGCAGTAATAGTCCAGGGACAGAAGTGTGGAGGCAGGGCCAGAAGACATATATTATCGATTGAATATACGCAGTGGTCCTTTAGAAAAAAATATTTGAAAAAAAACTATTTGGCCTGCCTGTCACTCTGCTCAGTGTTCTGGGTCTGTGTGTGCTGCGGGTTGTAGTTCTCAAAATAAATACGCAGCCAGCTAAGTGTTACAGCAGGCTTGCGCAAAATTCTTTCCTGCCTCTGAAATCACCGCTCTGTTGCACTTAATAACAGTGCAACACTGCAGTTCCGTGACACACTCCAGGGACAGAATTGTGTAGGCAGGGCCAGAAGACATATATTATAGATTGAATATACGCAGTGGTCCTTTAGAAAAAAAAATTTGAAAAAAAACTATTTGGCCTGCCTGTCACTCTGCTCAGTGTTCTGGGTCTGTGTCTGTTGGGGGTAGTAGTTCTCCAAAAAAATACGCAGCCAGCTAAGTGTTACAGCAGGCTTGCGGCAAATTATTTCCTGGCGTTCCGTAAGCGAACTCAGCCTACAACCACAGGGCAATAAGCGGCACATTAAATTACAGTGTTGTGTTTCTGCATTCCTGGTAATACAGCATGCTGAGGGGTAGGGGTAGGCCTAGAGGACGTGGGCGCGGCCGAGGACGCGGAGGCCCTAGTCCGGGTGTGGGCACAGGCCGAGCTCCTGATCCAGGTGTATCGCAGCCGACTGCTGCGGGATTAGGAGAGAGGCATGTTTCTGGCGTCCCCACATTCATAGCACATTTAATGGGTCCATGCGGGAGACCCTTATTAGAAAATGTATGCAAATCACAAAAATAGGTCCGCGCTCCGGGAATATGGCACTTCAATACTTTAATCTTCACTTCACAACGCGTTTCATCCCTTTAAAGGGACTTTTTCAAGTGTGACAATGTATTACAAACAAAACATTTATAGTAAAAGTTACATACCTTCATTACATGCGGTCCGCTCCGTCCTCCATCCCCCTCAGCGTCCTGCGGCGTCACGCCTCCTCCGCGCGTGTCAGCTGACTAGGTCACGTGGGGCCGTGACGTCACCTCATCGGGCGCTGCTTCTTATGTGGAAGTGAACTTTTACTATAAATGTTTTGTTTGTAATACATTGTCACACTTGAAAAAGTCCCTTTAAAGGGATGAAACGCGTTGTGAAGTGAAGATTAAAGTATTGAAGTGCCATATTCCCGGAGCGCGGACCTATTTTTGTGATTTGCATACACTTGTACTGAGCGGCTCTCTGCTTGAGAGACGGAGGACGAACGCAGCTCCCCAGCTGACTGGCCCAGCAGGACACCAGGGGATTAAAGGCACAAGCGCATATATATAAGAGAACCTGGATAAAGAGTGTTAGTGAGGATCCTAACAAACAGGATCTTCACTAGACACCGGGTGAGATATAATTTTTGTACTTATATCTGCTATATGACCTCTTAGTACACTCTGGCAGCGCTACCCTAATTTTTTCACATATCATTCTTATTAGAAAATGAGCAGTGTGAGCAGGTCCTGTCGTGGATGGCAGAAAGTGCTTCCAGCAACCTATCGTCCACCCACAGTTCTGCGCCGTCCACTGCTGCAACTCAGAATCCTCTGGCTGCTGCTCCTCCTTCCTCCCAGCCTCCTCACTCCATGAAAATGAGACATTCTGAGGAGCGGGAACACTCCCAGGAACTGTTCTCGGGCCCCTGCTCAGATTGGGCAGCAGTGGTTCCTCTCCCACCAGAGGAGTTTATCGTGACTGATGCCCAACCATTGCAAAGTTCCCGGGGTCCGGGGGATGAGGCTGGGGACTTCCAGCAACTGTCTCAAGACCTTTCAGTGGGTGAGGAGGCCAATGACGATGAGACACAGTTGTCTATCAGTGAGGTAGTAGTAAGGGCATTAAGTCCGAGGGAGGAGCGCACCGAGGATTCTGAGGAAGAGCAGCAGGACGATGAGGTGACTGACCCCACCTGGTTTGCTACGCCTACTGAGGACAGGTCTTCAGAGGGGGAGGCAAGGGCAGCAGCAGGGCAGGTTGCAAGAGGCAGTGCGGTGGCCAGGGGTAGAGGCAGGGCCAGACCGAATAATCCACCAACTGTTTCACAAAGCGCCCCCTCGCGCCATGCCACCCTGCAGAGGCTGAGGTACTCAAAGGTCTGGCAGTTTTTCACTGAGAGTGCAGACGACCGACGAACAGTGGTGTGCAACCTTTGTCACGCCAAGATCAGCCGGGGAGCCACCACCAGCAGCCTCACCACCACCAGCATGCGCAGACATATGTTGGCCAAGCACCCCACAAGGTGGGACGAAGGCCGTTCACCGCCTCCGGTTTGCACCGCTGCATCTCCCCCTGTGCCCCAACCTGCCACTGAGATCCAACCCCCCTCTCAGGACACAGGCACTACCGTCTCCTGGCCTGCACCCACACCCTCACCTCCGCTGTCCTCGGCCCCATCCACCAATGTCTCTCAGCGCACCATCCAGCCGTCGCTAGCGCAAGTGTTTGAGCGCAAGCGCAAGTATGCCGCCACGCATCCGCACGCTCAAGCGTTAAACGTGCACATAGCAAAATTTATCAGCCTTGAGATGCTGCCGTATAGGCTTGTGGAAACGGAGTCCTTCAAAAGTATGATGGCGGCGGCGGCCCCACGCTACTCAGTTCCCAGTCGCCACTACTTTTCCCGATGTGCCGTCCCAGCCCTGCACGACCACGTCTCCCGCAACATTGTAAGCGCCCTCACCAACGCGGTTACTGCCAAGGTCCACTTAACAACGGACACGTGGACAAGCACAGGCGGGCAGGGCCACTATATCTCCCTGACGGCACATTGGGTGAATTTAGTGGAGGCTGGGACAGAGTCAGAGCCTGGGACCGCTCACGTCCCAGTCACCCCCAGAATTGCGGGCCGCAGCTCGGTGGTGGTATGTTCGGCGGTGTATGCTTCCTCCACTAAACCACCCTCCTCCTCCTACGCAACCTCTGTCTCGCAATCAAGATGTGTCAGCAGCAGCACGTCGCCAGCAGTCGGTTTCGCGCGGCACGGCAGCACAGCGGTGGGCAAGCGTCAGCAGGCCGTGCTGAAACTACTCAGCTTAGGAGAGAAGAGGCACACGGCCCACGAACTGCTGCAGGGTCTGACAGAGCAGACCGACCGCTGGCTTGCGCCGCTGAGCCTCCAACCGGGCATGGTCGTGTGTGACAACGGCCATAACCTGGTGGCAGCTCTGCAGCTCAGCAGCCTCACGCACGTGCCATGCCTGGCCCATGTCTTTAATTTGGTGGTTCAGCGCTTTCTGAAAAGCTACCCACGCTTGTCAGACCTGCTCGTAAAGGTGCGCCGGCTCTGCGCACATTTCCGCAAGTCCAAGATGGACGCTGCCACCCTGCGCACCCTGCAACATCGGTTTAATCTGCCAGTGCACCGACTGCTGTGCGACGTGCCCACACGGTGGAACTCTACGCTCCACATGTTGGCCAGGCTCTATGAGCAGCGTAGAGCTATAGTGGAATACCAACTCCAACATGGGCGGCGTAGTGGGAGTCAGCCTCCTCAATTCTTTACAGAAGAGTGGGCCTGGTTGGCAGACATCTGCCAGGTCCTTGGAAACTTTGAGGAGTCTACCCAGATGGTGAGCGGCGATGCTGCAATCATTAGCGTCACCATTCCTCTGCTATGCATCTTGAGAAGTTCCCTGCAAAACATAAAGGCAGACGCTTTGCGCTCGGAAACAGAGGCAGGGGAAGACAGTATGTCGCTGGATAGTCAGAGCACCCTCCTGTCTATATCTCAGCACGTTGAGGAGGAGGAGGAGGGGGAGGAGGATGAGGAGAAGGGGGAAGAGACAGCTTGGCCCACTGCTGAGGGTACCCATGCTGCTTGCCTGTCATCCTTTCAGCGTGTATGGCCTGAGGAGGAGGAGGATCCTGAAAGTGATCTTCCTAGTGAGGACAGCCATGTGTTGCGTACAGGTACCCTGGCACACATGGCTGACTTCATGTTAGGATGCCTTTCTCGTGACCCTCGCGTTACACGCATTCTGGCCACTACGGATTACTGGGTGTACACACTGCTCGACCCACGGTATAAGAAGAACCTTTCCACTCTCATACCCGAAGAGGAAAGGGGTTCGAGAGTAATGCTATACCACAGGACCCTGTGTCACCACTCCCCAGTCAAGGCTGAGTCGGCGGGAGCACTGTAAAAGGATGGTGAGGGAGTACGTAGCCGATCGCACGACTGTCCTCCGTGAAGCCTCTGCCCCCTACAACCACTGGGTGTCGAAGCTGGATACGTGGCCTGAACTCGCGCTCTATGCCCTGGAGGTGCTTGCTTGTCCTGCGGCTAGCGTCTTGTCATAGAGGGTGTTTAGTGCGGCTGGGGGAATCATCACGGATAAGCGTACCCGCCTGTCAACCGACAGTGCCGACAGGCTTACACTCATAAAGATGAACAAAGCCTGGATTTCCCCAGACTTTTCTTCTCCACCAGCGGACAGCAGCGATACGTAAACAATACGTAGGCTGCACCCGCGGATGGAAGCATCGTTCTCTATCACCATCAAAAACGGGGACCTTTTAGCTTCATCAATCTGTGTATAATATTCATCCTCCTCCTCCTGCTCCTCCTCCTGAAACCTCACATAATCACGCCGAACGGGCAATTTTTCTTAGGGCCACAGGGCTCACTCATAATGTTTCTAAACAATTTTTATACGTTTCAATGCTCATTAAAGCGTTGAAACTTGCACCTGAACCAATTTTTATTTTAACTGGGCTGCCTCCAGGCCTAGTTACAAATTAAGCCACATTAACCAAAGCGATTAATGGGTTTTACCTGCCCTCTTGGTTGGGCATGGGAAATTTTTCTGACGTACATTAGTACTGTTGGTACACCAATTTTTTTGGGCCCTCGCCTACAGTGTAATCCAATTAATTTTTTGCCCACCTGCATTAAAGCTGACGTTACATCAGCTGTGCTGGGCACTGCAATGGGATATATTTATATACTGCCGGTGGGTTCCAGGGAGCCACCCATGCTGTGGGTCCACAGGGAGTTGTAACTGCATGTGTCCACTTCTAAAGAACCCCAGTCTGACTGGGGCATGCAGTGTGGGCCGAAGCCCACCTGCATTAAACATGACATTACCTCAGCTGTGCTGGGCACTGCAATGGGATATATTTATGTACCGCCGGTGGGTTCCAGGGAGCCACCCATGCTGTGGGTCCACACGGAGTTGTAACTGCATGTGTCTACTTCTAAACAACCCCAGTCTGACTGGGGCATGCAGTGTGGGCCGAAGTCCACCTGCATTAAACATGACATTACCTCAGCTGTGATGGGCAATGCAATGGGATATATTTATGTACCGCCGGTGGCTTCCTGGCACCCACCCATGCTGTGGGTCCACAGGGACTTCACAATAGGGAGTTGTACCTGCCTGTGTCTATGAATTAAAAACCCCGGTCAGGTTGGGGCATGCAGTGTGGGCCGAAGCCCACCTGCATTTGATCTGACGTTAGCTCTGCTGTCCAGGGCACTGCAATGGGATACATTTATGTACAGCCGGTGGGTTCTAGGGAGCCACCCATGCTGTGGGTGCACACGGAATTCCCATTGCAGAGTTGTACCTGCCTGTGACTATTTATAAAAAAACGCGGTCTGACTGGGGCATGCAGACACCTTGACAGAATGAATAGTGTGTGGCACATAGGTTCCCCATTGCTATGCCCACGTGTGCCGCTCCTGATGGAGGTGGCACAGGATTGGATTTCTCATTGCTTCTGTACAGCATTGTGGGCTATCGCCCCGTCCCTTTTAAAGAGGGTCGCTGCCTAGCCGTGCCAACCCTCTGCAGTGTGTGCCTGCGGTTCCTCCTCATGGCAGACGCACTTATAAATAGACATGAGGGTGGTGTGGCATGAGGGCAGCTGAAGGCTACGCAGGGACACTTTAGTGTGCGCTGTGGACACTGTGTCATCGCGCGCGGGGGGGGGGGGGGGGTTGGGCAGCATGTAACCCAGGAGAAGTGGCAGCAGAGTGTCATGCAGGCAGTGATTGTGCTTTGTTGGAGGTAGTGTGGTGCTTAGCTAAGGTATGCATTGCTAATGAGGGCTTTTCAGATGTAAAAATTGTTGGGGGGGGGCACTCTTGCCGCTATTGTGGCTTAATAGTGGGACCTGGGAACTTGAGATGCAACCCAACATGTAGCCCCTCGCCTGCCCTATCCGTTGCTGTGTCGTTCCCATCAGTTTCTTGAATTGCCCAGATTTTCACAAATGGAAACCTTAGCGAGCATCAGCGATATACAAAAATGCTCGGGTCGCCCATTGACTTCAATGGGGTTCGTTACTCGAAATGAACCCTCGAGCATCGCGAAAATTTCGTCCCGAGTAACGAGCACCCGAGCATTTTGGTGCTCGCTCATCTCTATCTATAATCTATCATTATATATTAGTATTTTTTATTTAGTATTAGTATATATATTAGTATTTTTTCTTGCCCAAATGTAGGACTTTGCGTTTCTCCTTGTTAAATACCATTCTGTTAGTCGCTGCCCACTGTGCAAGCTTTTCTAGATCTTTTTGAATCCTCTCTCTCTCTTTCCTAGTGGTAGCTATCCCTCCTAGCTTTGTGTCTTTGGCAAATTTGATCAGTTTCCCATCAATTATCTCCTCCAGATCATTTATAACAATGTTGACCAACACTGGGCCTGGACAGAGCCTTGTGGTCCCCACTTGATACATTCTTCCACTTGGATGTGCAGCCATTTATGACCACTCTTTGAGTACGATCACTCAGCCAGTTGTGAATCCACCTAACAGTTGCCTTGTCAATCCCATATTTGGTCATTTTTCCAATAAGTATAGTATGAGATACTTTGTTAAATGCTTTACTAAAGTCACAATATACTACATCCACCGCATTTTCCTGATCAACCCAGTTGGTGATTCTGTCAAGGAAATTAGATTCATCTGGTATGACTTGTTTATTACAAACCCATGCTGGCTCTGGTTAATTACTCCATTCTCATCCTAGTACTTGCATACATGCTGTTTAATAATTTGTTCAAAGATCTTTCCAGGGTATTGAAGTCAGGCTCACAGGCCTGTAGTTTCCTGGATCCACCTTCTTCCCTTTTTTTGAAGATAGGGGCAACATTTGCCTTTTTCCAATCTTCTGGGACTTCTCCTGTTCTCCAGGAATTTTCAAAGATTATGGCGAGTGGTTCAGCAATTTCCTCTGCTGCTTCCTTTCATATCCTAGGGTGTAATTCATCTGGACCTTGAGACTTGTATTCATGTAAGTTAGCTAATTGTTCCCTCACCATCTCTCTGCTTATAGATAGCCTGCATTCTATTATCCCCCCAATAGCACAGGGAAGATCAGTTGATGTTCCATCTACTTTCTGAGAGAAAACAGATAAAAAATAGGAATTTAAAGGTTCGGCCTTCTCAACATCATTCTTTTCCATTTTCATCTTGTAAGCTTTCAATAGCATCTTTTACTTTTCTTTTGCTTACCCCCCAAATCCTTTTTTATTCCTTTTGGCCTCTTACAAGCCTCAATTCATGATTAGCTTTTCTGACCCTTGCCCTACAGTTTCTGCAGACCCCATTATATTCTTCTTTAGATATTCCCTCTTTCCATTTGATAAACATATTCTTCTTCCTTTTTAACATGTGTACAAGTTCTGTGTTCATCCATCCTGGTCTCTTTAAATGCTTCCCATTCTTCCTTCTTTTAGGGATTGGTAACGATTGTGCTTTGAGACTCTCATGTCACAATATTTCCCAACCTTCTTGGACATTTCTGTCTTTAAGAACATCCAGCCATTGGATTCTTCCTCTCCTCTTTCTGAGTTCATTAAAATCTGCCTTTCTGAAATCCAACCTTGAGGTCTGAGTTTTCTCAGGTCTTCATCCCCTTGTTATCCAACATCCAAGAATATCATGATCACTGCCTCCTAAAGTCCCAGCCACTCTTACTTCCTTAACCAATTCCTTGCTGTTGGTAAGAATTAGGTCCAACATAGCAGATCCCCTTGTTTTCTCTTATACCTTCTGGAAGATAAAGTTGTCACCAAGAGTGGATAAGAATTTGTTGGATCCATTACTTTTACCTGAGATTCCCAACAAATGTCTGGATGGGTAGAATCTCCCATGATCACTATGTTGGGCTTCTTTGAGAGCTTCGCCATCTGATGTAGAAAGAGTTCCTCCATATCTTCTGCTTGTCCAGGTATCCTATAGGGAATGCCTACAATGGTGTCCTTTCTGTTGTTCTCTCCTTGTTTTCTTACCCAAATAGTTTCTACAGAACTACCATGCTCTGAAGCTTGAATCTCTGTGGACATTAGTTATATTACATAGGGGGTCACTTACTTTTGCACTTAGAATTGAATAATCGAGTTGTGCCCCCTTTACTTTTCGTATTTACGACCTAAAGAATAGTCTTGCAAATTATATGCTTCTACAACACTGGGAAGTTAGAGAATTAGATTAGGTACATACCTCTGGGAGTCACTTAGTTTTGCACTTAAATTGAATTATCAAGCTGCGTCCCCTTTAATTTTCCTACTTAGGATTTTAAGAATGGTCGTGCCAAATTTCACATTTGTACAACACCGAGAATTTACATTACATAGCGGGTAACTTACTTTTGCACTTAGAATTGAATAATCAAGTTGTGACCCCTTTACTTGTCCCATTTAGGACCTAAAGAATGGTCGTACCAAATTTCAAGTTTGTACAACACATGGAAGTTGGAGAATTAGCTTAGGTACATTACATTGGGGGATCACTTACTTTTGCACTTATAATTGAATAACCGAGTTGTGACCCCTTTACTTTTCCTACTTAGGACCTAAAGAATTGCCGTGCCAAATTTTATGGTTGTATGACATCAGGAATTTACATAACATAGGGGTGCACCTAATTTTGTACTTAAAAATTGTATAATCGAGTTGTGACCCCTTTACTTTTCTTATTTAGGACCTAAAGAATGCTTGTGCCAAATGTCTTGCTTGTATGACTCCGGGAAGTTAGAGAATTAGTGGCAAGTCAGTCATTGAGGGCTTTCGCCTTTATATAATTAGATATTCTCCTTCTAGGGGAATGATGTTTCTGACCATGAGTGTGTATAGTAGCAGAGTAACATTAGCGTTATGTCAACATTAGAAGGGAGGCACTCTGTTTAATGGGAGCCTCTCACCACCATCTTAGTCCCCAAATTAACTTCATGGGCAGGAGAGTAACTAGAAACTGTTGGACACCATAGCAAAATTTTGAGCATGGGCAGTTAATGGCAGATACTACCTCTACACCTGCGCTCTGCAGACCATATAAGTGATTACAATACTATTATACCTAGTTGTAGTGGCCCAGTACATCATCCTGGTCCCCTCTATAAAAGTTATACATAGTTGTCTCGTGTTGATGCACTGTGTAAAGCTTGTCCTGTCATATCCAGTGTTGCACAGCTGCGGCGCTTGAGAGGGTAACTCTAATAAAATCATTGCCTGCATGTGAATGTATCAGTCTGCCATGTCATGTGGTATGAGAGAGGGTATAAATAGGAGTGCTTGAGAGCAGGAAGAGGACTTCAATCTGTGGTCTTCCATCATGTCTGCTGAGAGAGTCCACAACACAGAGCCACATAAAGCACCTTCAGCTTCCTTGTGGTGAAGATGGAAGCGGAGGAGAGATATCCCGTGATGATTGAATTCTGGATGTGAGTGAAGTGAGCCATAAATAAGAGAGAGAGCCATTGTAAGTAATCACTTTCCCTGACAAGGCCAGTGCAGAAGTACTAAATAATTCTTTAAGTTGTCCTACACGGCCATCCAGAGCCAGGATCACTGCGTAGAACTATGCTCTTTAAGTGTTACATCCACGCATCTCCAGGGCTGGGTGAAAGTCACCAGAGTGTCTGTGGAGCGACCCTACCCCTTTTCCTCCTCCGGAGTGTTCCCCACCAGGAGCAGTTCCTGGCAGATAACGTAGACTGCAGGACTGATGTCATCCTGAGTTTCCTCCCTGACCTCAAATCTCTTGCCTTGTCTGCAATGTAAAGACTGTACCTAAACTGCCTTGTAATTATTGTTTTCCAAGATTTCCAAAGTAAAGTTTATACTGGGCCCTAATCATTCCTAGGGACCCGAGGTACTCAAAGACTTTGTAATTATTCTCTGCCAAGTATCATTTCGGTGCGTGGGAACGGTGGCATTACCCATGACAACGACTACCCCTCTCCTCCCTTTTTATTGGCATTCCCTATCCTAGGGGTGTAGACAGTGGCCTGCAGTTTATACTCTGGCCCTGGCTGCGTGATATCCCTCTGGGGAAAGGAGCCTGGTAAGTGCCGCCATGACAAGCCACCACTTAACCCTCCCAGCTCCCCACGTATGTCAGGTATCCGGGGTCTCCCTCTGGGATGCTGCATAGTGATCATGGGCGACATCCTCTCTGACTGGAGTCGTTTCCTTTTCCTGTCATCTAGCCCAGATCTCCGTGATGTCTTTTCCAGGACAAAACTTGTCTCTGCAGAATTTGACATACAGACTTCTTTGGCTCCTTGCTTTTCCATTAACTTCCTTACATTTTCCTCACTTCCACATAATTTTCCCATCCATAGTGCCCCAGACAGTAAAAATACCACCCCTAGTGCCTCAAATAACAGTATCCCCATTTTGTGCCCCTTGTGGGTCCCACACACTAAGTGCTCATTTTACTGCCCCTCACACAGTAAAAGTGCCTCCTTGTCCCCCTAGTTAGTAGTCATATGTCCTTATTCCCCCACTCAGCAGTAATATTGCCTCCTTAAGCTCCTGCTCAGTTTTTGTAGCCCTCTTGTCCCTGCTCAATATTGATAACTGCTTTTACTGCTGCTCAGTATTTGCCAACATGACATAAAGCGAAAAACCCCCATTCAGAACCCTCCTCTATGCCCCAAAACTACCAGGAGCGGCTCCTGTCCTGCCAGACCTTCTGTCATGCATGTGAAGGACCATCCTGTAATACTACTTTATTGCTGGAGGGGAAATGTCAGGTTGACCCCGAGAGCTGAACTAAGGCGATCAGCTGATCCCCCCGAACCCTGCATTCTCTAAAGGGTTGTGCATCTTGGCCCATCGTAGTAGTAACGTTTTTTCATTATTTTCCTTGACCCCATGTGAGCAGCGGCTCCTTCCTCCTTCCCCACGCGTGTCGCTTCTCCTGGTCACATTTCACATCCCAATTCTGGCAAATCTGCTCTTTTTATTATCGACTTTAATAGTTTTATTCTCTCTCTATTGGATTTGTCCACCTTTTGCTCTGACAATCTCCCGGCTCCTATTAATTCAACCTGTAGTCCCCTAATGGCCCCGTATCACCGGGCCCCCAGGGGGTTTGCCTTGTTGCTAGGTTACTCGCTGGGAGCCTTGTAGACTTTCAATAGATTGATAAACTGCAAAGTGAAGCTGGAGACAAATGGCGGCTTCTCATAATGTAACAGTAATAGTCTGCGCTAAACTTGTTCTATAGGACTTATTATCAGACACGAGAAGGGAGCTGTAAAAGTTGTGTTGTCGGTGGATTTGCTGCGACTTCATAGGAATCTGTTGACCTCGGTATCCCTGATGCTCACTGACCTCTGCTGGTATTACAGGATTAGAAAAACATGGCCGATTTCTTACCAAAACAGTGCCACACCTGTTCATGGATTGGACTGATATTGCAGCTCAGCTTCATTGAAGACAATGAGGCACATTTATTATCCAGATTGCACCAGAATTGTGTTGTCAAAGACTTGCAATTTGGGCACAAACAATGAAAATAGTTAATTTTTGATGGTGTAAGACGGGCCCAGCAGTTTTTGTAAAAAGTGGGCAAGGTTTAGCATTAGGGGCGCTGCCTATCACAGCTTGTCAGAATCACCATAATTTACACCATACATTGGTGGACCTTGGAGCCAAGGCCTATTCGAGTACCTGGCTGGTGTAGGTTGCAGTCTGGTGCCCAGAGGTGCCACCAGATATGACGAAGATATTAAGAGTTGTACATCTCTTAAAGGGGTCGTTACAAGATGTCATAACCGGTTCACATGGTCTGTAAGGACATATGAATGTCATAGTATGGGACCCGCCTCCCCTCTATGTCCCAGTGTAAGGGGGTAGCGCTGACAATGCTTCCCCGTGCTGCAGGCGGTGGCTCAGCCGCTCGGGAGCCGCTCCGGCACCGCATCATGAAGACTCGCCCCATCAGGGACCTAGCCGGGATAGGGAGCTGGAATTGCAGAGATTGGCCTAGTGCTGGGACAGGAGTCCGCACCATGAAGAGGCACCAGAGAGCACCAGTAAAACCCGTCTCCCCTGCCATATAGTAGCGTCAGGGAGCAGGGGAGTGGGGTTTTACAAAGTGGGGCATTTTGCTGAAACCTTGGTTGAGGCTCCAGTCCCTCCCTGACATGGCGGTGACACAAATATCCCATCAGATAAGACTCCCCGCATGAAAGAGACAATGTAAAAAACAGAGTGAGGTCCTGCCTAAGGCAAGCCAGGGCCTCAAATGTTCTGCAGCTTTCAGTGAGCTCCCAATATAAAAAGAAGTGAAACTGTGTGACTGGAGAGTTCAGTGACAGCAGCAGCAGGGAGAGAGAGTGCATAGTGTACGTCCCAGCAGCAGGGAGAGAGAGTGCATAGTATATGTCCCAGCACCAGGGAGAGAGAGTGCATAGTGTATGTCCCAGCAGCAGGGAGAGAGCGTGCATAGTGTACGTCCCAGCAGCAGGAAGAGAGAGTGCATAGTATATGTCCCATCAGCAGGGAGAGAGAGTGCATAGTGTACGTCCCAGCAGCAGGGAGAGAGAGTGCATAGGATATGTCCCATCAGCAGGAAGAAAGCGTGCATAGTGTATTTCCCAGCAGGGAGAAAGCATGCATAGTGTATGTCCCAGTAGCAGGGAGAAAGCATGCAAAGCGTACGTCCCATCGGCATGGAGAGAGCGTGCATGGTGTACATCCCAGCAGCAGAGAGAGCATGCATAGTATACATCCCAGCAGAAGGGAGAGAGCATGCATACTGTATATACCAGCAGCAGGGAGAGAGTGTGCATAGAGTAAGTCCCAGCAGCAGGGAAGGAGCGTGCATAATGTACGCTCCAGCAGCAGGAATACAGCGTGCATATTGTATGTCCCAGCAGTAAGGAAAGAGCTCGCATAGTGTACTTCCCAGCAGCAGGAAGAGAGCGTGCATAGTGTATATCCCTGCAGCAGGGAGAGAGCGTGCATAGTGTACTTCCCAGCAGCAGGTAGAGAGCATGCATAGCGTATGTCCCAGTAGCAGGGAGAGAGCGTGCATAGTGCATGTACCAACAGCAGAGAGAGACTGTGCATAGTGTATGTCCCTGCAGCAGGAAGAGAGCGTGCATAGCGTATGTTCCAGCAGCAGGGAGAGATCGTGCATAGTGTATGTCCGAGCAGCAGGGAGAGAGCGTGCATACTGTGTGTACCAACAGCAGGGAGAGAGCGTGCATAGTGTATGTCCCTGCAGCAGGAAGAGAGCGTGCATAGTATACGTACCAACAGCAGGGAGAGAGTGTGCATAGTGTATGTCCCTGCAGCAGGGAGGAAGCGTGCATAGAGTAAGTCTCATCAGCATGGAGAGAGCGTGCATAGTGTATGTCCCTGCAGCAGAGAGAGAGAGCGTGCAAAGAGTATGTCCCTACAGCACGGAGAGAGCGTACATAGTGTATGTCCCTGCAGCAGGGAGACAGCATGTATAGTGTATGTCCCTACAGCACGGAGAGAGCGTGCATAGTGTATGTCCCTGCAGCAGGGAGAGAGCATGCACAGTGTATGTCCCAGCAGCAGGGAGAGAGCGTGCATAGTGTATGTCCCTGCAGCAGGGAGAGAGCATGCATAGTGTATGTCCCTGCAGCAGGGAGAAAGCGTGCATAGTGTATGTCCCTGCAGCAGGGAGAGAGTGTGCATAGTGTACGTCCCTGCAGCAAGGAGAGAGCGTGCAAAGAGTATGTCCGTGAAGCAGGGAGAAAGCATGCATAGTGTATTTCCCAGCAGCAGGGAGAGAGCGTGCATAGCGTATGTCCCAGCAGCAGGGAGAGAGCGTGCATAGTGTATGTTCCAACAGCAGGGAGAGAGCGTGCATAGTGTATGTCCCTGCAGCTGGGAGAGAGCGTGCATAGTGTATGTCCCTGCAGCAGGGAGAGCGCGTGCATAGTGTATGTCCCTGCACCAGGGAGAGAGCGTGCATATTGTATGTCGCTGCAGCAGGGAGAGAGCGCGCATAGCGTATGTCCCTGCAGCAGGGAGAGCGCGTGCATAGTGTATGTCCCTGCAGCTGGGAGAGAGCGTGCACAGTGTATGTCCCTGCAGCTGGGAGAGAGCGGGCATAGTGTAGGTGTCCTCCACACGGCTCGTACTGTAAACACTGTGGAAACTGCTCAGGAAAATCAGCTGTTGAAATTCCTAAATGTTTACTGCCCTTGTGAAACCTTAATAAAATTGACATTACTGCATTCACCAACTATGAGTCTATAACTGTTAGGTTTGGTGCTCAGACCGCATGACAGCACAGTTTTGGGGTGCACTAATGTGCCTGAACCCTCCTAAGGCTGTTCCATGACTGCTATCTCTGGGTTCCTCATTTTGTGAGCGGTGGGGTTCTACCGGCCTGTCCGCTGCGTTCTCTATGTACTGCAGTGAAGGCAAGCCGGCATCTTTCCATTGAAGTGTATGCAGCGGCTGGGAATACTTGCATGTAGCTCTACAGTGGGCCCTAGAATGTGTTTTATTGGAGGGCCCGTGCACCCCGATCCAGCACCTTATACATAACTCTGTTTAGGCCCAATTTCCATCTCCCAAATGTTGCTCAGTAAATCTGTAATAATAATAATGTGACAGATAATCTGTAATGATATCGACATTCTGGAGGAGAAAGAACAGAGTCACCGCAGGGATAGCTGATTGTCTGCTGCCATCATGTGTGACATGGAGGAATGACAGATCATCGGTCACATCATCCACTGTCATCATTATGATGGCCATACTTACACAGCGCCGCTCATGAGGATTCAATATCATTTCCCCAAATA